>NC_087439.1:81936551-82239582 GCF_036321535.1 Camelus dromedarius
CCAGTATCTTCATTAAAACAAACAAACAAATAAATATCTAATTACTACCCCCCCAAAAAAAACTTAAAAAAAATAAAAAATGATCATCATTTTGTCTTTTTTTAAAGTTTGGGATAAATTTTTCTTTCAGATACAAATTGTTTTACATGCCTTAACAAAGGGGAATGAGGGAAGTTTAGTTAGCTAAGGGAAGTTGGGTTTTTTCCCAAACTGAAGTTTGTAGCCCCTTAATGGGATGGTGGGATGGAAATCAAAGTAGTGTATGGTAAGTAGCATTTTAAAAAAGTGAAATGTAACAGAATACCAAAGTATATCAAACATAATAAGGTCAAGTATCAGGTATGTATGTGTGTTGGGTTATAAAACGTAGTTCTAATGTGGGTAATATTTTAAAAGTTTGAAAAACTGACTTAGACCATTTAAGACATACTGGGGGCTGCAAGGGGACCCATGCAAAACACAACTGCTTGGAAAAGGATGATTAAAATCAGAGTTTTGTCTTCAAGGAGGGAGCAGGGGAATGGCTCTTGGGTAAGACAACCAATAGAGTGGTCTACAACAGGAGACTGAGTGGTGCTTGATTCTGCTGTTCTCATCCTCAGACCCCTTGAGCTACACAATCTTGGCTGCTGTGTGCCTTTAAGTGACCCACCACCTGCTTCATTACTTCAAGCTCAGGATGGCTCAAATATCATGAAAGTCTTCCTTTATTTCACTTTGTGACACTAGTTGTCCCCCAAATATCTGTTCTCCTTCACTGACATACAGGGGCAGGTTGGCTGTGCAAGTTAGATGTGGAGGAGTTATCATCCTCAGCAGTAACACCCAACTTATGGAAGACAGGAGTCAGCCCAGCCTCCTGTCCTTTTAGAAGGACAATTCTGAGGTGTATTTTATATACTTCCTCCTAGGGTTCCCAGTGGAACTGAGCTCCTATTACCACAGTAGTAACCTACTGGTTTTCCTTCCTTCCCTGTCCCCCTCCTTCCTACTCTCTTAACTCTGGCTAGGATTACCTCCTACATGAATTATCTACATCCAAATCCTTGTCTCAGGTTATGCTTTTGGGGGAACACAAACTTAGATACCCAACATAGGTCAGATGACTACTCCCAGACCAGTCATCTTTGGTAGGGACAGAAACATGGCTGCCCAGAGCCTACCCTAGGGTGTGAGGATGGGTTGAAAGAAGCAGCTGCCAGAATTTCCCAAAGGATTGGCCAAAGGTGTTCCATACACTAACTGAATATTTGGCTGAACTTTTGCATAAAGGTAGGTCAGGGTGTTTCCTGCAGATAAGGTCAGGATTTTTCTTTAAAAAATTTTCCTGAATACTTCATGCTTTCTTAGGAAATAGAATTTCTTTTCTTTTCTTTTTTTGCCTCAATTACAGCAACAGCCTTCTACCTGGTGTCCCTTCTTCCAATCTGTTCTCCACTCTAAAAGAAGAGTGACTTTCCCAAAATACAAATCTGATCATATTACTCCTCTGCTTAAAGCTGTCTATAGTTTCTCATTATATTTGTTAAAATTCTCAATACTAAAGTGGCCTCTGCAACCTGAGGTCCTGAGGTGATTTGACCCCTCTCTCCACCTTTATCACCTGCCAAGCTGCCTCTTACACCCTAAGATCCAGATGTTGCAAGCTTTTAAAAGCTCATCTAAAGGATCTTGTTCCTGCTTATCTCCAGGTCTTTGTCTCTGCTGTTTCCTCTGCTTGGAATACCATCTCCTTCCACCTCATTCCTTTCTCCCTTGATCTTCACCTACTCAATATCTACTCACCCTCCAGGTTTTGGCTTGAATAACACTTGTCAACTTAAGAATGGGGGTAACTGAAATGTACTGCCATATTGCCCTGTACTTCCCAGTCTTTGCATGTATCATCCAGTGACAGGCATGTGGGAGGACACTCAGTATATTGTTGAATGAAGGAAGGAATTGCATGGATTCTCCTGGGTTTTCTGGAAGGATTGCCCAAGCCAGCTTGGTGATTTTCACTTTAGGTGGAGCTGACTCCCATCCCCTGAACATGAAATGCAGGCCTGGCCCATCAGAACATCACATACCACAGGTCAGGGTTTGGTAGATGATCCAAGTCAAGGCAATAGGGCAAGTCAGAGATGACATTAGGCCTTCTACTTGAAGAACCAGGAAAAAATGGCTTTAATTTCCACTAGCCTTAGAGCTGTAAGGATGTAAGGCTCAGATACAGAGGGAAACAGACCCAAAAGTTGGAGGGACAGAGGGAGAAGAGAAGGCTCCTCATTTCCAATTGCAGCATGGTTATTTCTAAATTTTGGAGAACACTGTTCAACTCTAAGTCTATTTCACCTGTTTATCTGTCCTTCCCAAACTTATGGGAAGGTAAGGGTGCAAACAAGCCTATGCATGAGGGGACAGAGGGGCATGTGGGAAGCAAAACGTGCTCAAGTAGGTCTCAACCTGGGGCTCCCTAAGGCAAAGCAGGACATCAATCCAGTAACTCTCTAGTTTCATTCAAGAAACATTTAATAAGTACTCAGAACATTCTAGGCTTGTGTTTTTCAAAGTGTAATACATGGATAACCCGTGTCAGAATTCTGGTATGCTTCCTACTGAATCAGAAGCCACCACCCACCTCCATCCTGCTCAGGAATCTGCATTTTAAACCAGCACCCAACAGGTGATTCGGATTCACAATGAAGTCTGAAAACCACATAGTTTCAGGCACGGTGCCAGGTGCTGGGACCTAATACAAGGCAAGGGAGATGCGGTCCCTGACTGCCCAGTATATTTACATGGGGGAGTGAAGGAACAGCTAATTACAATACGGTGACAGGGTGCTAGAACAGAAGCAGGAAGCCCACAAAAGAGGAGCGCTTAGCTCAAACTGGGGAGGGTCAGAGAAGTCTTACAGAAAGGACATCGAAAATAAACCTGCAGGAGCTACAGCTCTGGAGAGAAATGCATTCTTCAGATAAATAAGGGCGTCATCAGCTTACGGAGAGTAAGCACAGCAGTGGCCGTGAACAAATGGCTAGGGAGAGGGTGTAGAGTGAGAAGCGGGCGTAGGACTCAATTGTGATGACCCCAAACCACCCTAGACTTCCACTGTATCTTATGTCCTTCGTCGGCCCTTTCGCCCTTCGTGGAGCTTGGCCCGCGCCGAAGATCACCAACCCGTGTGAGGGCCACCCACTCACCCAGAGCCATCCAGCTCCAAACCTTCCGGACCAAGGTGGGGCGGGGCTCGGCTTCTCCTGGGTGCTTCCCTTCGCCGCCCGGAGACTTCGCGGGACGTGCTCGCCCTGCGCGATGACGTCAGCGCGCCCGCGTGCGCCAGGGCAGGAGTGGGAGCTGCGGCCCTGGAGGCGCTGAGGCTCGGGTAACCTGGGCCCGGCCTGGGAGAGGCGGGGCAAGGGGTCCCCTAGATTGCGGGGTCGCGGTCCGGACCCGGAGCGGGAGTCCTAGAGGAGCTCAGCATCGCTTCTTCTCCCAGCAGGCCCTGCCCGGCCCAGCGATGGAGTTTCCGGACCTCGGGGCTCACTGTTCCGAACCGAGCTGTCAGCGTTTGGGTGAGGGGGTGGGGGGCGGAGCATGCGGGGGGCGGAGCCAGGCCGAGAGGGCCTTGGAACTGCAGGTTGTAGGAAGGGTGGGCTCCTGGACTGGACTTGCCAGAGAAGGGCGGGGCTCGAAGTTGGGGGCGTGGCTGAGATGATGGGCTAGGGCAAGGATACAGTTTATTGCCATTACGGTGGCGTTTTTCCCTCCCCTGAGTGGAAGGCTTGAGTGAGCGGGAACGATGTCGAGGTCACGCTGGACCTGCAATCCGACCTGCTTCCTGCAGATTTTCTGCCGCTCAAGTGCGACGCCTGCTCGGGCATCTTTTGCGCAGACCATGTAGCCTACGCCCAGCATCACTGTGGATCTGCCTACCAAAAGGTGAGGGGGCGTCTGAGGTCGAAAGGGGGCGCGTGGAGGATGCCTGCAGAATCTCTGGAATCCCTCTGCAGCTCATTTCCTCTCTCTCTCTCTTTTTTTTTTTTTTTTCTTTCTGAGGCTCAGTGCAGGGAACATTGTGTTTCCTTTTGCGTTTATGTCGTGGGCATATCCAGGTTCTTTCAGGACCAGAGATTTGGTTGGACTGAGAGTAGGCCACAAACCGACCCTTGCTCCCTAACCACAGGATATCCAGGTACCTGTATGCCCACTCTGTAATGTGCCTGTACCTGTGGCCAGAGGGGAGCCCCCTGACCGCGCTGTTGGGGAGCACATTGACCGAGACTGCCGCTCTGATCCAGCCCAGCAAAAACGTAAGGTAAGCATTGGAGGGGTTAACCATGGTCAGCTGGGACTGCAAATGCCTGGAAATCTGAACAACTGTTACGATGGAGTTTAAGGGGAATCAGAGTCTCAGAAAAGACAATTTTTCCTACTCCATCTCAGATCTTCACCAATAAGTGTGAACGCTCTGGCTGCCGGCAGCGGGAAATGATGAAACTGACCTGCGAGCGCTGTACCCGAAACTTCTGCATCAAGCACCGTCACCCACTGGACCATGATTGCTCTGGGGAGGGGCACCAAACCAGTAGGGCGGGGTAACTGCAATGGGGCCCTTTACTTGCCTTTGGGGCCATTCCATCCTTTTAGAACTGACTCAACTTCCATCATTATAGTTGGGAAGCTTCAACCTGTCCCCTTTAGCTACGGGAGTCTTATTTCCTTTCTAAGTGCATGTTTTCCAGACCTTTTGGAGGCGCTTCTCTCCTAACTTCCTGGGTCAGGCCTGGGGGGAAACTTGCAAGCTGCACCTGGAGGCATGCCACGGGTGTCTCTTCTACAGACTTGCCGCCATCTCCAGAGCACAAAGCCTAGCTTCTTCTACAAAGACCAACCCCAGCCCAAATCAGACCTTGCCTTCATCTACCTCTGCCAGCAGGTAGGCCTGCCTGTTTCTCCTCTCCCCTTTTTCCATTCACATCTCTGACCTCAGCCTCTTGAATGTCTGCCATAGAGCCACAACTCAGTCTCCATCTCGGACAGCCCCTCCAGTGATTGCTTTGCAAAATGGCTTGGTGAGTTGGGTAGAGGTCAGATTGACAAAAGCAAACTCAGTGAGAGTGAAGTCCAAGGCAACTGGTCTTATTTTCCCTTTTGCAGAGTGAGGATGAGGCTCTGCAGCGAGCCCTTGAACTGTCCCTGGCAGAGACCAAACCCCAGATCCCAAGGTACCTACTCTCTGGTGAAAGAGGGTGGGATGTGGGCAAGGACTCTGGAGGGAGGTACGTAGGACCACTCTGCCCCAATGCATGATAATAGTTAGGAACCTGGGCTTAAAATTAAGTTTTTGAACTATATGACCCTTTGACAAGTTCTTTAACCCATTAGGGTCATAACTTCCTCTATAAAGTGGGGACAACACTAATACTTACCTAGTAAGGTTGCTATGAAAATTGAGGTATACTCAAAAGTGCTCAGCAGAGTGATGCGTAACAGATGAGATGCTCACATTTTAGATACTATCATCCAGTTTAAGCCGTTCCTCTCTCCCAGTTCTCAGGAGGAAGAAGACTTAGCTTTAGCACAAGCACTATCAGCCAGTGAGGCAGAATACCGACAGCAGCAGGTATGGGGATGGGGTAGAAACAGGGATTTTCAGGGGGTGGGGGTGTTCTTCTGAGTGGTTTGGAATGATGTTTATCCTTTTATTTTCAATGTGACTCCAGCCCATGCTGAGCTCTGTAGGGAGGACTGTCCCCCTCATTTCCTTGACGTTGCACCCTGTCTTCCTCTTCTTCCCTCTCCTTGCTCCAGGCTCAAAGCCGCAGCTTGAAGCCGTCCAACTGCAACCTGTGCTAGGGCCTTGGGCTTGGGGAGGGAGGCTCAGCTGAGGAGGACTGTGGCCCTCGCACCTCTAGGGTCCACAGGGAGAGGAGGCCTGGAGCAGCCTGGACTGAAGATGAGGAGGAGTGACATGGAGGCCACCTCCAGGGAGCATCAGGAGAAACAGCTTGCAGAGCTGAGCCTACAGATGGCTCTGCTGGCCTGTCCAGCTGCACGGAAGAGAGCAACTCTGAACTATTCCCTGGCCAGGCCCCACTTAGACTCCTGCATCTTGTCATCTCCTGTATACTGGGGTTGACCCCACGTATAGGGGGCAGGGAGGGGCCTAGAAAGAATAAAGGATCTTGGCAGTCAATAAGACATCAAAGGGGTGTTTCTTTCTCCTCTCCGACCAAAAATGAAAGAGTCCTGTCAAGAATGCTTACCTGACCTAAGGGTAGAGGCCCACTGCAATCCCCACACCACAAACTCACCGTGATCCTAGCACAGTCCACACTTTTATTTCCCCAAAAAGTCCTTTTCTGAAAGGCCCCTTTCCTTCATTATAGCTAGCACCAAGACCAGGATGAAATATGGCAGGGAAGAGGTATACAATGTATTTCCCTTGGAGCAATCCTTTGGGAGGGAAGTATCCACAACTTTTGTCACCATTCCTTGGTCTCGGGCTTGGTGTCTTCAGAGGCTTCTTCCTGTCCCTGCTGCTGCAGCTGCCACATGTCAGCATATACCCCGCCTCGGGACAACAGAGCTTCGTGCCTGGGGCAAGAAGAAAAATGTAAGTCCCAGCTTTCAGTTTTACCCCAAGAGTCCTTGCCACCAGCCTGTGAGGTGACAGGACTGGTAAGGGAGATCCTTCAAGAAACCCCACAACCTTTTCCTGGTGAAAAGTCAGAGGCCCTGCCTTGTTCATTCTGCTGTGTCCCTTACCGTCCTCTCTCCACAATGCAGCCATCCTTGATGACCAGGATCTGGTCAGCACTGACCACAGTTGAGAGCCTGGGAAGTCAGAGATCAGTTACCTACCACACAGCCAAAGTGGGCTCCCGCTGCCTGCTGCCCACCTGTACCTGTGTGCCACTATGATGGTGGTGCGGTTGGCGCAGACTTTGGCCAGAGAAGCCTGGATGGCCCTCTCGTTAGATGTATCCAGTGCAGACGTTGCCTATAGAGAGGGATTGGGTAAAACTGCCCCTGCCACCCAAATCCCCAGTGGGAGGAGGATGCAAGCTGCTGGCCAAGGCCTTAGGCATCAAAAAGAACCTTGTGCTTGAGAACTGTAAGATGTTTTTATGAAACATGGGCTTCTGATAGCCCTGCTAGAAGTAAAACAGGGCCCAGCAGGAACAGCTGGGACACGGGCAAGGAAGGACAGGAGAAGGCTGCCCAGGGCCCTCACCTCGTCCAGCAGAATGATGTCTGGAGCCTTGAGAATGGTGCGAGCAATGGCAACACGCTGCTTCTCCCCACCACTCAGCTTCAGTCCCCGCTCACCCACCTGTGTCTCGTATCCTGTGGATAATGCCCACCTCCCTTAAGTCACATGTAATAAGCTTGGTTTCTGTGACCAGATGGGCAAGGGAGGGATGGAGCAGAAGTCAGAGGTGATAATGGGACTAAACTGGGCAGGGGAGGGACTCCGCAGAGGAGCCTACCTTCCGGGAAAGCCATGATGGTGTCGTGGATGCCTGCAGCCTGGGCAGCAGCCTTCACCTCATCGTTTCCGGCAGTGACACGGCCATAGCGGATATTGTTGGCAATGGTGTCATTAAAGAGGACAGTGTCCTGGGGTACAACTCCAATATGAGACCGGAGAGAGATCTGGGTCACCTGGGGCCAAAAGACCATATGCTCTGGCCTGTGAGATCCCACCAGGCCTGAAAAGTAGGATGGGCTGGTGGGAAGCACATGGAATGAGAGGCCCTGCATAAGAAACCTGCCTCCACCTCCCTGAACCATCATTGTGGGCAACTCAATCTCTCTGAGTCTGTTTCCCCATCAATAAAGAGAAAATACATGTTCTCTCCTTGCTTCCCTGGATTGCTGGAGACCTTTGTACCCTATATTGCACCTTATAAATCATTCTCATGACTAATTTCCTTATGTAGGTCACATGATGCTAAAAAGTCTGAGGTCTCCTGGCATCTCCTCCTCCACTTCCTGGATGCCCAGCATCTGCCATCCTTTCACACACAGGCTCCTAGATAACAGTCTTCTCCCAAGCATCCTTACCTGTGAAATGTCCTGCCCATCTATTCGGATGCAGCCAGAGCTGATGTCATAGAAACGAAACAGCAGGCGCAAAACTGTGCTCTTCCCTGCTCCTGATGGGCCCACCTATTACATGAGGAACAAGGGAAACATTCTCAGTCCTGCTGACTTTTAAGGCTTTCTCTCCAAGAGGCCACCAATGTCCATAGAAGACTGCCACAAACATTCAATCCGGTGACCTGGCATGACAGGGCTCTCTGACTCTACAGCCTGCATCCCAAGCTTCCATGGGCCCTGGAATAAGGGAAGCTCAAGGAGGCTGGGCCAGCTAGCTGGGTCTCCTCTCACCAGGGCCAGTGTCTGTCCAGGCATCACAGTAAAGGACACATCCTTCAGGGTCTCCCGCCTGCAAGGAAGGATGGGCATGGTCAGCAGGCCTGCTGCACTCCCTGGGGCCCCCTCCAACACTAGAGCTACTACTGAGACCCCTGCTCAGGCTCTCTTCCCAGGTAGTGGTGACCTGAGAAGCAGGGATGAGGGGCAGGAAGGCAGTATGTAAATGACACTGGAAAATGGGGCTGTGGGGTAGCCAAAGGGGAGAGGCTCACCCATCGGTGTAGCTGAAGTGCACATTCTCAAACTCAATCTGGCCCCTCTGAAAGTGAAGGGGCCCTGCTCCAGGAAGGTCCTTCACCTGTTAGAGTGCCACCAGTGTGTGCCATTCCAGGCCTGGTATTGTCCAGGCACAAGAAGCACCACGCAGACTCCCGCTCCCTACAAACCCCACTCCTCTCTCCTCACTCACTTCTATCTCCTCTTTCAGCAGGTCAAACATGTTCTCCATGTCGATGAAGTTGGTCTGGATCATCCTGCAAGAAGAGTGCTGCTTGGAGCTCCTCTGAGGAGCTGGGGAAACAGCAAGCACCCCGGACAGGTGAGGGCCGGGGTCAGGTTACCTGTAGTAGGTGCCAAACCAGTTGAGGGGCATGTACAGCTGGATGATGTAGGTGCCAAACAGGACAAAGTCTCCGACCTGTGGACATCCAGGGAAGAGATGGAGTCACTGGAGGCCTGTGGGCTGTCACCCTCCCGCTTCCCACCCAGGAACCTGGTGGCCAAGACTAAGACCCAGGGTCCCTCTTCCCTGTGCTGTTTCCTCACCTGTAACTTCTGCTCACTGACAAAGTAAGCACAAAGCAGGGAGCCAGCGAGGAGCCCAAGTCCAATCACCAGGTTCTGGGTCTGATTTAGTAAAACCAGTGAAGCGTTTGACTTCCACTCCAAACCCTGAGGCAAATGACATGGGAGGAAAGAATTTCACATACACCAAATCCCAACCTGGGCCCAGGCACCTTCAACCTCACAGCCCAAAGTTTACCCCTCTCGGCCCTAGCAATTCCACATGGCCAGGCCATTGCTCTCAGTCGACCTCAAGCTAGCATCCTCACCTGATATTTGATGATGGCCTCTCGATAGCGATCCACTTCATGACTCTCCGCGTTGTAATACTTCACCTGATGAATTCAAACCATCGCTATTCCACTCGGCCACAGCATTCAGCTCCAGATTCCCCGTCCCTCCTTCCTAATTGTAAACAGCACACCTCGCACCCCTCAGCTCATCAGCCCTGATTGTCCCAGGCCCACTCCTCCACATCTCCGTGCCTCACACCACCACCACCACCAAAGCCTCTGTTACCGTCTCAAAGTTCAGCAAAGAGTCCACAGCTCGTGCCCGGGTAGCATTCTCCTGTGTGTTCATAGCACGTCGAAACTTTGCTCTCCACTCAGTGACCACAATGGTCAGGGCTAGAGAGTGACAGGAGGGAGGCGGAGGGAGAAGAGGGCAAGACATCACTTCCAAAAGCAGAGACCATACATGTATGTCTGCTGCCTGCCACACACACACTAACGCTGTGCTACAGCCCAGAGACCCAGATTCCGAAGGGAGGGAGCCTTAAGCTCCCTGAGGGAAGGGGCTATGTCCAAGACATCTTTGCAGCCTGCACAAAACCTGTGTGAAAATGGTTTTGGTGAACAAATGAAGGCAAGCTGAATCCTGTTACAAGAATGAGGTTCCTTCTTCACCTGCATCCACCACAGGGCCCAAATGTGACCAGGATGTCCTTCCCCGGCCCTCCACCCAGGGTGAGCTGAGGTTCCCTTGGCAGATGAGGCTCACCTGTCACATTGGGGAGCAGCAGAAGCCTATTCAAGTCCACTGATCTACAGCCTCCCAAAGCTGGGTCACCTGAGTTGGGGCAGGGCTCATGCCCAAGAGAGTCTGAGAACAGTATACAGAGATAGTTTTCCCCAGGTGCACTCACCCAGGTAAAGACTCATGCACAGGAACACAATGAGGCCAAACCAGGCGTTAAAGAACATGCTGAAGTAGATGATGCCAATGGTGATGTCGGCCAGTGTGGGGATGATGTTGAACACCAGGTAGCTAGGAGGCAAAGCCAAGCAACAAAGAAAGGCTTAAGTGCTTGGAGCCAGGAACTCTAGCTAGGGGTTTCAGTGTAGTGTTTTGTTTTCAACTACAACAGACTGGAATCAAGCTAAATGCCCCTTAAGAGGTAGAGGGCTAAATACACCATAACATGCCTAAACTAAAGAGTGCTCTAGATTAATTGTAACAAATGAAAAAGGTCTTCATGCATGGATGAGAATACACCTCCCTAACATTCTGATAATTAAACAATTCTGAGAATGACTCCTATGTCATGAGACCATTTGCTTTAGGAAAAACCTCCACAATACCACATTAGTTCTGTGAATCTGCCCACATATATGTAAAAAAATCCAAAAAGCAGAACTCAACATACTAAATGGAATTGGAACCTCTGGAGAAGTGAGTGGAATTCAAAAGCAATTTGCTATCTCCTTCATTTGAATTATTATAAGAGCATGTGCATGTTAATCTCATAATTACAAAAAAAAAATGGAGGATGGAGGTACAGCTCCTCAAGCTGGGTCAGTTCTTCTGACAGCCCCTCCACCCCTGCTTCTCCAGCCCTGCCCTCCCTCACTTCCTTTCCACTGCCTTGGCACCTGAGCAGCCCTGTGACACTGGACGTGCCCCGGTCCACAATCCGCAGCACTTCCCCCGTGCGGCGTCCCAGGTGCCAGCGCAGGGAGAGCTGGTGCAGGTGGGAGAAGAGGTGCAGCTCCACCCGCCGCGAGGTGAACTGCTGCACCCGGATCCACAGGAACGTGCGCAGGTTGCTCACGAAGCCTGGGGGGAGCCAGGGGAGGCCTGGGTAGGGCTGAGGGGCCCAGGGACATCAGCCCAGCAGCAAGACCTGAAAGGCTGGAGAGCACCAAGGGGCCCGGGGTAGGGAGGCCTGTGGGAGGAGGAAGAGGGGCTAACACCAGCCGGGGTAAGAGCAGAGTACCTCATACCTGTACTGCCGGTGCCACCCCCCTGGAGGAACTTGAGGAAGACATAGATGGTGACAGTCCAGGCCAGGGAGCGCCAAGGTGCCTTCTCGGTCAGTAAGTTCACTATGGAAAAAAGGAGTCCAAGCCCACTTAGGACCCCTAGGACCCTCTTGGGGAGAAACTGCCCCAGGCACCAGCCACAGTGTCTTTCTAACCACCCAGCTCCCAGCTAGGTTAGCAACCACCCCTCCCAGGCCAATGAAGGATTGAGCTGACACTCCTCCCCCTCACCTATGTCCCTGTAGAAGATGGGGACCAACAGGTTCAGTCCCCGCTCCAACCCCATGAGCCCTAGGCAGATGAGCACAATAAGCTGCAAGGCCGGGCTCCCCCGGGGCCACAGGTAGCCACTCAGTAGGCGGAGCTTTCTGCCAAGGTCTTTCCAGGTAGACTGCGATGGCCTCCCTGTTGACCGAACCTAGGATGGTGAATCACATAGGGGAGGGGAACTCAGAAATGAAAAAGAAGTGCACTAGCCAGAAACCCCAAAGGGAACACATATGGGATTACAGCTCCGTTAACTTAGACCCACAAGTGATCCCTGATGAGGTCAGAAAGGCTAACAGGGCACACAAACTGAGATTTGTGAAAGACGTAGTTTATTATGGTGGGAAGAAATGATAACAGGGAATGCAATTAAAATAGACCCTAACGTTCAAAAATTAAGGTGTACCTGGCTCCTCTCTACATCTTGATCCTCTTCATTGACCCGCAAGGTGTAACACTGGGGACGAAGTCCTGGGGCCCAGAGCCCCAGGACAAAAAGCCCTCCAGAGACCCCATACCGCAGCACCCACAGGCTAAACTGAACCTAGAATTAAACATACGAATATCAATGAGGGCCAAAATCCCATTGTTACTACTTATAATAGGGCTGAGGACTGGTGTAGGGCACACACCCAAGTCCTCCTCAGGGGCCCAGCATCTACCAGGCTTTAAAAAAAATCCGCAGTGACTCAGCACAGCCACTCCCCACCAGCTGGCTATCAGCTCCCAGCAGCGCAGGCCCCTCCTTTCTTCCCTTCCTTAGAGGCATTCAAAACCCTGGAGCCAGTGTGACCAGACATGCAGTTCTCAGCCCCTGCTACCCTTGCTTCCCCTCCCCCCCAAGAGGTCCCTCACCTGCTGGCTCAAGTCCTCCCTTGCCCACCACCATTGTGGGCTGTTCCAAGAAACGAGGGCCAAGTTTTCGGCTGCAAAAGCCACAGTCCAGAGGAGCAGGAGAGCCGGGCTGTGGGTGAACTTTATCCAGATGCCCATTGCTAGCTTCTGCCGTGCCTGGTTCCGTTCCACCACGAGCAGTCCCAGGCCACAGGCGCTGGCCATAGTCCCAAATACAGAAGCCAGCAATAGGTAGCCTGGCAGTGGGGCACCCTGGGCAGTGCCCACCCGGCCAACCAGGCTGGCTAGGGGCAGCGCCACCTGAAGTGTGGCCAGAAGCAGCTGCAGCACATAGGGAGCGACGCGAGGGCCGGCAGCCCAGGACAGCGCGTCGGCGCCACCAGGCCGTTCCCGACGCTTGCGAGGAAGAGCCAGCACCAAGGCCAGAGCCCCTAGGCCCATCAGCGTCGAGGGCATGAACGTGAAAAAGAAGCAGGGACTCAGGCCACCCTTCACCCAGGCCGGACCCGCGGGTCCTTCGGCCTCGCAGTAGTTGCCCACAGTCACCATGGCAATGTGTGGCCGCCCGCCAAGGCTGCGGGGACTGTGAGACGTGAGAACTGGACCGGCCGCTCGGGGTGGGGCGCGGAATCCCAGATGTCTTGGGTCATGGAGCCTCAGGGCTATGCCGCGAGTGTCGTGGGACAGGGACGCACGTGGACCCCACCACACCACCCACTCTCTTCGCGCACGCGCCGCCGTCACGCACTCACGCCGTCTCGGCCGCCCGCCCCACGCTCGCGGCCGGGGACCTTCGGGCCAAGTCGGGGCTCACGGGAATGTTCAGTATCTGACTCCAGCCGTTCCCTTCCGCAGCAGCCCCGTCCTCCAAGACTGCCCCCCGCCCCTATCCAGGGTCCCCATTGGCCGAATGTCTCCGAAGGGGCGGGGAAAATAGTGCACGCACAGGAAGGCAAAATAGATCGGCTGAGCCGGCACGGTCACGTGTTCAGGGCGGGAAATCTGACCGCACGTCCTGCCGGAGTCCTTGACCTCTACGGATCAGAAGCTGCCCTTCCGCTCTCCGACTAGGTCGGTATATCCCGAGTTCCCACATAGGCCAGCTTTCCCACGGGGCGAACCCAGTCCCTACCCACCTGGGTGGATCACAACACCCAACTCCGCTTATCTAGCCGCGTGAGACAACAAGCTGCGACCTGGTCAACGTCCCTTCTTTATTAAGGATTGTTAAGCTGTACACGGTCCCCACCCCATTCCGCTGAGTTCGGGATGTGTCGTTCACCTCTCTCCCGCAGCGGACCAGGGCTGAGTGAGGGGTGGGGCGGAAGAAGGAGCTGAGTCCCAGCATGCAACGCGGCGGCCCAAAGCCTAGGGCAAAGCCGTTCCGTCGCCCCTCCATCCCCCTCTAGGGGACAGCGGGATGCAGACCAGAACTCTCTTGCTGGGAGATAAACAGCTGAGGGCACACTCCAGCCCTGTCCACCCCATGTGCAGGTGGTGGGGGATACAATAAGCAGCAGTGGGGCCCAAGAAGGCCTCAGTCTCCCGGGGGCTTATGCTAAAAGTTGGAGAAAGGAGCAAAGAATTTCCATCCTGCACCTGCGATTTACAAACCTTCCTTCTTAGTGTCAAAAGATATCGTGAGGGGAGCTGGGAGCTAGGAGCTAGAGCCTCCACACCAACACAAAGCAAAAGCTGAACAGAAGGGGAGCAAGCGAACAGAACAGGCGCAAGCGGCACACATGCCAGAGATGTGCAGGAAGCAGGGGAGAGGTGAGCAGGCTGCAGCACTGGGAGAGAACTGGGGGTGAGGTAAGGGCCACAGCCTGGGCTGCTCATCTGTTCAGGGTGGGGGGAGGGAGGCTGCAGAGGTTGAGGGTTCAGACCCAACCTCCCCACTCCACAGTTGGCACAGGTTCTCCCTGCTTGGCAGCTTCTGTGGTGGGCAGTCCTCTGGAGACTTGCAGGGGTGGGTGCAAAGGTGGCAGTACTGGGGCTGGGCTGGGGACCAGTTTCTAGCACCACACTCTGAGCCAAGGGGGGTCCTGGGGATGAGGCTAGAGTCCTGTGTGCCATGGTTTCTAGGCCCCCAGTCTCTCTCCTGGGGCTGTGGTGAGCCCAGTGTTGGCACCTCCCTTGGCCAGGCACAGACACACAAACACCACACGCGTGGAGCCAGGCAACACTCCGAGGAGCCCTCCATGGCGGGCGGATGGGATGGCAGGGCAACGGTGGCCTCCATCCTGGGGCATAGGGACCTTCTTCCACCTTGTCTATACCTGTGGAGAGAAAAGGGTTGTTAGAGGAGATAGTCTTCAGCTACCTGCTTACACAACAGATGCCTGGAAATAAAGGAAAAGGAAAACTTGATTCTTGGGGATGTAAGCAAAGGAAATGTCTAGTCCTGGATTTCAGAATAGGTGAGGGGAAAAAGGGAAGTGTATTTTGGAGGGATTTATCTCTGCACTGGACTCCCAACTCCTTTCACACAAGCAGCTTTGACCTCAGCCTGGAAGTTACTACTTCTGGCAGTTGTTTCCAGGTCTGGGAGCCCTTACCTTGTGCACCTGAGGGGGAAGCTCATCCTCTGAGCCCTCTTCAGGCACGGGCTCCGGGTGCCTCGATGCTGACTGCCCATCTTCAGCCCACCCTCCAAGGGGCAGCCGGGAGAAGTGAGAGGGAGCCCGGGGCACTGTGCCGGGGTCTAAAGACACAAGTAAATACTCTCAGAATGAACACAAACAGGATTGAGAAGAATGGTTCTGGGGTGCTTGGGGTGAACGGGAGTGCAGGGGAGGGATTAGTCTCCTTGGGTCTGGTCCCTCTAATTTCTTTCCTCCCCTAGAGGTCCCCAGAAGAACCATCCTTCTCTGAAGACTCTGTGCCTTCTTGTACCCTCTGTGGATACCTGTGATGCCTCCGTAGCGCCTCTGGAAGCCGCCCTGCAGGGCAGTGGTCTCAGGTGCTCCAGGCCGGGGTGTAGCACAGGGATAGCTGGCAGAGCGAGGGATAGGCTGGGGGGCCCGGGCACCCTCTCCCCCCTCTTCAGGAGCACTCTCCCCACTCTCATCACTCTCCCGGCGGTGCCACACGTGCCGCTCAGGCTCAGCCTGGGCCTGCTGCTTGTGGAGCTGAGAAGTGGGGGATTTATTAGTTGGGGACAGAAGGATATTTGTTTGAAACAGCTGCCCCCCACCACCGTATTAGTCAGTTCCCATTTATACCATCTCACCTAGAATCGTTGACTGAGGGTGCTTATCATGTTAATAACGTGTACCAGCCATATGATATTTATAGGTTAAATTCTCAGCAGAACAAGCCTGTTCATAGATTGTAATGGCTCTCATTTTCCCTAGTCATTTGATTCAAGAACAAATTCGTTGAAGATCTAAGTGCCAGCCACTCTTTTAGGTGCTGGGAATACAGCAGTGAACAAAACAGACAAAATTCCCAACTCTTGTGGGGCTTGTATACTTAGGGAAGGTGGGGAAGGACAGACAGTGAACAAATAAGGAAAAAATACAAGGTCAGATGGTGTTAAGTGCTATGGAGAGACAAAAAGAACAGGAAGATTCAGGTGGGTAGGCCAGGGAGGATTTTACCAGGGTGGCCAGGGACGGTCTCACAGGATAAGTAGGAACAGACTTGAGGGAGAAGGAGAGGGCCATATGGATATGTCAGGGAAGTGGATTCTTGGCAGAGGAAACCACAAGTGTGGAAAGGCCCCAGGGGAAAGTAAGCTTGGCCAAAAAGGATAGCTATGTGTGCAAATGGAGACTGCAAAGCGGTTAAATGGCAGAGAAGGGATTTGAACCCATGTCTTGCTTCTCCACATCTAAAACCCTCTATTCTATTTTCAGCTGCCACCTTGGTTCTATGGCCCTGCCCCTTCCTGTCCACTCACCTGGTGCATATAGAGGGCATGCAGGCTCATCTCGGTCGATGCATATTCCGACAACACTAGGCTCTGCAGCTGTCCTTCCCAAACGCTGCTCCCGGAGCTGGCGGTCCTGGCATCTACCCTGTCCCTCCCAGCACAGACAGACAGCAGGCATCACCATGCAGTCATCGACATTTCTGAGACCCACACAAGTTGCTGGGGGCTACTGCCACGCCCTCCCGTCATGGCCCACTTCTACTCACCCAGAGCCTGTCATGGTGCTGGGAGCCCGGCCCGTGGGAGCCTGACCAGGTTGCAGAGGGGAGAAGGAGCGCAAGGCAGAGGCGACTTCAGCCCTGTGCCTGGAGCCCTGCAGGTCTCTGGGCAGTGGGGGGCCCCGGCAGGATGAGCCAGCTACCACATTTGCAATAAGGCTCAGCGGCTATGAAAGAAAGAGGTGGATAGAAGTCTCGGGGCAGAGGGAGGCCTCTAGGTCCCCAAGGATTCTGCACATTAGTGGTACAGACTAAACAGACAGAAGGAAACCGACAGGGAAGGCTCTTCCACCCCATGCCCGGTCCTCAACTCCCAGCTCCCAGAGTCCACTCTGCCCATCATCTCCCAGACTCTAGGAACGCACCTCAGACTCAGACTGTAAGGACTGGATGGATGTAAAGAGGGCATTTTCAGGGAGGAGACCGCCTTGGGCAAGGCCAGCAGCTGCTCCATCCCGCTGAACTTGCTCCTTGAGGAAGCCTAGGAAGGCTGTGCTCTCACGTGGTGGCTGCCAGCCAGGGTTGGTGATGGCAAAGTGCATGAGTGACAATTCTGTCTTCCCATCTTCAGCTTGCTGGTACACTGAGGCCTCTGTCTGTCCCCCGGAAAGCCACTGCACAAGGGAGGCTGCAGTGAGCAGGACTGTCCTTTTACAGGAATCTTTTTGTACCTTTCCTGCTAGGCAAGGAGGCCCTGCCCATGACGCACTGCTGTATCTTGCCCAGGGGCCCCCTGCCCACCCCAGGAATAGCCACATGCCGACTGAGCTGCTTGGTTTGTGCCTTTCTCAGGGGAGCTTGGCCAAGGGTGCAGGTTTAAGGCTATAATCCAAACCAGGCTCCTGTTTACAAAGCAGTGTGTGCCCTGGTACAGGGCTCTCCAGAGGCAGGGCTGCCTTTTTGTGATTTGTTGGCTCAGAAGGGGTGCTGTTTTGCAGTTCACCCAAAGACACTGTATATGCCAGCATGGCCTCTGGCCACCTGCCCAACTCCTATCCTGATACCTGGGGATGCCCATGCTGGCGAACATCCATCTGAGCGAAGGAGCAGGTATCTCCAACACCAACGACCTCCACGGTGAAATTGCGGAAGAAGTCTATAATCTCCAGGGCCCGTGGGCGCAGGCAGAAGATGAGGATGAGAGGCGTGACAATGGGGCTCAGTAACTCCTCCAAGATGAACACCTAGAAAGGAAGGGGCCAAGAAAGCAGGTCACAAGAAAGCAGGAAGGAGCCCAGCCCTTGCCACCGAGCTATCAGCCAGTTTCTAGCAGGCCCTAACTCCAACTCCACTCACTGCCTTGTACTGGAAGAGCTGGGCAAACTCGTCCCGGGTCTGCGAGCGGTGGGCATTACCCTGCCAGTGGTCAGGCATGTAGTGGATGTGAGCGAGGATCACGCGGAGCAGCTGCTCAGGGCAGAACACCATGTGCTGGTCCGGGATAAAGGACCTAGTGGGATCAGGGTGATGGTGAGACATAAGCCTTTTCCCGGGAATGCTAGCTGGCTTGCTCCCACCTGCCACCCTGGCCCACCTGCACACGGTCACGGTGACCCCCAGGAGCGTGACGGTGGTGAGGACGTGCTCCACGGCCAACACATCTTCGTCGTAGATGGTGAGTGCAATAAGCACGGCCAGGATGGAGCCAGCGAAGAAGGCGCAGTTCTTGGCCAGCAGTGTCAGCAGAGGTGACAAGAAGCAATTCATGTACTTGGATGCAGGCTTGTAGCCTCGGTTGAGGCGGGACTGTAGCTCATGCTCCAGCTCGTTGAAGTGGCGGAGGTAGCAGCGGCCATAGAGTGACCAGCAACGTGCCCCCAGGGCCCCTGGCTCCCGCTTCAGCACCTCGGCATAACTGAAAAAGGCATAGAGGATCTGCCAAATGAGGATGAGGGGGCACAGCAGGAAGTTGGCGATGCCAATCCACAAGATGCGGTTGCTGAGGCGCTGGGCCAGCTCGAGCCGTTGTCCCCCACGTTTGTACTCAGCCTTGAGGCTCCATTCATTGAGAAACAGAGAGCCAGGTCCCCAGAAGAGGATCAGCTCAAAGTTGTACTTGAGGCCCCGGGTGAAGAAGACAACCTCCCCGAGACCGGGCAGGCGGAAGCGCAGGGGCAGGAGGGATTTGTTAACCAGCGCCACCATGTAGTTCTGGAAACGGAGGATGCGGTGGTAGATGTCCAGCTCTGTCAGCTCACGCTTGTGGATGCAGATCTGGTGCTCTTTCTGTGTCTGCACGATCCGGGCCTGTACTTCTTGCCACGTGCAGTATGGAAGGGCAGACTGAGGTAGGGAAGAGACAAGGTATGGAGGTGAGGTTGTTGCCTTGGCCCCTTGCCCTGCATAAGCTATGAGGTTCAGGGGTCCTGTGCTTAACTGAGTGGAGCCTATAAGCGTCCTTGACCTCCAAGGACGGATGAGGACGCCTGATGCCTAGGAATACACCCCACCCTTCCCAGGCTGCAGAAGACATCTTGGGCTGTGGTGCTAACTACTGAACTTCTCAGTCTCACCATGGGGATGCGCAGAGCATGCAGGTAGAAGGAGTGGATCTCCCAGTAGCAGCAAATGTTATAGATGAACTTGATAAGCCGGTGGACCCAGAAGACAGCAGCGATGACCAGGATGGTGATCAGGGAGCCATTTTCCTGAATCCTGGTGGGGAAAAAGGTGGGGAGGAGGAGTGGCCCTTGAGGAGTCTTGGCAGACATGCTGCTGTTCTGAAGGATTTAGGGAGGCTGAGCCTGGGTCTGTGTTCTAGGGAATGTTACTGCCTCACACTCCACTCCATTCCACACGTGCTGACCAAACTATAGGCTCTGGTGCCTCTGACCTGCAGCCCTTACCTGGCACTACAGACCTGGGCAGGCAGAAAGGCATCTGGCAGAGTAACCTTGACGGGCTCGGCAGGGTGAAGACTGTGGTTCACCATCTTGTTGGCAAATAGGATGTCGTAGTCCACACAGCTGACCAGGAAGGTGGTGAAGGCAACCACAAAGAGGAACTGCCTGGGGAGTTGGGAAGATGGGGAGAGTCAGAGAGATACCAATGAAATAATGGGGGAAAAAGAAATTTGCTGCTTCCAGCCCCAGGCAACCCAAGCCAGCTCCTATTTTTTGCTCTTAGCCTCAGACACCAAAGAATCAGCCTGTTTTTCAATCACATGGTAATCTCTGCCACCACTTAAGGACACTTCCAAAGGTCTTAGATGGTAGTCTCTGGTCCCCAGTCCCTGATTTCCTTTTGTGTTGGTAATTAGATGTTTTTTTTTTTTTTCCAGATTTGAACTCTTCTTATTCTTAACCCCTTCCCCTTTGGCAAAGTCATATGGTTCCTTCCCCTCAGAGGGCTCTCTACTCAGCAGCAGGCCTGAGTGCAACCAAGGCAGAACAGAGATGTTTTTCTCACGTAAGTGGCTGGCATCTCTGAGACCTCCTGACTGCGCCATGCCCATTCCACTGGAGCTCTGATGAAATGATCAAGTCTGAGTTCTCTTTGTGGAAAAGATAGGACTTAGAAAGCTTCCCTTATAAGGAAGATAAAAAAGATAAGGCTGTAAATTGTGGTGCCACACACCCAGTCCTTAAACTATAAGCTTTGAGCCAGGAGCTGAGCTGCATTGGCAGTTTGGGCCAGGGGTGAACTCAAAGAGAGGAAGCACTGAGACATATTTCTTTGCCACATCATCCATTCCTTCTTATACTTACATGAGCTCAAAGATCTCCCCGATGAGCATACAAGTGAAGCCATTCTTCTGATGTAGATTATAAACGTGTACTTGTTAAGAAAAAGTTGTGGGTAGAGACAGCAATTAAGAGCACAGACTTAGGTACTCTTTTGGTGCTCACATACCTGAGCTTAAGTCCTGGCTCTATGACTTTCAAACTGTGTGACTTTGGCCAAGTTACTTAACCTCTCTGAGCTTTTTGTCTACAGTGGTATATTGGGAATAATAGCACGTGTCTCATAGGATTATTAGGTTTGAGATAATGCATGTAAAGCGTTTAACAGAACTGACACAGAGTAAGCCAAAAGACATTATGGTTATTACCATCAAAAAGGAGAATCACCCTTAGAGAGGTTCCTTATAAATTAATACTACAAAGTACAAGGCACATAGATCTTGGTAAATGTGAGGTATGATTATTCATAACGATCACCATTTTTCCAGCCTCGTTCAGGCTCAAGATGTGCCCCACTCCCCTTCCAGGGATTAGAGCCAAACCCACACCAACATCCCATTAGGGGTTCTGGCTCAGAGAGGGGCTAAAGGTCCCAGAGCTCTAAAACAGAGACACAAAGGATATTCGAGAGAAGAAGAGGTCAAGATTTTCGATGTGGTGCCAAGGTGCTGTGGGCACAGGAGCAGAGATGTCAGAGTCCTGAAGGAATGTAAACCTCTTGCTCCCCTGGTGTTCCTCCACCAACTCTCCCCCCAAACCCCAGCTCTGGCTGTCGTGTCCAAGAACTCACACTTGCTCCCCTCAGGCACATGCACCAACAGGTCCTCCTCCCCGGGGGGTGAATCGCTGTAGGAGGCCTCTAGGCGCTGGTATTCAGTGTCAAACTGCGCCATCACCACCACCCCCTCTCCACCTTGTCCACCTGTGAGTAATGAGGAAGAAGAGACCCAGGTTCAGACCCTGGTGCTGTTCGTCTTCTCCCCTGCCTACCAGACCAGAAATGAGTGAGAAAGAATCCTTGGGCTTGGTCTCCACTACCATTCTTAGATCATAGGCAGAGGAAGAGGGGTAGCCCAAGGACAGCAGCAAGCTCAGGGCTTGGGAGACCTTCACTGACCAATGAGTCATTCCCAGAGTCTTTACTGAGTGTCTACTGAGGCCTTGCTGGCCTGAAGCCAGACTCTGCCCCTTTGGTGGGGGTCTGTTTCATCTTCTATTCAATGGAGAGAAGGGGCCCTCCCCCTCCCCTCCTACAGAAACCCTGGTCTCCCAAGAGACTAGCAGTCTGGAAGTACTTTGTAAACAAAGGCTTGAGATAAGCACACCGCCCTACCAGCTCCATGGACAGTGTCTGCTCCACTCCAGCCCTTGATGTCCTGGCTCTGCAGCTGCTGGAGAAGAAGGTGTCAGGCCCCAGAGAGTGGGGAGTGGGGACAGAAATAAACCCAACCCTACCACCCCCACCCATCCATCCCCACTATGAGGAGGCTAAGCATGGGGCAAGGAGGCTGAGTGGGAAAAAGGCACCCTTCCAGTCTAGGGCTGTGCACACTTCCTCTGGTTGTACTATACATGGCCACTCATTCAACTCTAGAATCCCAAGAAGTGGCTTAATGAACCTGTGGAGACTGAGTCAGTACAGGGCTGGACTGTTTCTCAATTGCCCTATCTCAGCCTCATAAATCAGTCAGACTTCTCAGGGCCCTCAAAGCCCCAAACCCAAAACCCAAGAAAAGAGTCTTTCCCAAAGAGGACCTTTCTGGTCAACCCCTTCCCTTGCTTCCCTAGCACCAATGGCCCAATGGGCAGGCATGGCTCCTGGATGGGAAGTCCTGACTGGGTCAGTGTAGACCCAGATCCTGGGCAAACTGCCGGTTCCCTTGGTCCCTGGAGCTAGGCATGGTCTAGGTGGCACTCACCCAGTCAGTGCAGACCCTGAGGCCGTGGAGCACCGCCCAGCCTGGCCCCGGTGAGATTCCCAGGGTTACTGAGAACCGTGGGTCCAAAGAAGCTGACCAAGCCCTCAGGGAACTCACCACTTACTGGGTCACTGTAGACCCAGGGCCCATATTGCCTCTGCCAGCCGGGCCTGGGCTCAGGGGTTCCTGTAGACGTTGGAGGAATCGAGCCAGTCCGACAGCCGATACCCTAGGTGGGCTGAGTTGCCTCCCTACACCCAGCTGCCACGACCCGAACCCAGCGCACCCCAGGATCGCCCGGCCCCAGGCCAAGGGCTCGGTTCTCAACAGCGGACAACCTCGCGCGCGGCGCCGCCGCTCGCGCGCGGCCCCGCCGCTCGCGCGCCCCCGCTATCAAAACATTCCGGCTGCGCGCCTCCGCCCCGCCCGCAGCGCCCCTTCCCCCGTTACCCGCCGCGAGCTCACTTAGGGCTCCGCGGGCAGCCCTGGGCAGGCCCAACCCAGGCCGTGGGATCTCGGTAACCGGTCTCGCGTTTCACTTCAGGAACGGTGACCTGGGTGATTCCAGGCTCCGTCGGCTCCACTGGGCTCGGCCAGACCCGGAGCGCTAGGCCCGGCGTCTGCCACTCACTGTCACCCGCAGTTAGCCTGGCCAATAAACATAGGGTTGCAGGCACGACGGCCAATTCTCGACGCCCAGGGCGGGACTAAAGGCTAGAGGCGGGTCTTGGACCGTCAGAAGACCAATAGTGAGCTCTACGTGGGGCGGGGCTCAGGTGCGGGCGCTGCCGTTTGTCCTCTTCGCTGCTCCGTAGTGACGAGATTGTTGTGGTGTTGCAGAAATCCGCGCTGGGAACTGAAGGCTTCCTTGCCACTGAGCTCCCCGGGACTTTTGGTGCAGCTTCTGAGGGCGGGGGCGAGTCCACGCGGTTTAGTCATTGCTGGAGCTCATCGCACGGGTAACGAGGAGCAGTTGGTTAAGGAACCTTAGTAATTTTAACTCTGTTGGACTCGATTTGGTTGCTGAATGCGCCCCCTCTTCACTCTTGTGTGGTCCGAGGCGGGGGGGTTTGAGAGAGCGGGCTGGGGGTCACATATTGATTCCTGGTACCAGGGTGAGGGCCGTGGTGCCTTGCGGTTTAGAGGAGACCAAGTCACGCAGGCAGGAGCCACGGCAGTGGGATCTTGCTTTGAGGAGCTCTGTTTCATAAACGCCGTTCTGCTCCAGGAGCTGCTTCTGAGTAATTTCTGCTCAACCATGTCGCCGGCCCCAGCTGCTGCTCAGGCTTCTGTGTCAGTCTCCTTGTTTGACCTGAACGCGGATGCTCCGATCCTTCAGGGCCTGCGCCTGGTGAGCCACGCTCCCGGGGAGGCTCTGTCCCAGGCTCTGCAGACTTCCTGTCCAGGTATCTAGGAAGGTTTGGGGTGAATCCGGGAGGGACGTGATGGGGATCTTTGGAGCTTATTGCTCCTCCAGGGAACACCTTACTGGTGTTTCCCAGCTTAGGAGCCCTTGTTGACATCTTTTACTGGGTTAAAATCTTCAACTCTCAACTGCAGTTTCTTATTTCCCTTTTAAGCCAACGTTTGTATATATTTTTCTTCTTATGGCAACATTTGTGCGTGCAAAATTAAATTCTATTTTCTGGTCAAAAAAAAAAAATTCACTCAATCTCTGGATTTCCAGCATAGGCCCCTGAATTGTCTCCAAACAAATATCTTGCCATTGCTTATACCTCATCACATTAACACTACTGCCTGAGAAAACACTTCAAAATTCCTAGATATAGTAAAAACATAACTGTTTTCCAATCAAATCATTCCTTCTCACTGAATATAAAATAACTTGGTCTTGTAAAACCTTAGTTTGGCTGGGAGGTTTTGTACTTTTTTTTTTCCAAAACAAACTGCACACTGAAGTTGGAAATACAAGCTAAAGAATTGGCTTTTGGGAAGTGATTTTTTTGCACAGTTAAAAATAATCTTACCTTACCAGAAATTATTTTTTAGGATTTCTCTGAACAATCTCTTTGCTTAATTTACATATGATGTTTGGTTTATATTTTACATACATATGCTTTCAGAAGTCTATTTATTGTATAAAGTGATTGCTGTGCTGTTTATTTCATGATTGTTAGATTGTATATTCCTCGAAGGCAAGGACATGGGTGTCTCTTTTGTATCGTCCTCTGTTTTGTATATCAGACACCGAATGTGATCCCAGGTACCATGGATTTGGGCTCCCTTTCTATCTCTATTTACCCTCCCCTTATTTAGGTTCAGGGGAGAGAATAAGCCCAGAAAGAAAACCACTCCAGGGTCCTCTGGATATTTCAGAGAAGTTGTTTTGTTCAACCTGTGACCAGACCTTCCAGAACCATCAGGAACAGGTAAAAGGCCAGGTGCAGAGCTAAATGGTGGAAGCAAAACTATAGTGGTGGGTGAAGAGAGGTAGACAATTTGTCTCTAATTAATAAAGGTCTGTGCTTTGACTAAGGCAGTTGGTGTTACCTGGTCATACTTTCTGGAGTTCTTATTACAGGGTTTGGGTACCATAAAAGGCCAGGCTGAGGCATATTTCCACATTGTTTCCCTTTTGCCTCCTATTAGAGGGAACATTATAAGCTCGACTGGCATCGGTTTAACCTAAAGCAACGTCTCAAGGACAAGCCTCTCCTATCTGCCCTGGACTTTGAAAAGCAGAGCTCCACAGGTAATGACTGGTGGGAGACCTGCGTAGGAATAGGCCATGGGAGTGGAGGAAGACCCTAGTTTAAGAGCTTGAAGAAGGGTCAAAGATGGGGCACCAAACCTGCATATCTCATGTTGTTCTCAGGAGATCTTTCCAGCATCTCAGGATCGGAAGATTCAGACTCAGCCAGGGAGGACAACTTGCAGATACCGGATGAGGAGAGGGCTGAGTTTGAGAAGCCTAACCGCCCCCGAGGCTTCCACCGACATCGAGTTCTTTTCCAGAATGCCCAGGGCCAGTTTGTTTATGCCTATCGCTGCATCCTAGGCCCTCGCCAGGCAAGTGCCACCATAAGTTGTGTGGTCAACACCAGCCTTCTGTACACTCAGCCTAGATAACCCCTTAGCACAGTCCACTTCTCATTTCTTCCTTCCTTCCTGTTGGGGGTGGGTACCACACTTGACAGCACAGTCTTGGATTGAAGTGGCCTGAATCTTAGAAGGGTCAAGTATAATGGAATTAAGTTTGGAAGCAGACTGATCTAGGTTTGAACTGTGGTTCTACCACTTGATCTTGACTACCTCTATAAGTGTCACATTGTTTTACTTGTAAAACTGAGACAAGCACAGGGTGGTTGCATTAAATCAGATAGTACATGTGAAGCATTTAGCACTAGCACTTGTTTTTTGCTCTCAGTAAGTGTCCCAGATATGTTTGTGCTGCTTCTCTGTCATCCAGGTGCCCCTAGAAGTACCAGAACTTCTGCTCCAGAGCCTGCAAAATAGAGGCCCCAGCGTGGTGCTCATGGCTGCCGCTGGGCACTTTGCTGGTGCCGTTTTCCAAGGGTGAGAGGGTGCTGCCTGGGGTAAGGATGAAATGGATCCTGTTAGCCTGGGAGTACCAGCTGGTTTCCAGTACTGAGTCTGTGCTGTCTGCAGAAGAGAAGTGTTGATACACAAAACCTTTCATCGCTACACAGTGCGGGCCAAGCAGGGCACAGCTCAGGGGCTTCGGGATGCCCAGGGTAGGGCTCCTCGCTCTGCTGGAGCCAACCTGAGGCGCTAC
Organism: Camelus dromedarius; assembly: GCF_036321535.1. Classification (NCBI taxonomy): domain Eukaryota; kingdom Metazoa; phylum Chordata; class Mammalia; order Artiodactyla; family Camelidae; genus Camelus; species Camelus dromedarius. The sequence goes on from NC_087439.1 coordinate 81,962,665, forward strand.
AATGAAGCCACACTGTATAAGGTGAGTTAGGTGTCCCAGATCTGGTGATCCTTTAATCCACCCTTTTTCCCTCTCAACTGATTAAATATTATGTAGGGAGGCCGAATCCTGTATCCCCCCAGTCTTCATTATTTCGAGGTAGATGAAAGTAGAATAGGGGTGGGTCCCCAGGAGTCTTAGTCCTCTCCTTCTTCCTCCTCTCTGTTATTTTCTACTTCCCACTCCCTATATGTGATCTGTGGGTCATTTTTTGGTTGGAGATTTAATAATAGCAAGTGAAGAGGCTGAGTTAGTCCCTTTTCCAGGATGTTCGTGACCTGCTGGCGGGGCCAGACTGGGCTAAGGCGCTGGAGGAGGCTAGGATGATACTTCTACGTGCCCCCCGGTCTGGCCGTTCCTTGTTTTTTGGTGGCCAGGAGGCTCCCCTGCAACGAGAGGATCCCAGACTCTGGGATATCCCCCTCGCTACCCGCAGACCCACCTTCAAAGAGCTACAGCGTGTGCTCCATAAGCTGACCGCCTTGCATGTCCATGGTGAGTCTTTCAGTCCAGATCCCCAGACTCCCTTCCTGTAACTTCCAGCCCAAGCCTCAGGTTCTCATTTGTGCATCCAGACCATTTTCTAGCCCTCAGACTGCAGTCCAGTCACATCTTCATTGAGGGAAACCTGGTCTAGCTTTTCCTCAGCTAAATTTGAAAAACATCTTTTGTTTTATGGCAGGAGAAGACCCCCGGGAAACAGTCAGGTTGGAGTCACCTCAGACACACTGGCAGACAGTGAGAGAAATGAAGGCTATCAAGGAAGAGAGAAAGGTCCCCAGTGATGAAAATCCTGCACTCGGCCAGAATGAGGAAGCTCCCGAACACGGTTCGAGCACCATCTGGCAATTGTCACATCTCTCTGGGGGTCTGTCCTAGAAATGCAGTGGCAAATCCCCTACCTACTCTCATCACTTACCCATCTCCCTATTTATAGATGTGCCTTTACATATCACACACATAACACATAGATCTGTCTATAATGAGGTATGTGGTAGCAATCACTGAGGCATCTTTAGTGACTTCTCCAGATCTCGTTAACTGTTTTGTTCACTGATGTATCCCTAGTATTTACAGAATCTTAGTATGAAATCAGTGCTTGAATATGTGTTGTGTATATAATTTACTTGTTTTATTGGATGCTCTGGTTTTGGGCTAAGGGCTGCCTCCCTGGCTGCAGACTGTTGGCTTGCATGGCTGTCACTGCTCCATGCTTTCCTCTGTTGTGTATCACCCTAAGGCTGTCATGGTAATGTCCAGGGACTCTTGTCCCTTCATAGCTTTTTCTGGGCCTGTCCTTGTCTGGGCTGAGCACCTCATTTCTGCATATGATACTAATGGCTCCAGTTCTTGATGTGTCCCTTTATCTTGGGTGACAAAATACAAACAGTTTTATTTCAAGATGATCTGGATCATGTACATTCTTATACATCTGTGGCAGCCCACACCCTTCCACCCTTTCCTTATTCTTTAAATGGATCTAACATATCAAATTTTCCCCTAGGTTCAGAGTCAGAGGGAGAGGATGGCTCCCAGGTGGAGCTAGAGCTAGCAGAATTGACACTGGGGACCCTGGATCTTCGTGAGTTTGAGATATTGCCCAAGCGGAGAAGGAGAAAAAGGAATAAGGAGAAAAACCGAGACCTGGAGGCTGGGGCACACGTGCCTCTTCCCCAGCAACCTCAAGATGATGAGGCCAAGTCCCCCGCTCAGCCAGAGCTCTGGGACGTGCTTCTAGTTGCTTGCCGAGCAGGAGATATGGGAATGCTGAAGCTCCAGCTAGCTGCCAGCCCCGTGGACCCTGGGGTTCTGTCTCTGCTCAGTGCCCCTTTGGGCTCTGGTGGCTTTACCCTCTTGCACGCAGCAGCCGCAGCTGGGAGAGGCTCAGTGGTTCGCCTGCTGCTGGAGGCAGGTGCGGACCCCACTGTGCAGTAAGTAAGGGTCCTCATGCTGATCCCTTTTGGGGTATGTAGAGGATGAGCTAGAGGCTAACTTTGGCATGGGTTACATTGACAGTATTCCCCTCGGTCAGTCTGGGTAATGTTGGGAGATGAAGGAGGCAAACTGAACCCATTTTTGGGGTTTTCGCACCTAGGGACTCCCGGGCCCGGCCTCCATATACAGTTGCAGCTGATAAATCAACACGAAATGAGTTCCGGAGGTTCATGGAGAAGAATCCAGATGCTTATGATTATAGCAAGGCTCAGGTCAGCTGGAAGAGGAAGGAGCAGAGTGGGAAGGCATCAGAGACCTTGGCTAGCTCCCTTCTACTTTCTTACAGTTCTACCAAGGAGCATTTGTATAGGTCTCACCTTACACCTTCCGGAAATCCTCCAGGTGCCAGGGCCACTGACAGCAGAAATGGAGGCACGGCACGCTGCCCGGAAAAGGGAGCAGAAGGCAGCTCGGCGGCACCAGGAGGAACAGCAGCGGAAGCAACAGGAGCAGGAGAAGCGGGAGCAAGAAGAGCAGCGGCGGTTTGCTGCCCTCAGCGACCGTGAGAAGGTGAGGCTGGAGGTTCTTTCTTCCACAGCAAGACTTCCTTGGAAGACTAATCCCTTCCTCAGTGTGCAGCTGTCACCTCGTGGGTACCCTCTCCAGCACTGGGGCCTTGTCCTTAATACAGCTTCTCTTCCCCTCAGAGAGCTCTGGCTGCAGAACGCCGACTAGCTGCCCAGTTGGGAGCCCCTACCCCTCAGATTCCTGAGCCTGCGATCATCAATGTTCAGTATGTAGAGGAGGGCGGGTGGGGATGGGTGGACTATGATATAGCAGGGACCATTCTGGACAAGCAGAATGAGTGCCTGCTCAGTGTTCAGAAAGGCTGTTGAGGGGATTTGAGAAGTTCTGGGAACCTTTGAAGTAAAAACAGAAGTGGCAGGAGGAAAGATGGAGAAAGCATAGATTGGAAGGTTTCTGGGATACCTGCCCAGCCATTTTTCTTTCTCTTGTTCAGACGCTGCTGGAGTTGTGGGACATCCCTCCAAGGCCTCATTCCCTTTCACTACCTTGACTTCTCGTTCTGCTCCACACGCTGCCTCCGGGATCATCGCTGTCAGGCTGGAAAGCCCTCTTCCTGATCTCTTATAGCTCCACGTGGGGCCAACTCTAGGCCAAGAGGGCACATTCACACTGGCCCTAGGTTTCTTCTTCCCCATGAAACCAGAGAATATTTAGAAGATTAGGGTGAAGGCCAGTTAGGAACCAGGGCAAAGTCAGGGCCACAGAAGTATGTGGGGCTGGTGCTGTCTCTGGAACTTTAATCACAATAAAGTTTGGCAAGGAAACTGCACTTGTACTTACATTCAGGCTTGTGGCCTTTGGTTCCTTATGGTCACCGTGGCTAGCACCAAGGGATCCTGCCCACTCCATGTCCCAGGGACAAGGGTTACTTTTCAGTGCCCACTTAACTCCATTGGTTCGGAAGTACTTTGTACATCAGCTGAGAGGGAATAGATGTATGTCTTATGCAAAGTGTTGTTGAGGATAGGCCTATCCAGGAATTGGATTTGGGGATGGGAAGGCACATTTTCTAGCTCCAGTAACGTGATTTTGTTGAGGGCTCCCCTAGGAAACAGCAGAGGTCTTGGCACATAGAGGGTCTGTTGTGGTCCCCGCTTTGTCCAGTAGCGGCCCAAGTTAAACCCATTGATCCAGACTTGGCCCTGGGGAGGAGGGAGGAGAGGAAAATAAAGGGTCAGCTCTCAAGAGGGTAGAATTATCTCCTTTTGGGTTTCTAATCAGAGGAACAATTTTTGCTTCCTTCCTTCCATGATTTTCCTCTCTTACCACTCCAACCCCATGCCCATGCCCACTGTCAGCAATACCTTGGTCCATCCTGGTAGAAAGAGGAATGTGTCCCTGCTTGAACCAAAAATTGGAAAGACTGTAGAGTAGAAGGTGGGGCCAGAGGGAGTTTGAGGATGTGAGCTTTTCAGCAACTGGATGGGAAACCACCGCTTTACAAGATTATCAATCTTCAGAGGGAACATCAGCCACTGGGTAAGGATTGTTTGCCCCAGAATTGGTGGCTCTAATAGGCCCTGTGGAGAAGGCAAATGAAAATTCATCATTCACTAAGTTCTAAGGCCAGGCTATCCCTAATCAAGCCCTGGGATGCAACTAGTGGCCATGTCCAGCTCCGTACAAGCCGCTACTTTGCTGCCCAAGCCCTAAGGATGTAGCTCTTTATCTTCCATTAGGCCCCTACCTTTCCAAGGGAATTTGGTCAATAAGAGTATGGAGGCAAGGCAGCAGGCAAAGCTGGCTCACCTTGAAGTCACTGCTGTTAGACCCAAAACTGAGTCTCCCCATGTTCTCCAGCAAGACATCCAGTTTGGCCCCCATTTTCCCCGTCAGAAATAGGTTGCGTTTCATATTTCGTTCCAAAACACCCTGAAACACCTGTGGATAGGAGTATCTGTGAGAGGAAGGGGCTCAGCATCTAGCTCATGGCCACCACACAGGAAGCCACATTAGGACACTTATTCAGAAGGCAGAGAGAATGTAGTCCTTCTGTCAGTTACACATCCATTCCAGAACCTTATCTTTAGTCAGACTCTTCCTCATCCCACCTTATCCCTGGACCCCATGCAGATGTGAGCAGGCAATGGGAAAAGGTGGGTATAGGAAACTCAAGGCTAAGGGGTGCTGGTGAGGAGAGGAAATGGGCTCACAAGGTAGCCTGGAATTAGGTTCTCACCCCATCCACCATCACGTAGGCACGGTCATGAACTCCATTGTTTGGCACCCAGAATTGTGTTGGCTTAGAAACAGTGTGGATCAGATAGGTACGGTACAACATAAAGCCATGGTCCTGGGTGTGGAAGAATGAGTAAGATGTACCGAGAGATAAGAAAGGATACTTGGGGAAGATGGGCAGCTAAGGGAACCTTTGGTACAGTTGTTCCATACCCACTGGATGTGGGATCATGCTTTACCTGCTTGACAGCCTCAAAGGTCATTGGCAAGATTGAACGGATGGGACCTTGGGGGCATAGGAGGTCTAGGAAAGCCAGCAAATCCCCATCCTATTAAAATAAGGGAAAGCATCAGAAAGAGGGAAGTTTCAGAGCAGAGAGCAGGACAGGGTGGGCTATTTAGAGAATAAAGGAGTAGAATCAGAAAAGAGGAGGAGGAGCTTACCAGCTGTAGGGTCAAAGGTCCAAGCATCATCTTGGGGCTGGGGGGAGGTAAAGGTCCCAAGGGAATTTCCTGGAACTGAGCCCAAATTCTCTCAAGAGCCATAGGAAAACCACACAAACAACCCCCATTCCAAGACCCTTCTCAGGGGTCCAGGGAAGGGCTTCAGGGGTCATGAGGATTCTGTAATTTTGCATATACTTATGTGTATCTCCCCAGGTAGTCCCATTTAGGTAGGTGAGAAATGCTGGCATGGGATGCTCAAAGGGCTCTGTGGCCCAGACAATAACCACTGATTTATGGGATCCCTTTACAAACCCTAGGGATTTGGGCACTCCCTCCCTCCAAATTAATAAAAGCCTTTGGCACTTAATGAAGTGGTAGGGCACCTTGCTGATGACATTTCGTATAGCAAAAAGCTTAGGTGTGGGGTCTCCTGATTCAGATATGGGTGCATCGTAGTCATAGCTGGTAGTAATTGGAAGAAAGCGTCCCTTCTCATCGGCACCTGGAGTCAAACCAATTTAACTAATTCATCTTTTGTATCTTTTGGATGATAGGCACTAAGCAAAGAAATTCATGCAGAGTATTTTGCTATCAAGAGGGGCAGTGGCAGCCACATCAAGCTTCTAGACATCCTAATCACCTAGGCTCAGGTGATTGCTGGCTCCCTGCTTCCACCCCAGGGACCATCTGGACTCACCATTCCAGTATCCAAAGTTGGTACCTCCATGGAACATGTACCTGAAGTGGGGAAGAGTTGGGGGAAAGGTAAAAGCTGACTCACTGACTCTTAACTTTCATCCCCAATACCCAGTTACAGATTCATGCTTGCCCCAGTGTCTCCAGTTACATGTTCACACTGGCTCCCAACTTGAGCATGTTCTCTAGTCCTTTGGTTACTGCTGGAATGGAGCGTGTGGAGTGGTTCTGGCCCCAGTAATCCAGCCAGCCTGTGTAGTACTCAGAGTTCACCTAGAGTGCGAAGTGAAAGGAGCTGTGAGCGATATGGGAACCGAGCTCAACCCATTCCCCACACTGACTCTTGCTTAGATTGCCCTCCCCTCTGGCTCCTCACCAGTGGCCCATGGGGTTCATACTTCCGAAGCAGGGCAAAGGTTTTGGTCATGTTGTCAGCTGCAGAAAGAAGGTAAAGGTGAAAGATAAACAACTTGGAACAGGTACCCCTTCCCTAGGCTTCACTCCAAACCCTTGCTCAGGAGACCTGGACCAAAATCTACAGTGGTATAGAGTCCCTGAAGGGAACCACATTTGAGTCCTTCAGGCCCATCTGTGGTGAAGAGCAAGATCTTGTCTCCAAGGAGTGCACGGAAGAGCCCAGCCAAGTGCCTCATGTAGTTCATGTCGCAGGCTCTGTAGCTACCATATTCATTCTCCACCTACCAGGGGAAAGGAAAAGTGGCGCTCAGCTCTGAGGTTAAGGTTAAGGACACAGGCACCTCCTTCCCCTAACCCAGCCAACTTCCCACTTGTACCTGAATGCTAATGATGTTGCCCCCATTGTGGTAGAGCCATGGATATATCTTGGGCAGCAAGACCTTGAACCAGGAGTCCACTGCAGCAAGGAAGTCTAAAGGAAGGGGCAGCGCTCTGCTCATTAGGGCACCGCCACCTCCACAGCCCCCACCCGTAGCATCAGTGCTAGCAACTTCAGTGCTGCTTGAACTCTGAGCTGCACTTTGCATCCCACTTGCCTACAACTACATCTGGGAAGCAGTGACTTGTCAGAAGAAACTCTCAACCTTAAGCACTTGTATATTTACATGGTTATGAAATTTGAGCATAGGAAACAAAGCAGTGTTTCTTGCAAATTCATTTTTTCAAATAAACACATCATGTGGAGTGATCATTATGTAATCATATATACTTGAGATTGCTATGAAGTAGCATGGGAATTCACAAAAGTGTAGAATGTCTGACCTGTACCCTGATATAACTGATAGTCCAAGAGATTTAAGTCTCAAATCAAAGATCATTATATTAGGCATCATGCCTAAAATTCTGTTTGGGGGGTGGTGGTGATTAGGTTTGTTTATTTATTTATTTTAATGGAGGTACTGGGAATTGAACCCAGGATCTCATGCATGCTAAACACTCACTCTACCACTGAGCTACACCCTCCCCCTAAAATTCTTAACTCCTACTGGTGATTTTTGTTGACTCATCCTCAGGGTCTTCACACAGAACCTCTGCCTGACACTTTCTCCCCGCCCTCCTTACCTAACCAACTCCAACTCAGGCTTCAGGTCTTAGCTTATATTTCACTTCCTCAAGAAAACCTTTGATGGCCTAGATGAGGGTAGATCCCTATGTCACACACTCTCACATCACCCCATACTTCCCTTTCAAGCACTTAACAAATTATAATTAAGCATTTATTTCCATAATTGTTTCCTGTTGGTCTCCCCAACTAGTGAGCAGGAACCTTGTCTATCAGGTTCATTTGCTGCATCCCTGTCATTGAGGACAATCCCTAGCAGACAGCTAACTCCCAAAGGTGGATTTCATGAAAGATATCTCAGGCAGTTTTTGTATTCTTAAAACATGTAATTACTTTACATTTTGTGTTCTGTATAAAGAAGGTCTGGGCTGTCTTGCCTCCTTTAATCCAAGCATACATTAAATGTCATTCAACAAATATTTATGGGTGCTGACTACACTGAGCACTGTTCTAGGTGTTAGGGATACAAGCTGGAAGAAAATGGACTAAAATCTCTGCCCTTGTGGAATTTCCTTTCCAGTGAGGGAGGCAATGAATTAAATAAATAGGTAAAATATGTAGTGTTTTTTAAAAAATCTTTTTGGTGGGAAAATAATTAGATTTATTAATTAAATTATTATTTTTTTTAATGAGGTACTAGGGATTGAACCCAAGACCTTGTACATGCTAAGCGCACACTCTACCACTGAGCTATACCCTTCCTTCCCCCACACTTCCCCAATGTGTTAATGCCAAGGAGAAAAAAATAAAACAGGGAAGGAGAATATAAAATGGTGAGGTAGAGGGAGCTTAAATTTTAGATGACCCAAGGAAGGCCTCACTGAAGTGATTCTACAGTAAGATAGAGGGAGTACCATGTGCAAAGGCCTCAAAACAAGAGCATGCCTGGTGGGTTTGAAGAACAGCAGTGAAGCCAGTGTGAACAATGGAGGGAAGTGTAGATGTCAAGGAGGTGACAAGGCCAATTAGGTAGGGCACCCAAATGACCCACTTTGTTGTTTGCTTTTTTCTGTGTCAAGTCTTTTGTCTCAACTCACCTGGATCTGAGGTTCTCAGGTGAATTTTAGGATTTCGAAGCAACCAGGCTGGGAGACCCCCCTGAGACAAAGACAACAAAGAGGTGTGTGGGTTTCTTGTCTGGGAGTGGAGGTAAGAAGAGAGGAAGTTGAGTATAGTGATGGAAGTGGCCCTAGACTGTGGGCAGGTGGGAGTAGTCTGGGAACCGCAAATGGGTCCTTCTATCCTTTCTCCAACTAACTCACCATGTCCCACTCCGCACAGATGTAAGGTCCTGGTCTCAGTATGACCAACAGATTCGCTAAAGTTGCTTCTCTCAGAAATGCAAAGAGGTCGCGGCTGCCATTAAAGTTATAGACCCCAGGCTCTGGCTCATGGTAGTTCCAGGGCACATAACTGAGAAAGGAAGAAGTTAACAGGGCCCAGGGTGGGGAGATGCCTGGGAGGCCTAAGGTCTTAAGCCTTGCAGGGAATCTCCAGGAAGCTGTTGGAAGGAGGTCCATGCCCACCCCTTCCCATCCTTGGTTTAGTGGCCCTGGGGCTAGAACCCCTCTCGTACCAAGCCAGTCTTCCTGTCACAATCCCCTTTTTAAGGGGGTGGTAGGAAGAGTAAATCCCACCCTTCCATGGCTCTCCTGAGCACTTCTTACAACTGTATAGCGTTGAGGCCACTCATTCGCATCTTGAAAAGCCGATCCGCCCAAAGCACCCGCGGTACCCGAAAGTAGTGCAGGCTGCCAGACACGTAGCGGAACGGGGCCCCGTCCAGGAGGAATCTGTCATGATCCCGATCCACTACGAACGACCCAGAATCTGCCTGCAAAGGGAGAGACCGTGCTCAGCAGGGGTCTGGAGTCGGGGGTAAGCGTCTGCCAAGAGCAGAGGAGATGGAACTAGCCCTTCCCAATGTTTGGGTTTCACTTTCATTCTCTCCTCCGCCAGAGCTGACCCGGTCTCACGGCACCCAGACGGCTGGTTCCATCCTCTCATCTTACCTGGGGCAGCAGCAGCGTCAGAAGTGGCAGCAGTAGGGAGGGAAGGCAGAGCGGGTTCTTCGGAGCCATGACGCTTTCAGGGCTCTTCTAGTCAGGGACGGTGGTCCGACAGTCGTCACGTGGTGGATTCCTGGGAGGGAACCTCAGCGAGCAAGTGGGCGGAGACCACCCCAAGTTGCTAGGCAGTTAGCCTGGACTTTGTCTCCAGCCTGCAGCCACCCGCTACTAGTTTGTAAAATCCTCTACATCATGCTATTCAGAGGGCAGTTCACGAACCAGCTTCATCAGCATCACCTGTAAGCTTGTTAGAAATGCAGAGTCTCAGATCCCACCTCAGACCTATAGAATCAGAATTTGTATTTTAACAAGACTTCCAGATGCTCTTAAGCACATTCAAGACTGATAAGCAGTCCTCTACTAGACTGAGGTTGGGAGGGCCTTGTCCAGCCTGAATCCTCCGCTTCTAGCATAGGGCCTGGCGCATAGCAGGTTAAATCTAGATGAATGTCAGAATCAGGGGGCTAAGACAAGTTCAGAACCAAGGGAAACCAGAGGAAGACCTCCCAGTTTGTGAAAGGAGTTTGGGGGACAAGGTTACAAGAGGGATCTTTTTCCTGGAGAGGTCTGTTTCAACAAAAGAGACCATCTAGGCCATTCTATCTTCTTTGGATGTGCACCCCTTTCCAATTTATCCCTGCCTGCCTGCCTGGGCGAGAGACGTCGGGGACAACTGCTTGTTACCATGGCTTGGAAATTTGTGAATTTCCATTACTCCTGCTTTCACAGTCCCAAGCCTGGGATGTGAGGGCCAGGGTAATAATAAGTGTTATTCTTTCTGCTTATTGACACTACTGAGGACTGTGTGTCAAATACTGTGCTAAGCACTTTACATCTCATTTAATCCTCAAACAACTCCGTGAAGTAGATAACTATCATTCACACTTAACTGATGAGAAGATTGAAAGATAGAAATATTAAGTAGCCTACCCAAGGTCACATAACTAGTTTAGAAGAGCTGGGATTTGAACAAGGCAGTCTGGCCTCACAGTTCATGCACTTAACCTTAGGTACTATTATACCTATTTTACAGTTAGGGAAAGTGAAGCTCCGAGAGATTAAATAACTTGTCCAGGTCACACAGCTAGTAGGTTATTAAGATAGGATTCAGACCCCAGTCTGGTTCAAGAGCCTAAGCTCTTAACCACTGAGACTACAGTAATGGGATACAGGCCAGAGACTTCAAGGTTGTACTGATCAGAGTTCTAGGGGTCCAGGCCGCCAGCACTCGCTCCTCTCAGCATTCCCTTCCAGGCTGGACCTTAGTCGGCCACCCAGCTCGCCGGAGGTATGAAGCCTCCTACCTCCGGCATTGGGAGATGGTGGTCCTGGGGGTCTCGGGCCGAGCCCGGCTTTGCTCTCCTTTGGCGTAAGTGCCTGCGTCTTGACCCCTACCGAAGGCCAGGTGTGGAACCCACACCCGGGTCCTGTGACCCGTCCTCCCCCAGGCCTAGCCCGCGCCCGGCCTCTCAGCTCCGCGCCGCAACATCGCCCGGATGCCCAGCGGTTGCTAGGATACCGCGGGCCGTTACGCCGGCGCGGACTGATGACGCGTATGCGGCTTCCGGTCCTTGGCGCTTCCTTCCAGCCTAAGCAGGTCAATCAGGAGTCCCGGCTGGCGCACCTGGGTCTCTTCGCAGCGTGACCGAGAGTGGGATCTGCAAGGGGTGAGCTGGGACCTCGCACCTGCCCCCGGAACTACCCCATGCCCTGCCTTTGTGGCCTGACGGGCGTGGGATTGGGGGCCGCCCAAAGGAAGGACAGGCCTGGGAGTCGCCTCGGGGCCTAAGGCTTTGGGGCATCTGACCCCAGCCTTTTTGGAGTCGGCGTCGCCAGGGCCCTTTTCTCTAAATTCCGAGACCTGCGCCAGAACGCTCCACGTTGGCACTTCAGGGCGCTTCTGGATTGTGTCCGGCCCGCGACCCTGCCGTTCTTTTCCTTCCAGCATGATCCGCTGGAACCCCCACGCCTTGCCTGAAAAAGACCACTCAACCTGGACGAACCCTTTGGCAGCCTCCGACCGTCCTTGAGGAGGATGACTGAGACACAATGGGCCAGGCGCTGTGTGTTTGCTCTCGGGAAACTGTCATCATTGACAATAAGCGCTACCTCTTCATCCAGAAACTGGGGGAGGGGTGAGTGTTTGGAAATCACTTAGCTAGTCCCCAGGGTTATGGTCTTTGAAGGACAGCAGTTTGCACATGATAGGGGCACGAAAGTTTTATCCCTAGCCTTTAATTCACCTGTCAGAGCCCATCTATGTGGTGGTCAAGAAAGTGGATTGTGGAGCCAGGCCTCCTAGATACACCATGTATGACCTTTATAAACCATAGTTTCTTCATCTGCTTATTGAAACTAATTAAGCTTCACTGGCTGGGCTGTGAGAATGAAATGAGATGATGCATATTAAACGTCTTACCTACTGCCTGGCTCATAGCACTTGATAAATGTTGACTATTATTTGTTTAATATTTCTTGACTATCTGTCATATGCATAGCACTGTGTTATGACCATAGGACCTCAAAGATAACTATGTTCCTGCTCTTGAGCTCAGAATGTAATCTACAGGCTTTTAGAGCCACACTGTGGGATAGTTGCTACTGAATGGGAAAGACGCCCCCTCTCTTCTCCCCAGGGAATTCCTCTGGGTCCAAGCAGTGTGGGAGATGACCATAGTCCTTCACTGACCCCTTTGGCCCACAGTGGGTTCAGCTATGTGGACCTAGTGGAGGGGTTACATGATGGACAGTTCTACGCCCTGAAGCGAATCCTGTGTCATGAGCAGCAGGACCGAGAGGAGGCCCAACGAGAAGCAGACATGCATCGCCTCTTCCATCACCCCAACATTCTTCGCCTTGTGGCTTATTGTCTGAGGGAGCGAGGCACTAAACATGAGGCCTGGCTGCTGCTACCCTTCTTTAAGGTCAGAAAGTCTCCTGGCTGTGGAGGGGGTTACAACAGAGCCACCTTCGAAAGGCTGTGTAAGCAGTCAAGCACGTTAGGAAACTTGGGCTGTGTCCTGGTTTGAGTACTTCAGATTTGGGGTCTAGGGAATCCAGATGGGACTGTGGGGTGTGTAGTGAAAGAGTTGATAGGCTTTGACATAGGGAAAGGATCGGGCTTAGGGACCAGAGGCTTAAAAATCATCAACTGTGGGGAAACTTGTTTTGCAGAGAGGTACACTGTGGAATGAGATAGAAAAGCTGAAGGACAAAGGCAACTTCTTGACTGAAGAGCAAATCCTTCGGCTGCTGCTGGGTATCTGCAGAGGCCTTGAGGCTATTCATGCCAAGGGTTATGCCCACAGGTCAGTGGGAGGCTCCTGTGTACTTGATGGGTAGAAAGGAAGAGCATCATCAAGAGAAATGGGAGGTCTCTGCTTTCCTCCCAAGGAACAGCTCCCTTGATTCTTTTGCACCCCTAGGATTCCAGCCTCCTTGTTCAAAGATGCTCATGGGTCATTTCTCCTTCCTTGCAGGGACCTGAAGCCCACCAATATCTTGCTTGGAGATGAGGGGCAGCCAGTTTTAATGGACTTGGGTTCCATGAATCAAGCATGCATCCATGTGGAGGGGTCCCGCCAAGCTCTGACCCTACAGGTAAGAGTCTCTGGGTTCCTTTGCCCACCTGTTCCCCATCCTCAACTCCTTTTGGTGCATTCCCCAATTTGGTCATGTGACCATGATTTGTGCCCCACTTTTGAACTCTGGGGCCACTGTTCCAGGACTGGGCAGCCCAGCGGTGCACCATCTCTTACCGAGCCCCGGAGCTTTTTTCCGTGCAGAGTCACTGTATCATCGATGAGCGAACTGATGTCTGGGTGAGGAGCATGTAGGTGGGAATCTGGGTGGGGAGGAATACCACTGTGTACCTACTGTGGAGTTGAGGAGCAGGCCTTTGGTTTCTAGTGCATGGGGCCCCAGGAACCATGTATGTCCCCATCCCCCCTTGACTTCCTTCCTGGGAACTGTCACTGACACTGTACAGTTACTCAGGAAGTGGTATAATCTCCACCCTTTGAACAGGGTGAGTACAGCTAAGTGTCAGGGCTGCAGAGACCTCCAGCTAACTTTCTCCGGGCTCTGGTGGTGTCACGTGGCTGGGGTCGGCATATTCTTTTTAGCTATTGTAGTCTCCTTTCACTACAGAATTAAGAGGAGAGGTTATCACCTCCATTAGTGCCCTTCCAAGGAATAACCAAGTTATGCTCAGTCCCTAGGTTGTGTTCTATATGCCATGATGTTTGGGGAAGGCCCTTATGACATGGTGTTCCAGAAGGGTGACAGTGTGGCCCTTGCTGTACAGAACCAGCTCAGCATCCCACAGAGCCCCAGGTGAGCAAGGAAAGGAGCAGCAAGCACTTCAGGCTTCTCCCTGCCAATAGCAGGGTTGGAGCCATAGCTGCTCTCGTCACCCTGTCCTCCTCCTCCTACAGGCATTCTTCAGCCTTGCGGCAGCTGCTGACCCTAATGATGACTGTGGACCCCCAGCAGCGTCCTCACATTCCTTTCCTTCTCAGTCAGTTGGAGGCACTGCAGCCCCCAGCTCAGGGCCAGGACACTACCCAAATCTGAACAAACCAGTGGCCATATAGAGGTGTCCCCTCTGCCTTGGGAAGGATTCCCATCCCTCATTGGAATCCCCATCCATTCTATCCAGGACAACTCTCTTGTAGTTGTGGGCAGCTGGGGGTAGAGACAGCGCAGTATTGTCTCTGCTTCTGTTCTCTTACCCCCAAAAGCAACAACTGGAAAGGCAGCCTGACTGGGTAGGAGTGGGAAAGGGTGGGGGATGGGGAGAGGGAAACTGATAGAATCTGGTAAAGGCTCTGAGCAGGACTGCTGAGCTTACATCATGATCTGCCTCCAAATCTGGGAGCAGGAGAATGTATTCATAGAAGAATAAAGCAAAAGCAGCTTGGTGTGGTCTTAATCTCATTGTTCCTGGAGTGAGAGAAGAGGTGCATGGGGCCCGAAGTCTGGTTTCCATTTCCAAGGGCAGATCCTAGATTGAAGAGGGACTGGCGGAGAGCCAGGAACGGTGTGACTTCATCATCCTACATATGGAGGCACATGTCCTTACCTTGGATCTGGCTGGTTGGCAGTGGGCAAGTCTTCTCCTATCTTCTTAGTCATAGACTTAAAGCTGCTCTGGCTTGAGCTGGCTTTTATGCCAAGAATTGGGACCAAGGCCCCCTAAAAGCACACTCAACTCTTACTTTCCTTCCCTCATTCCCAGGGCTGGGAGGCTTAGTCAAAGCAGCCCAGCCGGTTTGCCAGGCAAGGGCTTCTGGGTGGAGACGCCTGAGGAAGCTTTGAGACAGCTACATAACAGGTCTCCAGCCTCAGCCTAGGGGCAAGGGGAGTGGAGGTGGCAGCCATTTTGGCCCAGAGTCTCTCCCAGATGGTTGTAGTTCACATATGACTAATGGTTAATGGTTAATGAGGCCAGTGTGGTGTGGCAGTATCCAGCTGCCATTTCCTGCCTACTCTGCTGAGTAAACAGGGGCCCTGCCTTTGCTGAGCTTGAAACCTGTTCCCCTGGGAAGGGCACTGTGTCCGTGAATCACCAGGGAGGGGAGGCAGGGGCAGGGTTGGCATCTTCTGCTCCTGAGATTGAAGCTTCCCCTCCCCCCCACTGTGCCCACCCCCACATGCTGACATCAGTGTGGGTCCTGGGGTGCCTATTAGCAAAGATGAAATTTTCCCCAAGGCCCTAGTAGGAGGCTCCCACCAGCTAGCACAGAGGCTGAGGCCAGAAAGAAAGCACAACAGAGGGGAGATGACCTGACTTTTAATGGCATTACTCTAGGCCCCAGCAAAGCAGCGGGACAGATAGTAAGCTTTGCAAAGCTGCTGGGAGGTGCAGTGACACAAACAACTCCAGGAGATCACCCGTGTTTCCTCCCATCCCCCAAGCATATGACTAGGCTCCTTGCCCAGGAACTCTGGGCCAGCTCAGCCCCACTCCCAAGCCCTTATAACACAGAGATGCCTGGGCCAAGCGTTGCTTCCAGAGTCAGTGAATGCAGAGCAGCAAGAAGAATAGGGTAGCAGTCTAACTCAAATACAGAAACTGCTGGGCTTAAACTCCTACTTGGAAAGGAAGTGAAGCCTGATATCCTTTAACAGCTCATGGCTGGACAGACAGGTCCAAGATTCAGTCCTCATCTCCCCCCTATCCTGTTCGCCCCTCGGATCATACATGGGGTCATGTTTCCTGGGCGTGGCAAGGGTCCCTTGGCAGGTCTCACCTTCAGCCATGGAAGGGAAGAAGGTCATGAGCAGCAAATAGTGAGGGCAGCAGCAGAAGCAGCAGCAGCAGTAGCAGCACAAATAGGGAAGGCAGCAGAAGCTTACGCACTCAGAGGGGACAAGAAACCGTGCAAGGAGACTGTTTATTTCGAAAGGATTTTGCAATAAACATAGTGAGTAGGCTCCAGGCAGCTGTTCTATTCTTCTCCCTCATCCTCGTCCTCATAGGAATCGATGCCTACTTCCTCGTAATCCTTCTCCAGGGCAGCCATATCCTCCCGAGCCTCGGAGAACTCACCTTCCTCCATGCCCTCGCCCACATACCAGTGCACAAACGCCCTCTTGGCATACATAAGGTCGAACTTGTGGTCCAGGCGGGCCCAGGCCTCGGCAATGGCAGTTGTGTTGCTCAGCATGCACACAGCTCGCTGCACCTTGGCCAGGTCACCCCCAGGCACCACAGTGGGCGGCTGGTAGTTGATACCAACCTTGAAGCCTGTGGGACACCAGTCCACAAACTGAATACTGCGCTTGGTCTTGATGGCAGCAATGGCAGCATTGACATCCTTGGGTACCACGTCTCCACGGTACAGCAGGCAGCAGGCCATATACTTGCCATGACGGGGATCACACTTCACCATCTGGTTGGCAGGCTCAAAGCAGGCATTGGTGATCTCTGCCACTGACAGCTGCTCGTGGTAGGCCTTCTCTGCAGAGATGACTGGCGCATAGGTGGCCAGGGGGAAGTGGATGCGAGGGTAGGGCACCAGGTTGGTCTGGAACTCTGTCAGGTCCACGTTGAGGGCTCCATCGAAGCGCAGGGAGGCTGTGATAGAGGAGACGATTTGGCTGATGAGGCGGTTGAGGTTGGTATAGGTGGGGCGCTCGATGTCCAGGTTGCGGCGGCAGATGTCATAGATGGCTTCGTTGTCCACCATGAAGGCACAGTCTGAGTGCTCCAGGGTGGTGTGGGTGGTCAGGATGGAGTTGTAGGGCTCGACCACGGCTGTGGACACCTGCGGGGCTGGGTAGATGGAGAATTCCAGCTTGGATTTCTTGCCATAGTCAACAGAGAGCCGCTCCATCAGGAGTGAGGTGAAGCCAGAGCCAGTGCCCCCTCCAAAGCTGTGGAACACCAGGAAGCCCTGAAGTCCTGTACACTGGTCAGACTGAAAGGCAAGAAAGAGAAGAGCAATGTAGGTGGGGAGGGGCCTGAGGAACTCTCATCTCTGGCTCCATAAAAGCCTAAAATATCTCAGGAGTCAGGGCAAAGGCAATGAGTATTCCATAGCCACAGCATGCTCTGGGACATGTACTACTAGAGATGACCTCTTGAAATAGATCTGAAAAAAAGATGTTCCTGACCATTACCATCATCTCAAAAGCTCTCTCCCTTCCATCCCAGATTCTCACCAGCTTGCGGATCCGGTCCAGTACTGGGTCAATGATTTCTTTGCCAATGGTATAGTGACCACGGGCATAGTTGTTAGCGGCATCCTCTTTCCCAGTGATGAGCTGCTCTGGGTGGAAGAGCTGCCGATATGGGCCATTTCGGATCTCATCTGGAAGGGCATAAACCACATCATTAGGGCATGAACTACAAGGCTGTGTGTGTTCAGCATGGACCTCCCTCCCCAAGCCTGGTAGCCGTGGTCAGATATATGGAAGAGCTCACCCTTCTGCCTGCCTGAGATACAATGTATGAGAGAAACCCAGACCTGCTGCCTAGGCCAGCCTGTGATCAGCTTGCCTTCTTTAGCTTCCAGCCCGGTAAGGGGTTCTCAGGGCCAGGAAAGTCAGATCTAGACACCTTGTCTCCAGAAAGAAGCTTAGAGTCACTTAACATTCCCCTAAATTCCACCTCCTCTTCTCACCAATTACAGTGGGCTCCAAATCCACAAAAACTGCCCGGGGCACATGCTTTCCAGCGCCAGTTTCACAGAAGAAGGTGGTGAAGGAGTCATCCCCTCCACCGATGGTCTTGTCACTGGGCATCTGCCCATCCGGCTGAATCCCATGTTCCAGACAGTAGAGCTCCCAGCAGGCATTGCCCATCTGGACACCTGCCTGCCCCACATGGACTGAAATGCATTCACGCTGAGGAATAAAGAGAGGGGACACAGCATAAGCCCCACGTACATAAGTTCTTAACTCATGAGCCTCTCTCCCACCCTAACACTTACTAGTTAGGATGACTCAGTTGGCAAACTGGAGGCTTGGGGCTGGGCAGAGGTCAGAAGAGGCTGGCACCCTGCTCAGGCTCCCCTGCATACGACTTTCCAAGTGGAGGCACCCAGGAGGGCAGACCAATCCCTCAGCCTACTTCTCCATGGGGACCTTGTCAAGTAAGAACTATGGCTCCACATGACCCTGCCACATTCATAGGACGCTCGGGGAGGACAGAGAGGGCAAGTGCATATGAGACAGGCAGATACTGCAGTAACTGAGACAAGGACAAGTGATTTTTCAGCTGTTCCCAATCCCTACTCCCACAAACCAGCTTCTCAAAAGCCTGAGAAGGAACAGAAGGATTTCCAGAGCTATGAATTTATAGCTTGAGGTCCCCACTTGATTAATTCTTTGCTTTGAGGAAGAGCAACTAGAATTTCATATAACCCTCTCCCCCTTTCATTCTTGTGGGCTGCAGAGGTGTCTCAGCCTTTCAGTCTGGCATTGACTGACCACACTGGCCATCAGGATGCCCTCCCCCCAACTTTAAATCCCATCTGGCTCTGGGGATCAATCCCATCTGGCTGCTCTTCCCATCTCCACTCCCACCCTCTAGGTGTCTTCACCACCTTCATCCACTGCGGAGCCCTCCCCAAAACAGCAGAGAGCAAAGACGGCAGGCACCTGCAATAAGGGTTGTGAGCACTGGGGAACTAGGTTCATCCCTGCCAATCTGAAAAATTAACCTCTGAAGAGCCAAAGTGGTGCAGCGCAGGGCCGGCTTAGCCTCCCTTTTCGACACCGAAATGGCGGGGTGACGGTTTGCAAATACTCAGAGAAGGAAGCGGAACCTACGGGGAGGCCCCAGAGGTAACCCGCCTTGCCCTCGGCAGATTGAGCGCCATCCTGTATCCTGGCCCTGCATTCTCCCCACTTCTAGATTCTTTCCAGTTACATCCAAGCGGAAAGCGAGGATTGGATTTCGGCTCCCGTCCCTGGGCTATAAATACCACTCCCCTACACACACCTCTACCCTCCCCCCAACCTGGCCTCTGCCCGCGCGCTCTCGCTCAGCTCCAGCTGTCTCTGCCCGTCCGCGCACTCGGGCTCCTGTTGGAGAGGGTCTGGCTCGCTTCACAAGGCCGTACCCCATTCTCGCCACCCCTCCAAGCTCAGAAGCGGGGTGCTGAGTCATGGGGGGGTGCTGTGGTTAGGAGGGATGCACACGCAGTCGAAGAAAAAGAGGATGCTGGACCAAGTAATCTGACCCCCTCCCACCTTCTTGCACTAAGCACGTGTTCAGTCAGTTCCAGGGACACGGGAGTGAGGGGGAGGCTAAAGGTGGAGGGCAACCAAACGGGTCTCACTCGCTGGCGGAAAGAACTGAGCGCGGGACCGCGTGACTCCCCTCAGGAGGGTTGGGGCGCAAATGCTTGGTGGAGCAGGAAGGGATTCCAGGAGGACTCGTCTCTACTAGTGACGAATCCCACCCCACTCCTCAGCCTCCAAAAGTGGACATCGCGGCTCAGCCGAAGACACCGGGAGGGGGTTGGGGGGGATGTAAGCCCCCCACCCCCGCCACACACACACTTCCTCGAGACCTGGAACTCCGGATGGAGGACCCCGAGCATCTTGGGAGGGAGGATCCCCGAAGGAGAGGGGCAATTAGAGGATCGGATTGATGCCGGCAGGGCCGCACTCACCATGGTGAGTCCGGGCGGTGGGTCTCACGTAGAGTCCGGGTGACGGGTCTCAGTGAGAACTGCGCTAGCTGCAGTGCCGCACCGCTCTTATATGCGGGGGGGCGGGCCTGTGCCATCCGACCGCCCACTAGGTGCTGTGCGGCCCAGAGGCCACGCCCCCGAAGGGTAGGTTGCCGGGAGAGGTGGGGCCAGGGAGAGTCCCCTCCCCCGGACGTGCCTGCGTCCCTCACCTGTCGGACGTGGGTTAGAAGTAGCGACGGGATCTTTAACCCTTCGCTCCCGGTTTTGAGCTGACACTCAGGGATCCTGAGCTCCGCTGTTGGGACCCAGGGCGCGGTACCTGGGCGTGTCTCGCCTGCACCTGCGTCATGGGGGCACTTGTCGCTCAGGTGTTCTGACTTAGGCCGGGTGCTGTAGAGGCTGTTTTTCCAAAGTGGCTGCAGCCAGCCTTCGCTGGTGCCCTCCCCTCCGCGCCTCCCTGGAGGCTCTGGCTGGCTGCCTGGCTCCGGTTCGCTGGTGCCCTCCCCGCCGCGCCTCCCTGGAGGCTCTGGCCGGCTGCCTGGCTCCGGCCCACACCCTGCGAACCCCTTGTAACCGCATGCGGCCTGCTTGTCCCCGGCCGGTACTGCTGGCCTTCGCCAACTCCGGTGGGCGGCCGAGGACAGAGCGCTGCACAACCTGAGCCCCAGGGTGCCCATCCCTTAGGCTGCTCCACAGAGCTGAGCCCCACAGTCTGTCTGCGAGGGCTCACTCACAAAATCTGTTCCTGCTCGCCGGCTGCCCGCCGGTTAGTGGTCCCGTCATCAGCACCGTCACTATTAGCAGGCCCTTGCCGCCGCCGCCGCCTGCTCGCTTTCCTGCTGCCAGAACCGCAGAGCTCTGGACTGAAGCCCTCAAGGCCTGGATTCGCATTCTCACTACCCTATATGACCTTGGGCAAGTGACTTAAACTCACTCAATTTTTGGTATCTTCAACGGGGAAAAGGAGACAATGATTCCACCCTGAAAGCATTGTGAAGTATTATAGTGTTTGCTGACTCTGAAGAAGAAAAAAGAAAATGGAGATTCTGACATCATGGCTAATTTTGACTTTCCCATCCCCTTCGTCCCTAAGCCACAGGCAGGATCTGCGACCTGCATCTCAGTGCCCTCAGCGTTCAGGCAGAGGCCTCAGCTGAAGCTGTTCCTTCATTCTACATTTTATTTCCTTTTCTTGCAAGAATGGGCTTTTCAATCTACTTCTGCTTTACCTGACATGTGTTGTGCTTTCTAGCTGTCTCCTTTCACTGGGAAATCGTCAGAAGTGCCTTATGTGCCTATTGTCATGTCCTTAAGAAACCTGTCTCCCAGGCTAGTCACTTGGAAGATTCACATGCCTCTCCTACCATCGTGTTTTCTAGGGCCAGGGCTGCCTGACAATACAACACAATGGGATAAAATAACTATTAATGAACAACTTTCCGTTAACAAAATAGCTAATTGACACCTTACTTAGGCAAGGCAGGGAAAGGAATACAATGAAATACGACAAGTTCTCTTTTTCCAGTAGACTTGTCATATGGTTGGGAGAACAAGACATTTATTTAAAAAAACAAAACTGGCAAGGGCATATAGTGAGGCTGCTTTGGAAACTGGGGTCTTGGTCTCTACAGAATAAGGAGCCCTGGTGATTACAGAGCATATGGCCTCTTGCAAGCTTCCTTGGCCCTCTTTTTCCCTTGTGCATTCCAACCCCAGCAGAATGAGTATTTTAGGAGACTTGAGCTATCTCAGGCCAAACTCTAAACCTCTTTGCCCTTCAGGTTCAGCTTCTTCCTTTGTAAAACTGGGATAACTTTGGACTGTGAGGATCAGATGAACTGAGAGATGTGTACATACACAGCAAAGCACTGTGGGGCAGGGGATATAGCTTAATGGTGGAGCACATGCTTAGCATGCATAGTGCATAGCTGTCTGGACTCTTAGAGCATTTTCTGCATTTATTTTAGTGTATGTAGCACATGATGCTGCAGTTACTCATATACATGTCCATCTTACTAGATGGCACTTTGTTGAAGGTAAGCATTGTGTCTTACCCATTTTTGGGTCTCTAGTTCGTAGTATGGTGCTTAGCACATGGTAAACATTTGCAAAGTGTGTGTCAGATGAATTGTTTCACTACAGAGATGGGACTAAAATTAGAGTAGAAACCTAGGAAACCAGAAGTTGCAAATTAGCAGCCTGGAGGCCAAATTCCCTCTCAGAAATGTTTTGTTTGGCCCTCACAGTGTTAACCCCCATAGAGTTTAGAATATGGAAAAAATCAGGAATTGTCTTTATTTGGGGCATTCCCAAGACCACCCCCCATATTAGGAGATTTGCTAGATGGACTCACAGCTAAGGTCCTTTACAGTGATGGAGGAACAATACACAGCTGGATAATAAAGGAAAAACACACAAGCAGAGACTAAGGGACTGTATGCCCTCTCCCTCCCATAAAGGCGCACACAGTGTACTCTTCCTCCGAAATGAAAATGGAGCAACATTTCCCTGCAGTGTTTCTGCCCTAGGAAGCCCATTAGAGACTCAGCACCCAAGGTTTTTAGTGGGAGCTGGTCACACAGGGACCTCTGCCTTGCACATACCAAAATTCCAGACTCCCAGAAGAAAAGCAGGCATTTAGCATAAATCATATCATTTACACACAGTCTAGGCACAACGAACCATCTTTATCCATTAGCTGTTGACTGGGAACACTCTGAGAGCCAAGTTCCAGATGTCAGCAAAAGACCAACCTTGTGAGCAGGCCTTTCTAAGGATAGCAGTCTCAGGCCTGTTACATTAATTCTTTTCTGCACAGTCATGTAAAAATCCAGATTTCTAGTTTATCTTGAGAAGAACTGGAAAATCTGGCTATAGTAGGCCTGCATTCCCATTTAGAAGCTGTGATAGGCAGAATAATAACTTCCTAAAGATGTCCACATCCTAATCCCTGGAACCTGTGACCGTGTTAACTTACATGGCAAAAGACTTTGCAGATGTGATTAAGATAAAGATCTTGAGATGGGGAGATTATTCTAGATTTTCTGGGTAAGCCCACTGTAATCACAAGGGTCCCTACAAATGGAAGAGTGAGGCAGGAGAGTCAGAGTCAGGGAAGGAGAGGTCAGATTGATGGCTTTCAGGATGGAAGGAGGTCATGAGTCAAGGAATGTGGACAGCCTCTTGATGGAAAAGGCAAGGAACAGATTCTCCCCTAGAGTCTTTAGAAAGAAGGCAACCCTGCCAACACCTTGAGTTTATCCCTAAATAGGTTTCCAGTTCCAATGGGGGGGGGGGGGCTCCCGGGAGGGCTCCCCCACCACACCACCAAGCAGTTCTCAGACACCAGCAGGGTGTTCGAGAATACAGCTTTCTGCCAGGAGCTAGCATCAGATTCCACAGGTTAGGGATTCAGTTCTACAAGACTGTCCTCCCACCCCTACCCCCCACTTCAGATGCCAGTTGCAAGTTCAGGTTGCTACTTGTACTTCTTTTTGTTTTGTTTTGTCAGGGGGTACTTAGTGTTGTTTGTTTATGTATTTATGTATTTATTTATTTAATGGAGGTACTGGGGATTGAACCCAGGATGCTGTGCATGCTGAGCATGTGCTCTATCACTGAGCTTTACCCCCCCCCCCTTGTTACCTGTACTTCTGACTGACTGGCTATGAATTAGAGGTTACCACCACCTCCTCCTTGGGTTCAATTAATTTGCTAGAGAGGCTCACAGAGTTCAGGGAACATTTTACCTACTAGATCACTGGTTTATTATAAAAGGATATAAGTTAGGAGCAGTCAGATGGAAGAGATGCATAGGGAAAGGTATGGAGGAATGGTGCAGAGCTTCCATGCCCTCTCTAGGCATGCCAGCCTCCCATCACCTCCATGTGTTCACCAACCTGGAAGTTCTCTGAACCACATCCTTTTGAGTTTTTAATGGAAGCTTCATTATGTAGGGACAATTGATTAGATCACTGAACATTGGTGATTGAACTCAATTTCCAGACCCCTCCCTTCCCAGGAGGTTGGAAGGGGATAGTGGATCTGCCCCTTTAATCACTCGGTTGGCTCCACTGGCAAGTGGCCCCCATCCTTAGGTGGGTCCAAAAGTCACCTCATTAACATAAGAAAAGACAAGTTTTGATCACTGCCAACACTTGGGAAATACTAAGGGTTTGGGAACTGTGAGCCAGGAGGGGTGGACAAAGACCAAATAATATATAAGAAATACATTTTGGTCATCTAAGTAACCAAATATATATTTTTCTTATAAATCATAATATTACAATCCCCTTAAGACCTATTTTGGACTTCTGATCTCCAGAACTGTAAGATAACAAACTTGTGTTGTTTTAAGCTACTAAGTTTGTAGCAATTTGTTACAGCCAGGTTAGGAAACCAATGTAGCAACAAATGTACCAAGTGGTGGCTACCTCTTAGGATGGGCAATAAGCTGCTTCAGTTCACCCAGTCCTCACCATTCTGAGTCTCCCTGACACAGAAGACCAGTGCCTGTTGCCATTTAATATCATATGCTCAACCAACATCACATATTTATGTTACCCTGGCCCCTGTAGCAAGGAATTCACAATCCCTGAGCAGGTGTTATGGAAGGGGAAATGGAGAAGAAAGGGTACAGGGAAAACTGCCCAAGGAGTGTTGATGGAATATAGATTCTGCTTCTGATGGTGCAAGTGTGTTTGAATGTGCATGTACGTGCATGACTATGAGTGTGTATGTATCTCCTCAGGATAAATACAAATCTCCTGAATTGGGGCCATAAGCTCTGGGTAGGTGTACAGGTAATAGTCCACATTACCAGACGGAAAACTGTTAGACATTCACATACATGTACAGAATCTAGAAGATGATGTGAGGCACTTCTTCACTGTTCCCAATGCTTAGTTCATTGCTTAGCTCATCTACCCTACATGAGTGTCCACTCTCTCTTTGGATCTCTCTCCCTCTTCTCCTTGCTCATTGCTCTCTCCATCTTTTCTAACCTCTTCTCAGAGCCTCACCTCCATCTTGGAGCAGTGCAGCAAGGTCCTCAAAGTTTAAAATATCTTTACTGATTCCATCTGTGGGGTGGAGCTGAGCTTTAGTGCCCATCCCTCCGTTTTTTTCCAGACTGGAGCATCTACCAGCTGTCCTTCTTCTCACAGAAGCATCTTTCCAAAGGGATATCTCCATGTCTTCTCTCCTCCCCACTGTTCACTCAGGCTTGCTTCACATGCTCCACTGAGATGTTCTTGCCAGGGTTTCTAGTGACCTCCATCTTGCCAAAGCCAAAGGTCACACCTCTCTTTCTTCGTCTTTCTCAGCCACTCAGCAGTGTTTGACACAGTTGATCCTTACTTCATAGTGTTTCATAGTTGAAACACTTCTTTCTTGGCTTCGATGATGCCCCCTCTTCTGGTTTTTTCCTTGCCACTCATTCATTTTGGTCCTTGATGGCTTATCTCTAAAGGGTGCTCAGTCCCAGGCTCCCTCTTTTCTTCACATGCTTTTCTCCCTGGAGGAGCAATTGTTGAAGGTGGGTAATGAGTATATTGGGTTTTATTATATTATCTCTGCTTTGGGGTATATTTTTAAATGTCCCTAATAAAAAGTGATTATAACATTACTAGGGTTATCCAAAAGAGGGTACATAGAGTATATACATTTCTAGACTGTAATGCAAGAATATAAAGAAAAAGAAAGACATATCACCTATATGCTGAGAACTCTCAAATGTATACCTCCATTTTGGACCTTTCTTCTGAATTCAGGCTCACATGACTATTTGCCTTCTTGACATCATACCTTGAAAGCCCCATTAAACATCTCAAGATAACACACTCAAAGTACAACTCTCAATATACTACCCTCATCACACTCCCTGTCAAACCTGCTTCTGTCCTAGGCTTCTGAGCCTGAGTAAACAGTATCACCTTTCACCCAAGTGCTTAAGTTAAAAACCTAGAATCACCCTGCATTTCTTTCTTTCCCTCTCTTCTTCCCCTCTTTTATTAGTTAGAATGTTTTGGCTTCAAGTAATGGAAAGCCTAAAAACCAACAGCTTAAACAATGGGGATATTTATTATCCTGCAAGAAATCTAAGTGTAGGGCGGTTCCAAGCTTGATTCGGTGATGTCATCAATAGGTCTGGTATTTCCAGCTTTCTGCTCTAGCATACTCAGTGGGCTGGTGACATCTTTTCTCCTGATCATAAGATGGCTGCAGCAACTCCAAGTATCATACCCTAATATGACACCATCCTGAGGCAGGAAAAGAGGGTTTCCTCTCGCATCTCTTTTTATCAGGGAGAAAAGCCTTTCCTTAAAGCACCCTAGCAGACTTTCCCTTATATCTCACTGGCTCCATGCCTAAGCCAGTCACTGGAGGGAGCAAATGGAATTACCACGAATGGTTCAGACTAACCTAGACTCACCCATAGGTCTGGGGAAAGGCCATCTTCCTTGAACAAGTGGAAGGGTGAATAATTATACAAAATCAGGACCATGCCAGCAAAGAAGAAATGGAGGCAGGGATCAGGTAAGGCTATTGGGTGGGTCTGCACACCCTACATTAGCATGTCTTATTAAACTACTTCAAACCCAGCTACTTCCCCCATCCCCCCTCTAGTCCAGGCCACCATCCCCTCCTTTCTGGATGCCTTCCCTAACTTCCTTACTAGCTTCCTGCTCCTACTCTTAAACCCCTATAAGGCATTCTCCACATAGCAACTGCAACAATCTCTCTAAAACAGAACACAAAGTAGGCAATGACACTTGCTTAAAACTCTCCCACTGCACATGTAATAAAAGCCATTCTCCTCCCAGGCCCCTTTACATGATCTCATCTTGCATGGCTCCCTCCCTCCCTCCATCTTCAGCTTCCCTGAACAGCCAGGCTTGCTGCTTTGCATTCACAATTCTCTCTGCCTGGAGCACTAAGATCCAGACCTTGCTGTGGCTGACTCCCTGTCATTTCATTCAAACATCACCTTCTTCAAGAGCGGCTTCCTCTCAATGGTAGTCCCCCATCTCTTTCTGTGCCATTATCTTGTTTTGTTTTCTTTGTGTGTTCATTACTACCCAAAATTACTGTTTGTTTAGTTATTATGTCTTCCTATGAAAATGTAAACCCCTTAAAACCACCACTTTTTGTCCACCACTGTATCTCTGGCACCTGGAACAGTGCTTGGCACATAGCAGACACTCAATAAGTATTTATTGAAGGAATGAAGAGTATTGACTACCTCTCATTTTATAACTTAAATACATTAATATGCTGTCAAAAATCTCAGTCTTGTTACTCTGTTTTACATAAGACTCCTGCCTCTGCCTGACTTGAGGATAATTTTCTTTCCAGAATTGGTGTTGTCTATGTTGACTCTGAGATGCCCAACTCTGAAGATCAGTTGGGAGAAGTTGAAGTGCTAGCAGGAGACTTTTGGGCCCCAAATCCATCCATATGAATCATAATTCTTGAGGTCTATGACTTCATGGATCAACCCAGTGTAGACTGAGCTTCCTTACCTTTGCAGTGTTGGTTGACTGTGTCTTCTCTCTGGGGATCTTGGTCTCTTAGTTTCAGGTAGGAGAGAGAAGACTTCAGTCCATAGCTCAAACCAGAGTTAACCATCTTGAAATTCTGGGTCACACCTTGGTATACTGTGATGAGAAAGGCTCTGAAAAAGCCCCAACTTCAAAATAACTCTCTCACCATTTGCCACAGTGACTGAAAAAAATTCACATTAGCAACTACTTCCTGGATAGGACTGCTAGATAAACTTCTTTTATTTGCTAAACCTGGCATTTCTATTTCTGGTCATGGCTATTCACTGGAAGTGTGACTAAAGAGATGTAATGTGGTTTCCAGGTAGCATTAGGGGCCCTTTGAGGTTAGTGGTCATGCATTTGAAGTCAGATCAGTCAGTATGGTCCTGGGATTTTCTACTGCCACTGTTTAACTGGGTCAATGCATGCGCAGTTAGTGAAGAAATGGATTTAACCAGGGTTGTGATTTAGTCACATGAGGAAGCTGAAACTAGAGGGAGGTAAGGGAGTGGAGGGGTATGCAAGGGAGTGAGCACAACTGACCACAGAATTTAAGATGGGAAGGACTGAAATAAAGGCACAAGAGGAGGAGGAGACACTGTAAAAACTCTGCCATGTGGAAAGGAGAGAAGCACCAAGCCTGAGTCCCAAAAGAATCTTAATTTCACTGCTAATGAACACCCATGTGACCTTGGGCAAGACACAAGAGGCTTCCATTTCCTTTTCTTCCTCTGAGAGTGGAGGCCCTGCCTTGCCTACCTCACAAAATTGTTGAGGGACTCAGAGGAGATAAGGGGTGATGCTGCCTGAAGAACTACACAGCAGGATACAAATGTGAGAAGGTAACAGTTTTATCTCATAATTTTTTCTAAGGCCAGAAGACGACTCCTTCTGTGAGGAAATAAGGCCAGGCTAGACCAGCAAAGCCCTGCACTGGAACAGGGAGACACACTTAGGAAAGCCCTGAGCCTCTGCTCAGCATCTTGTTTTGCCCATGGAGAACAACATCAATTCTAGACTAAGCACCTAAGAAAGTTTATCTTGTTTAATATCACAATACAGACGAGAAGACTGAGGCAAAAGAAGATGGGGCTAAAGCCGATCTCTAGTTCCCACTGTTCTATGATATTCTGAGTTTCCACCCAGGAGGCCTCCTGTCAATCTCTTGCCCGAGGACTCATTATTTCTGGTTCACTGCAGACTCTCCTTAGCACCCCATGCCCACCTTTACTTCCAATCCTCACCCACACTGGGGATGGGGGTGGTGCTAGAGCTCAGGAGGCTTGATTTCTAAATCCTCTCCCACCTGCGAGGGCCAAGCTGTGCCACCAGGAAGCAGGGCTGTGCGGCTGAGCAACAGACACCTTTTGCCTGGGGCCTGGATACATGGAGCTTCCAGCAGGCCCCTCCTCTGCCCGCCCCACCTTGCTCCCCTGCTTGGACCCAGGCCCAGGCCCAGTGCTTGCCTGCTGCCTGGGAACCAAGTCAACAGGCCTGCCCTCCTGGGGCCGTTTCTAACAACACTCCCTCCCTGAGAGCAAGCCAGAGAGTATAAGGAGGCCTGCGGCTGTGGGTCCCTCACAGACCTGTCCCTGCCTTCCGTCTCGCAGCTGACAGACAGACAGACAGACTCCAGCCAGCCCCCAGCCAGGCAGAATGGTGAGCAGGGGTGGGGGCCAAGCATGATAACGAGAGTCCCATGGGTCCAGATGTTCATGAGACTACAGTTTGTAGGCAAGTGAGGTGGGGGAGAGGGACAGAGACTTCCAGATGTGAATATAGCCCCCCCAAATGTACTGGTATGTGGGGGAATATTCAGGGGGTGGAGAAGGACATGTGATGGCAACTAAGATATGGGTCTGAGCCTAGAGCTACTGAAGGGCTCTGAATTTAGGGGTAGGGAGAGTAGGGTGAGCAGGACAGGAGCAGAAAGTGCAGGCGCTTTCCTGCAAACCTTGGGCCCCTGTTGGCCTCTGGTCCCACTTCCCAGCTGTAGGGACGCACCTTCATAGCCCTGTTCTTCTGCTGTGCCTTGGTTTGACCCCCTCATTTCAGTTACATATCATTGGGGAGAGGGAGGAGGGGAGGAGGAGGAGGGTGCTCCCAACTGTTGAGAGCTGGTTGTGCGGGGGGCTCATCTGATATCTTTACCTGTCTTGCCACCAGGCAGGAAAGAAGAGCGGTTATGAGCATGGTTGCAGCCAGACTGTCCCCTCTCTGAATGTTCCTGGTTTTACTCATGACCTTGAGCCAGTTGCTTGACCAGAGAGTCAGTTTCTTCATCTGTAAAATGGAGTAACAGAAATACCTACCTAAGGGGGTTGTCGTGAAGATTAAATGAGATAATGTAGGTGCAGCCCTTAGCACAGTGCCTGGTGCCTAATTAATGCTTAATATATGGAACTAAACAACCTAATGACAAAGCCTGCCGAGTATGAGATTATACTATTTTCACAATCCAGAAAAGGGAATCAGAGCAACTGAGGTGAAGAAATTTATCCAAGATCCTAGAGGGATGGGGGTTTGAGGCCAAGTCTGTGTGATTGCAGGGGCTGAGTTATTTGCCCAAACCCAGAATAAGGGGCATTGTTTCCAGCATCTGAGGCATACCCCAGGTCAGAGACGCCTTGGTGGGTCAGCAGTTGTGGGGCCCAGGATGGTGTCTGACTTTGTACACAGAGCCTGGGCAGGCTCTGAGGTGCAGCGGTGGGCTGACCTTGCTAGGTGATTGGTGAGCCGAGTCAGCCCTCTCTCCTGGACTTGGGAATTTCTGGAGCCCTTTGTCCTTAAATCCCTTTCTCTTACTATAACACTAGGGCTTGGGGGATGGGGAATTGGTTAGGGGACCCAACAGGAATGGAGCATCTTACTGTGTGTCATGCAGTGAGTCAGGCAACTTGCATGCATTCTTTCGTTTAATCCTCAGAGTAATTCTAGGAGGAACCTCTTGTTATCACCCCATTTCAGGGGAAAGGACACCCACAGAGAGGATAAGACTCTTGCTCAAGTCAAGCAGAGAAGTAATGGGGCTGGGATACAGATGGTTTATGTATTAATCCCAGTCATCTAAAAATCCAAAGAAGTCAAGGCCTTTGTGTCATATTTACAAAGTCAGTGAAGTATTAAATTTATGGGGAAAGCATCCACATTAAAAATTATGAAATATTTCAGACATGCAAAAAGGTATAAAGGATAATATAATGAATACCTGCTACCCAGCCTTAAGCACTTTCTATTTCTTAAAAGTAGAATCTTTTTCCGATTGCAGTCATCTCCCTCCTCTACCAGAGAGAACCACTATTCCAAACTGAATGTTAATATTTTCCTGTGCTTTCTTTATTTTTATAGCAAATACAAAAATGTATCTGTAAATGATGCATAGTATCATTTTATAAGTTAAAGATTCATGTAAATGATATCGTATGAGTATTCTAAATAGGCTTTTTTTTTGATAAGAATCTTTTTAGTTAAGATTCTTTCTTGTATTCATCCACTTCTACTTCCAGATCATTTTTGATCCATTTTCTCCTGTTGGAGGAGGACATTTAACTGGCTTCTGTTGCTGCAGTGCTGTGACTGTTCTTGCACATGTTTTCTTGGTTCCCTGTGTAAGAATTTCTCTAGAGCAAGAGCATCTTCTTCTTTCCTGATATTGCCAAATCACTCTCCTAAAGAGATACATCACTTTAGGCTGCTACCAGCTGTGTGACAATTCACATTTCTCCACATGGTTAAGCCTTAGAGTTTGGGGGAAATTTGATGGATGTGCTCGTTTTGTTTTTAAGGTCTGCCATAAATACTTCTCAAGCAGAGCAGGGAGACACACTCTGGGATCCCACTTACCACACTGTCACATGTCTGTTAACATATGAAACTCTCCTTTCCCTAGATAGAGAGTTTCTTAAGCGCAGGACAGGGTATTATGTGTATGTATCCCCAGTGTCCACACAACATCAGACACATAGTTGAGGCTCAACAAATGATGAAAGCAAGAGGGTCAAGTCTTTTTAATGTTCACGGGGCTTCCCAGGAAGGGCAACGAGCTTTCTCTTCTCTAGGACTAAGCAGGTTATCCCAGTCCTGCTTCAGGGGCCAAGAGTTCTTTGGCTACTATCCTTGAATCATGTTGGGAAGAACTTTCTTCCCAGCCCCACTCCACTCCAGAACCACGCACACCCGAGAGGAAAGAACAGCAGGTGCACAGCCATTCCAGGCCCACTTTCCCTTCCTCACTGGCATTTCTAGCTGTAACATGAATCCAGAGTCCTTTCTCCTTTTCTGAACCTCTTCCTTATCTCTGACCCCTGAAACTTCACTTGGATCTTGCCTCCCTCACCACTGGCTCCTAATTTCTTTCTGGACGTGGGTGGGTTGACTATTGTGCTCTGTCAGACTGATCTGACCCCCTCAATGTTCCTCAAGACACTTAGTCACTGAGCAAGACTCTATAATCAGAACCAGCTACATCTTCTGCTTCCCCTGAGGGTTTTGGCCCAGTTCCGGGATCCAGTGCCTCTTGGTCCTCAATTTACCACCAGTAAATGCTTAGACAAGGGAGGTGGGTCCAAGAGAGCAGAGTCCAGGAACTTTTGCTCTTAGCCAGAGAACCACTCAAGGAAGGAAGGCAGGAATCGTATCCAGACACGATATGCTTCTCTCTGCCCTTTGCCCACTCAGCGTGAGTGCATCTCAGTCCACGTGGGGCAGGCCGGCGTGCAGATTGGCAATGCCTGCTGGGAGCTCTACTGCTTGGAACATGGGATCCAACCAGATGGGCAGATGCCCAGCGACAAGACCATCGGGGGAGGGGACGACTCCTTCAACACCTTCTTTAGTGAAACTGGGGCTGGAAAACATGTGCCCCGGGCAGTGTTTGTGGATCTGGAGCCCACTGTGATCGGTGAGTGATGATCAGCCCTGCCATGGCCTTGTCCCAGGTACCTCAGCAAGTCCTTCTCCTTAACTGGAGAGCACTGAGTTTGTGGTTCCCAGTTCCTGAAGCCAGTTAGAATTCTTGATCTGCTGTCACACAGCTGCAAAGTCTCAAGATCATTTCACATCTCTTTCCTCCTCACTGAAGAACTTAAAGGGCAATAGCAGCAGTCTGAATGGGGTTCCTCTAGGGTAGGACTTGGTACTGTTGGCTGCACCCCTTTTGGGTATCCTGGGGCTCTGGGAGCCAGGATGTAAGGGGAAGGGGGCCTAAAACTCTGCTCACTCTAGATGAAGTTCGGACGGGCACGTACCGCCAGCTCTTCCATCCAGAGCAACTCATTACTGGCAAGGAAGATGCTGCCAATAACTATGCCCGAGGTCACTACACCATCGGAAAGGAGCTCATCGATCTGGTGCTGGACAGGATCCGGAAACTGGTGAGAGAAGAGCTGAGGGCTGGGGAAGAGGAAATCTGGATTCCTGTTGTGAAACGGTCTGAAGACCAGATCAGGAAGGGCAACTTCCATCCTTGGGAGAGCCTCCTGGACAAGTCTTAAAGACAGAGAATCAGAACTGGAGTGGAGGGGAGGCAGAGTGTGGGCTCCAGCCTGGAGCTGGGTGTCCTCTTTCTCTCCTACAGCAACTGGCCTGATGCTGGGCAGAGTGGCCGTGAGTGCAAACCTGTTTATAGGCTGCTCTCCTAAGCTATGGGAGCCCATAAACATTCCCAGAATATCCCCTTGTATTGTAGGGATGTGGGCAGGAGGCACTGTGAAAAACAGGGATCCAAACAATGCCAACCCAAGGCTCTCTGATCGACTTCAGCCTCCAGCAAGGATGGGGATCAGGTTCCTGGGTTGTTGATCTCATAAAAGAAGTCTTCCAAGGATTTTATGAAACTTTTGGGGAAATCTGAAACAGCACAAGCTGATTCTTCCCTGTTTTTCAGCTGTGCTTCATATCCCACACTCTCTCCGCCTTCACTATCTAGGCTGACCAGTGCACAGGACTCCAAGGATTTCTCATCTTCCACAGCTTTGGAGGGGGCACCGGCTCTGGCTTCACCTCACTCCTGATGGAGCGGCTCTCTGTTGACTATGGCAAGAAATCCAAGCTGGAATTCTCCATCTATCCAGCCCCGCAGGTGTCCACAGCCGTGGTCGAGCCCTACAACTCCATCCTGACCACCCACACCACCCTGGAGCACTCAGACTGTGCCTTCATGGTGGACAACGAAGCCATCTATGACATCTGCCGCCGCAATCTGGACATCGAGCGCCCCACCTATACCAACCTCAACCGCCTCATCGGTCAGATCGTTTCCTCCATCACAGCCTCCCTGCGCTTCGATGGAGCCCTCAACGTGGACCTGACAGAGTTCCAGACCAACCTGGTGCCCTACCCTCGCATCCACTTCCCCCTGGCCACCTATGCGCCAGTCATCTCTGCAGAGAAGGCCTACCACGAGCAGCTGTCAGTGGCAGAGATCACCAATGCCTGCTTTGAGCCTGCCAACCAGATGGTGAAGTGTGATCCCCGTCATGGCAAGTACATGGCCTGTTGCCTGCTGTACCGTGGAGACGTGGTACCCAAGGATGTCAATGCTGCCATTGCTACCATCAAGACCAAGCGTACCATCCAGTTTGTGGACTGGTGCCCCACAGGCTTCAAGGTTGGTATCAACTACCAGCCGCCCACTGTGGTGCCTGGGGGTGACCTGGCCAAGGTGCAGCGAGCCGTGTGCATGCTGAGCAACACGACTGCCATCGCCGAGGCCTGGGCCCGCCTGGACCACAAGTTCGACCTTATGTATGCCAAGAGGGCGTTTGTGCACTGGTATGTGGGCGAGGGCATGGAGGAGGGTGAGTTCTCCGAGGCTCGGGAGGATATGGCTGCCCTGGAGAAGGATTACGAGGAGGTGGGCATGGATAGTGTGGAGGGGGAGGGAGAAGAGGAAGAAGGGGATGAATACTAAGGGAATCCTCTTGTCTGTCCTAAATAAAGTTCTGTGGCCTTACTGTCTCACAAATGTTTTTTCTCTTGGGAAAAACCATTGGAGGGGGGAGGGCTTTTGCTTTGTAAGAGATAGGAAGGCTGTATCTTAGCCTGGTTCCCCAGAAAGCAAATCTGACTTCAGATTTCATTACAGAGTGCAATTCCAGGGAGCAGAATGGGAGCCAAGGCAGGTAACAGCAGAGAAGGAAGGAGAAGTCACCCTAGAGAAGATGTAGCTGGACAAATGGCATCTCAGAACCATTCCTTGGGAAAGTGGGCAGGAGAGGAGGTGAGGGTGGAGAACTTACACACTGGCTCCATTCTTCCATTGGTTACACCTTGACCCCATCAGACATTAACTCACCTGCACTTCCAGGTTGCACACACTTGGGGCTACAGGGTCAACAGGGAAACCCTGGGGCAGGAGGTAAGGCACTGTTAAGTTGTCCATGTACAAAACCTGGTGTGAGTCGCACAGGGCTGCCACAAGAGCCTGGTGAAGCCAGGGGATCTGAAGTGGTGCCTTTAGAGTAGTTGATGTAGCTGGTGCTCACCAGCCCACCCTCCTGTCCTTCAGGCAGGAGGTTTGTGTGTAGAGTCAGGATGCCGGCATTAAGGCAGAGCAGTGGCACAGTGGCAGCAACAATGGGGAAATGGCTGGGAGTTGGGGGTGGGGGGCTTACGTCCCTGTAAACTCCATCACACTCACCACTTTTTGATAAAGACAAATGACCTTTCTTTAAACCTATGCCACATGCACAGCTTTAAGCCCCCACTTCCAACCAGATGGCTGCCCCTAAAATCCTTGCATGTGGATTTTCTGTAGTGCCTGTTGGGCTGGAGGAATGGTTTAACCACTGGAGGTGCTGGAACTAGGGCAATCCCCACCCTACCCCCAGCCCCAGAGAGATGCAATGCTCACTGTTGCCCTGGCCTCTGTCTTTCCTGCAGTGTCCCTTTCCCAGGACTGGATGCTGTGACGGAAACCCAAAAGTCAGCAACATCAGGAAGCTGCTATCACCTTAGGACTGGAGGAACCAAGGGATGAGATGATGATGCCAGAGCCTAGGAGGTGGGGTGGCTAGGTGGGAGTTGGAGCCACAGTGGAACTAACCAAAGAGAGCAAGAGGGCCAAGGAGGGAGGGGCATTTGGCTGGGTTCAGAGCCATGGAGGAGACACAGCACTGCCTGAGTTCCCTCTGACTTTGATAGAAGGGGCAATATATCCTGGCTTCTCCCTTCCTCCCCTCCTGAATCTCCAGTCAGTGGTTCCCACTGGCTGAACCTTGACAGCAGCTAGTTGGTAAGAGGGAGCCTAGGAAAAAGGAGGTGCAGCCTGTGATATACAAAACCGGGCAGGGAAGGTGGGGTGTGGATCTCAGAGAAAAGAGGCAAATAAAACACATACCGGCACACACCCGTACCTGGGTCTAGCACAGGATGGCACTCAGGTAAAACTGGAAATGGAGTGACTCCTCCATTTTCCCATCTGGTCCCCCTCTCCTGTCCCTGTCATTCATCTCAACAAGTATTTTGTAAGTAGAGGATGGAGTGGAGGCAACAGGATAGTGGGGCATTTAGGGGAGAAAATGGACACACGCAGCCCAGCAGCCTCCTCCCTCTATTTCGCAATGATTTGCCCAGAGAGAGCAAGTATTCTCAATGCCTCGGTGGGGATTCTGGCTGACAGGGGAAGCTCCTGGAAGACAGAGGCCTGCAGTTGTGTGTATAAGTGTGTGTTGTTGGGGTAGATGGATAATTTAACTATTCTATTTCAGAGCCCATTTTGGCTGAATAGCTAGGCTATATCCTCTAATTTGTTTGTTTGTTTGTTTGTTTCTCTAAAAGGGCTGACTTTCAAATTTCTGTCCTATGTCTTTCTCTCAACTGGCTTCAAACTGAGGGAAGGAAGAGGGATTATTTTGGGAGCCTTTCAAACCACAAGACATTGCTGTCATTTATTGAGCACTTACTGTCTACAAGGCCCTGCGTCCATACTATCTTGTTTAATTCTGAGGTAAATACAGTTATGACACCCACTGGGCTAGACACCCCACAGGAACAAGGCTTGCTCTACACTCAGCACCCACAGTGCTGCCCGACACATAGTAGATTCTCGATACTTATTGAATAGACTTGTGTAGTGAATGCCTATGTTATCGATGGGGAGACTGAGGCTCAGAGAAGTCATGTGACTTGCACAAGGTTACTTAGCCAGTTAAGTGGAAGAGTCAGAATTTAAACCTCAGTCAGCCTGAGTCAAAGCTTACGTTGTTGCCCTTCTCTTTCTCAGGTGTCCTCCTGTCCTGCCCACAGCAGGTCCAGGCACCCTTCAAGGTGCTATGTCTTCTGGGTCTGCCAGGTCCCCAGTGCTCAGACAGTGACTCAGGTGCCTTGAAGGCAGGGACAGGGTGGTGCCTGACACTCCCCTGCCCAGGCACTGTAGCAGAGGGCGTGTGTGTGAGATGGGGTGCAGGGACCCAGCTTCTGACAATGAACAAGGGCAGAGGTGTCTTTGGGGCCAAGTTTTGAGGCTGTCAGTATCCTCTAATAGCACCATCCTCCACTGACATCTCGAAGGAGGTGAAGGGAGGGCTTGGGAGAAGCCGAGAGGGAGGTCTCTGAGGGATGTGAGGTCTCCACCTGCCAAGATGGCTGGGTATCCACAGACGTCGCCAGGCTCCCCTCCTGACTATTGTACCAGCCAACCCACCCTGGGCAGCTGGTTGCCCATCTCCTCTCAGCTAGTAACTCTGTAGGCAAGCACTGGCAGGCCTAGGTTGGACTGGGTGTGAGTGTGGGGAGGTGACAACCCAGATCTCCATGGAGCAGCTGGAAGCACCACCCAGCCTGGTTCCTGGGGACTCCCTCGGTGCAGGGGAATGCTTTCATCTCTAATACTTCTAAAGCCAGGGTACAATTACCTCCTGCAGGCAGACAGAAGAGACAGTTCCCCAACCTTGGATTCCACCCAGTACATTTATTCCCTCGCCTCTGATGTGTCAGGAACACGCTGCCTCCAAAGCTGCATTGCCTCCTTCAGGGACACCACCTCCCCCTGCTTGCCTCAATGTTGCCATTCTTCCCAGCTTAGGTCACAGTTACCCAGACCTATCCAGCCCTGGAGACCTCTCCTGCCTCTAGATTCTCGCCCCTGCTGGCTGTCTCCATCACTCACTTGGTACTAGGCATGGACTGCCTTGGACCGTAACATTTAATTTCTTGCTGATATCCTATTCCCCTAGCTAGCTTTTAAAAGATTATGTATGTATTTGACCAGTTATTATGTGCACATGCTTTGGAATTCAAAAGGGATCAAAGAGGTTTACAAACAGCAAAAATAAATCTCTGCAGTGAAAATAAGTCCCCTTCATTTGTTCCTCTCTTGGCAGCCACCACTGTTCACTTTTTGGTTAGTGTTTTCTTCCAGACATCTATGAAGAAACTAATGTGTCCACACATATTTAAATACCCTTTTACACCTTTCGGTTAACAATAAATCTAGAAGACAGTCCGTATCATTACATATACATATGCCTCCATATTTTTGGTGACAGTATAGTATTCCGTTCTATAATGTACCATTGCTTATTTAACCAGTCTGCTATTATTGGGTATGTAGATTGTGTCTAGTCCTTCGGTATTGAAAAGAATCCTGCAACATTTGTACCTACTTCTTTGCATCCATGTACAACCATGAATTATTAGAATTGGCATTACTAGGTCAAAGGCTATGCATCTTTAATTTTGATATACTCCATATTGCTCTCTTTAGAAGCTGTATCCAAATTACCCCTCCCACTACCAATATATGAGAATGTCTGTGCCCACAGCCTTGCCCATGCAACATATTAAACTTTTTGATCTTTGTCAATCACCCAGTGAGTGAAAGTATTTTGTTGTAGCTTTCCTTTATAATTCTTTTCCTATGAGTGAGACTGAGCATCTTCTGATGTTTAAAAGCCAGTATCGTCTCTTCTGTGCCCTTTGCCCATTTAAAAAAAAAACGGCATTGTTTGCCTTTTATGAATTTATTGGAATTCTTTGTGAACAAAGGGAATTAACCCTTTGTTTGCTAGATGTGTTCCATCTAATTTCCTTCACTTGTCCTTTGTCTGTGTCCCAATGTGATTTTCATCTCCCTGGGTACAGGGACTATAACTTAAACCTCTTTGTATTCCTATTCTTAATACCACATACATGGTAGGTGCTAGACCAATGTCTGTTGAGATAAGGGAAATAAGACAAAAGATAGAGATTTAGAAGATTTAGGAGTGACCTAACCTAACCTATTTTTCATCTTATACCAAGGTCAGTCAGGACTTCTGTTGGAAACAGCAGAAACTAACTCTGGCAAAATAAAAAAAGAAAAGGAAACACACACACACACAAGTTGGAGAGATCCTGGTTAGCATACAGAATCAATATGAGGGCTGTCAAGCAAGGCTCCACAAACAGGTAGATACCAAGAGAAGCTGGGCAACCAGCACCACAGCCAAGGTCAGGGCCTAAAAAACCCTTGTCCCCTCCACCCACTGCAGTGGGGCCTCTTCCCACCCAGGCACTGAGGCTGACATTTCCTCCTCCAGACAGTAGAGGCCGCTGCTGCCTCTGCTGCCACCACTGCAGAAATGAATTCTCAACTGCCCCAGCTTCTCTCTGACTTGCTCCAGATTCAAAATCCCAGTTGGAGCTTTCAGCTGGCAGAATGTCCGGCTTTTGCCTGCCCCCCCTTAGAGCTAGGAAGTCTGGGAAAGTGAGGGTTGGGTTTTGTGGCAGGTAATGGCCTGCCTCCCATCAAAGCCTACGCAATGGGAATTTGCCAGATGTAGGTAGGTAAGAGGCTCCTAGACTGCAAGTAGCTAGGAAAACTGGACAAACTCATACCACGCTCTTGCCTCATGTCTGTCTCAAGCCTTTCCTTTTGGTGAAGCATTTCTGGGTCACCCAGCCTGAAACACTCTGCTGTATTTTCATAATCATTATTGCTTGGGGAAGTCATGATGCCAGAGAGGATTTGTACTAAGACCTACTATGTAGCACACCTCATTTGACTTTCAAACAGCCTTAGGCATTACCTGTATTTAGGGAGGAAAAACTGAGTCCTCAGGAGGTTTTCCTGTCACACAGTAGTACCAGGTTGCAAACCCAGGTCTGTCTGTTTCCAAAGCCTTGGGGTTTCCCAGTGTGCTATACTGATGGGCTGGTATCTTACCAAGTTGCAGCTCTGTGAAGGCAGGGATTGGGCCATAGTCTTCTTTTTACATCCTGGCAGCATCTACAATATAGAAGATGCTCAGCTAATGCTTATGGATTGGCCCAGATATCAAGCAGGAAACAGTTCTGGAAAGTTCTCTAAATTTCCCATGAGGCCTGAACCCAGGGATCACTTTGAGGTGGAAGAGGTTAACTCAGAATCAGTTTAGAAAGAAAAACGTCAAATCTGGGGAATTACCTATTCCTTTTTGGTTTTGTTTTGTTTTTCCTTTTTCCCTTTAACCCCAAATCCCCAAAATGTGTCAAAACTGTTAACATGTTGCCATCTGTTCATTATTTAATCATACAATAGATATTTTTGAAACCCACTACTGTCTTAATATTCTAGTGAAAAAAAAGACATAATCTCTGTCCTACAGAATTTACATCCTCGTGGTGGAGGTGAATGTCAATCAAATAATCAAACAAATAAATGGTAATTTGTTGCTCTGACAAGTGTGAGGAAGGATGCCTCGAGATGCTATGAGAGGCTGGTCGGACCTACTTAGGAAAGTCTGGGCAGCTTCTTTTGAGGACCTGGAGCTGGAGCAGGGATCTGAAGAAGAGAGGAGGGTTTGGACCCAGAGGGGAGTCTGTGAGTCCGTGAGGTGGTGATTGTCTTCGGGTGAGTAACCATCGGTCATGGAGCCTGTCTATAGGAAAGCCACAGAGGAGCCAGGGATCGGGTGGCTTGTTTGTCGGCGAGTGCATCACGCTTGGATGGAGCCTGCTGCTGTCTCCCAGGTCCCATCTGGGGATGACGTTGTGCTGGTGCAAGCCCAAAATAGCCGGCTCCGCCCCCATCTCCCGGCAGCCCCTGCAGCAGCACCCCCCACCCCCCACCCCCAGGTGACAGGCTGAGCCGGCCTCCTCTGGGTCTCTAGTAGTTTCCGTGTCGCTGACGCATGCTTGCGCGCACAGCTGGGCCGGCCGCGTCCTACGCAGCAGCCGCGAGCCGGGCAGCCGGTGCCAGACGGTTCCCGGCGGGGGGCAGGGGCGGGGCGCTGCAGGAGGCCAGGGACTCCAGGCGGAGGAGGTGCGGGCAGGGGCCCCCGAACAGACTGGGGAGCCCTGGACCGGGCCGCTGGAGTTTAAGGGCTGCAATAGGGCGCTCCGGCCCTGCGCCCCGAGATAGCCCGAGGCACTGGCCTGCACGGGCCGATAAGGCTGCCTGAGGGAGCCTAGTCACCGGCAGCCAGCAGAGCCCAGCGGGCTCCGCTGCCCCGTGGGAGAGACCCCCTCCGCCCCGGGGGGCTCCAGCCCCAGGGAGGAGCTCGCAGCTCTTTCGGCCTGACTCTTCCTTCTCTACTGCAGCCCTAAGGAGACCCACCTGAAGACTAACGAGTTGCCATGGCTTCCTACTACGAGATCCTAGACGTGCCGCGAAGTGCAACTGCTGATGACATCAAAAAGGCGTAAGTGCCTCCGCTGTGCATCAGAAAGCCACTCACCCTCCCTCACTCCCCTCCAACCACCTTGGGGCCCTTCAGAGACAATGCCAAGGGAACTAGGTCATTAGAAAGATTGGGGACCTCCCTCAGAAGAGTGACCCCTGTAGGGAGAAAGGAGACCCCTGGATAAGTAGGAGAAAGTCTATAGCTTGAAGTTCTGCTGGGAGCTGCACTGTCAGTTCTTTTCCGGTGTACCCTCCTATCCCCTCCCCTCTCCTTCACTCCTACTCCAACCCCCAGCCTCTAGGTGTAGGCTTTCTCAGGATGCAGTGCAAAGATGCTCAAGCACTGTGACCAGGAGGGACCAGTGCCTTAGTATCCTCCATGGCCACATGTACCCCCATCTTTTGCAGCCCCAGCCCCCGTGAGCCCTAGGGAGGGGTTAAGTCTGGGGCTTTCTCACCCTCACCTTATAATCTAAGCATGTATTCCCAGCACT
The DNA here is from genome assembly GCF_036321535.1 of Camelus dromedarius. Classification (NCBI taxonomy): domain Eukaryota; kingdom Metazoa; phylum Chordata; class Mammalia; order Artiodactyla; family Camelidae; genus Camelus; species Camelus dromedarius. Next base: position 82,003,925 of record NC_087439.1, read on the forward strand.
TGCTGCAGAGGGGAGAGATAGGGACTCTATTAAAACATTGCTGCAGAGGCAGCCCTAGCAGCTGGGATGGATGGAGATCTGAGTGGTTAAAGAGGTATGTTGGGCTAACAGAAAATAGGTTGTTCTGTTCTCTGGTAGGAAGTGCCTGTGTTTGTCCCCTGACCTTTTCTGAACCCACTTCCTGCAGGTATCGGAGGAAGGCTCTACAGTGGCACCCAGACAAGAATCCAGATAATAAAGAGTTTGCTGAGAAGAAGTTCAAGGAGGTGGCCGAGGCATATGAAGTGCTGTCTGACAGTAAGGGCCAGAGTCAGGGTCAGGGCAGGCCATCTGTCACCCCTACTTCATGACCCATCACACTCCTTCCCAAAGCCATGCTGCCACCACCTCAGTCTCCTCCTTTTCTAACCTGACATTTAAGTGCCCCCCTCTCACAGTGACTCTGGGATTGTTTTTTCCTTTTGCTTCAATTCAGAGGAGCACCTACTGTGTGCTGAGTACCTTTTTATTCTGATCCCTGATCCCCTGTCTCAATGTCTGCTCCCCTGGGTCTGGTAGTTGCAGCATGGGTCCTGACATGGGGAAGGAAGCAGGGAAGGTAACCAAGGTGTGCCAAGTCTCTTCAGTGTCAGACATTGGTGGGTGTAACCTTCATGAATCCTTACAGCCATTCTGCCAGGCAGGATTTATCACCCCCATTTTTCAGGCAAGGAGACTAAGGCTGAGTGAGGTGAAGTAATTTGCTCAGGGAATATGACTTCAGGTTTTTCGTTCATTCATCCAAAAAATATTCACTCAGTGTTATGGTGCTGAGCCGTCATTGGGTACTGAGGAACAATGGAGGACAAACAGGCACTGTCCTGGTCCTGGTAGGTTTATTGCTGTCTGATCAGGGAAGACTCACGTTAACCAAGTAATGCATAGACAAGAGTATTCCAAAGGAACGAATGTAGCAGGGTGACATGATAAGGATAGTGAATAACCATTTTTTGTTAGGTAGTCATGGAAATTCTCTCTGTGACATTTAAGGTAGGCTCTGCTTAATAATAACATAGTATGAATTAACTAACATTTATTAAATGCTTACTATGTATTGGACACAGTGCTAAGCCGTTTAGGTGGATTATCTCATTTAATCCTTGCAACTGTGAGATGGATGCTGTTACTGTGTCCATTTTACAGATGAGAAGAAGCCACTATGGGAAGGACTGAGCTGCTGCTAAAACCTATAGCTTGTGTCCTCTGTGCACACTGCTACCCCCCAAGTGTCAATCTCTGGATAGTCCTCTGAGGGTCCTAGCCTGGCAGGGGAGGCTGTCATCCGAGAAGGAGGGAGAAATGACCTGGTCTCTCTTTCCAGAGCATAAGCGGGAGATCTACGACCGCTATGGCCGGGAAGGGCTGACTGGGGCAGGTAGGTGGAGCAGCGGGGCCCAGGGATGGAAGTGGGTCAGGGAGGAGGGGGAGGGCAGAGTCTTGCAATGGATGCGCACTCTCGCTCTCGAGTCTCCTGGACTCTCTGTGCCTTAGGTGGGATCCCCTGGCTCAGGACGAGGTACACACTGTAAGCACCCTCCTTATCCTGCCTCTCTTCCAGGAACTGGCCCATCTCGGGCGGAAGCTGGCGGTGGTGCGCCTGGCTTCACCTTCACCTTCCGCAGCCCTGAGGAGGTCTTCCAGGAGTTCTTTGGGAGTGGAGACCCTTTTGCGGAGCTCTTTGGTGAGTGGACTCAGGAGGCCTGTGACAAGCTTGACTTTTCTCCCTCCAGGCCCACCCTCCCTCAGCTGGGATGCCCTTAGGTGGGAGGCCGAGAAGGAAGCCGAATTTCAGGGACAGAGGATTTTGTGGGGGTGGATCCAGTGAGCGCTGGGACAGAACCTTCCACATGCCAGAACCCGCGTGACCCTGTCGTGACACTTTGGAGACTCGCCTTATTAAATGATAACAACAATAATTCATTGTTAGACCTCCATAGTGACAGCCAGGGAAGCAAGATGCAGAGCATCATGGGACAGCAATAATGCCATTACAAACAATGGATACCACTTTTTAGAATGATTAGTATGAACCCTGTAGGGTAGATAATTTTATCCCTATTTACAGATGAGAAAATTGAAACATGTTCAAATAACTTGCTTAGCGTCACAGAGCAAATGGCTGAGCCGGGACTCATAGCCATGTTTGGCTGACATCACACCAGGCTTATCTGCCTAACTGAAGGAGCTACTTGTCCTCCCTCCCTCTTGCCGTTCCCCTTTCCTTCCTTTATTCTTTATGGTGGACAGAACTGAACAGGGAACTTTTTCATATATGATACTACAAAGGAATTTAGTTTGTCACTCAGTCCAAGCAAAAAAGAAAAAAATCAGAAATGGACCCAGTTGCTTAGCATCTTCTATTTCGAGACTTAAAAGCAGGGATCCCACATTCTAGGGTTGGCTTTTCACCAGGTGATGGTTCATCTGCTTACTCCTTGCAGATGACCTGGGCCCCTTCTCAGAGCTTCAGAACCGGGGTGCCCGACACTCAGGCCCTTTTTTCGCCTTCTCTTCCTCCTTCCCTGGGCACTCTGGTAAGTGCTGTCCCTTCCCATATTTACAAGCATTCGGAGACGTGGAGCCCTTTGCCTCAGCTCGTTGCATTCCCAAGCCTTCCCTCCTGTGTACCAGAAGCCCTGCCTCCGAGCAGCTCTGTGAGGAGACCCCACAGAGGTTCCTGGCCCACTGTGACTCCCACCTGGCCTGCTGGGTACAGCCTCCATCTAACGTCCTCTCCCCCTCCCCCTCCACCTCCTCCTTTGTCCCGATGCCAGATTTCTCCTCCTCGTCTTTCTCCTTCAGTCCTGGGGCTGGTGCTTTTCGCTCTGTTTCTACATCTACCACCTTTGTCCAAGGACACCGCATCACAACACGCAGGTGAGAGCTCCTGGGGCCATACTAGGTGGAGGTGTGTGGGGGTGAAGGTATAGGGGGCGCTGAGTACGACTAGAGAGGCAGGTCTTCGAGAGCAGAGCCCAGTCCATCGTGTCTAGTGCAGTGTCCCAGAGCCTGGACAGGCACCCACAAGACTGAGGCATGCCCACTGAATGAACCATGCTGTCTCCCACAGAATCATGGAGAACGGGCAGGAGCGGGTGGAAGTGGAAGAGGACGGGCAGCTGAAGTCTGTCACAATCAATGGTGAGGAGTGGCTCTGCCACCCAGTCCCTGGCAGGAAGCCCCTGCCCCAGACCCCAAAATCCCTTCCCCAAACTGTTCCTCTCTGAACTCCCCTGGGGCAGGGAGGGCATGATGGCCACAGGCCAGGCTGGCAGGGTCGGAGGTGGGGATCCCGGGGAAGGGGGCTGGGACAGAGGGTTGCAGAGTCTCAGAGGGCCAGCTAATCACCATCGTCACGAGTGGGGTGCCCAGAGTTCTAAGAGCACTTGACTGTTTTGAAAGCACTTGCACATTCCACAGTCCCTGTATTCTTAAAACAGCTAGGGGCTGGCAGGGAGGGGAGCGAAGCAGGGCAGTTGGTATTTGCCCTTTTTCTTGTTTGAAGAGACAGCCTCAGTACAGCTAAATGGCCCTAACGCCTAAGTAGCCCCAGGCGCAGGGCTTTGTCCTACTTAGTAAAGGGTAAAGCCAGGAATGAAACTCGGGACATGAGATCCCTGGAGCTGAACTCATCTTCCCTCAACACCATGCGGTATAGGACAGTCACCATGGCTACCATTTCATGACCGCCAACTCTGGGAGGTGTGTGTTAAGGGATTTTCATGGGCTATCTTATTTAATGATTCGAAGACTTTGAGAATGTAGGCACTTTCATCATTCCCATTTTACAGATGAGGAAAGGGATCCTTAGGGAGGTTAAGTAACTTGCCCAAAGCACTTGCAAGCTAGTTCCAAAGGAGGGGCTGTAAGGTGTCAGAGTCGCTGCTACGTAAGGCAGCCTGGCAGGATTCCCAGGGCCTGGGTCAGAGGGCCGCATAACAACCGTGACTCCTGCAGGTATCCCAGACGACCTGGCACTGGGCTTGGAGCTGAGCCGTCGCGAGCAGCAACAGTCTGTCGCCTCCAGGTCTGGGGCCACGCAGGTCCGGCAGACCCCTGCCTCACGTTCCCCCGACAGCGACCTCTCTGAGGATGATGAGGACCTGCAGCTTGCCATGGCTTACAGCCTATCAGAGATGGAGGCAGCTGGGAAGAAACCAGCAGGTGGGCGGGGGGCACAGCGACGACGGCAGGGGCAGCCTAAGGCCCAGAACCAAGATCCGGGCACAGTGGGGACCCCTGAGGGTGCAAGGGGTGACACAGCCAAACCCAGCCCATCTCCAGAGGAGAAGGCCTCTCACTGCCTCATCCTCTGATCACCAGGCCCAATCCACCCTGATTCAGGGTGACCAGGGGTCCTGCTCACTATCAGGCAAGCAGAGAGGGGCGTGACCTGAGTTACAGGCGCCTCCCCGCACCTCTGCCTCCACGCTCCCTCCCAGGTCCACACACCTCCAGTGTGGACTTGGGATTTGCTGTGCTCAGCCCATGGCTGATAGGTCCCTGGTGAAGCCCAGGGTGGAGGGTGGGGGGGTCACAGGGCAGCCAGAGGGCCTGAGGAGTCAGGATGCGCTTACTCTTATTAGAAGGGGAGTTTCTAAGGGGCATTAGTGGCTTGGGTCAGGCTTTTTGTGCCTTGGTCTTCTGCCATCTATGTTGCTGATGATATTAAGGAAGGAGGACTTGGCCTGAGGTTCTCTGAGCCAGAGTTGGCAGCTACAACTCCCCTTGTCCGGCTGCAGACACCCCCACCCTGGTTTCTGCGCAGTGTTGAGCTCTGACGTGTCTGTCGCTTCCCTCCTGGTGCTGCTTCTCCCTTGCACTCTTCTCTCTGCAATTCCCCGCGGGCCACATCGCTTGCTTTCACTGCCGTCTGGCTGGGACTCCCTTCTTCCTTCCCCCAGAGGCCTCTTTGTGGCAAGGAAGATGCTGTGGCCGGTAGGGCCATAAGGTCTTCCGGGGAGGCTAGCTGGGTGGGGCGGGAGCCTCTCAGCCATCCAGATTCGGAACCGGAGCCCACTCCTCCTCCCTTCCTCTTGCTGCCTCAGCCTGCCCCAGGCCTTGGGACTAGCCAGAGGTGAGGCTGGCTAACCCTGAAGAGGGGGGATAAGGCCAGGGTGCCCCAGGAGGGAGGCCCAGGAGGGGACCATACCCTGTCCTCCTGCACCATGCATCAGGGCTCAGGGAGAGGCCACAGGGCTAGCCCAGGTCTGCATGCTCAGCTCCATCCTCCACGGCTTGCTGCTGACCCTTTCTCCTGTCACCCGCCCCTGCTCTCTCCCCAGATGTGTTCTGAGCTGGATGTCCTGGACCCAGAGTCGCTGCACAGTTCCAACAGGACAGCGCCCAACCCTGTGTACTGGGAGGGGACCCTCCATTCCTCTCCCTCACCCGTGCTGAGCGTAGAGCCGGGCCTGGGTGGTGGGTGGGGGGCCGGGTGGGAGGTAGTCTTAGCCTGTAAACGCTTCCCTGGGTGTTTGGTGCTGTCGCTTAGGGACTACAAGTCCCAGAATGCAACGCACCCTGCCTCCTATCTGATAGATCCTGCTTGGGGGAAGTGGTATGTGGTTACAGAGCTGTGCATCTTGGGACGTGTAGTTCCTGCCCTGGTCAGCCTCTCACTCACTGTGAGATGGGGAGATCTTGTCATTTGATTTGTCCCTGGCAGGGGTGGCAAGAATGTGGATGAAGGGGTAATGGTCCGAGCTTTGCTTCCCTGACACCTCTTGCTAGTGCCGGGGTTAGAGTGTACAAATCAAGGCCCTGCAGCATCTGGGAGAGGCTCTTCCTGTGGGCAGTCCTGTGGTCCAAGATTGAGCCAGGCAGATCAACTAAGCCGGGTGTGGTCTCAGAAGGCTAGTGGGTATGGGCTGGCAGAGATCTTGGAAGGGAAGGCTTCCCTAGCCCTCCAGTGTTTGTGTGTCTGTGTGTGTGTGTGTGTGTACGCACGCGCACGCGCGTGTGTGGCTGGAACTAGCGTGTGATGGGTGCTCCAGGCATGTTGCTGCTTGTATGGCTTCTTTGGCCTCTGACCCTGCTGCCTATTCTTTCTCTCCAACACCACAGAAGCTGCCTCTCCTCCTCCCTGCGTGGGGAGCCTGGTGGCCAGGGAGGGGAGTGGTGGAGCCAGGGTGTTGCCAGCCTCAGTGTCGTTGAGTCCCAGAGACCTCTCAAAGCCAGCTGGGCTGAGCTCAGACCAAGAGGGAAACACTGGAAGTCAATAAAGCTGAATTTTGAAAGCTGGGCGGTGTGCCATGTTCCTGTGTTCTTCCTTTCCAGGGTGGTCCAGGAGGGACCCCAAGGGACCAGTGGGTGACACACCTCCCTTTACTGCCCAGACATCCAAAGGTTGCAAGCCTTCCCAGCTGACAGCAGACCAAGCGGTCCTCCCTCAGTATGTCCCTCAAAATGCTCATGTTCTTTTGCCCTCACCTCCTGGGCCCCACAGCTGGCTTTCTTCAGGCGGCTGTTGTTCCCCTTATGCAGGGACCCACCACCCAGTACTCTGCAGCACAGCTTGGACCAGGCTGAGTTACGACTTGACTGAAAGCATCGGGACAACAAAAAGCTGGGAACACATAGTGAAAACCTATAAAAACCTCCCAAGGCCTGAAGACTCAGCCCTTTCACAAGTTTCCTTCGCTTAAGGCAGTGGCCAGTGTCAGAGGCCTGCCTCTCCCACATGGAGTCATACCTGTCTGCCCTACACAGGGTCCAGGCTCCAAACTCATCAAGGCCCAGGGAGAGGCAGCCAGGTACCTCCCCGTCTTCTCTCTCCAGACCCCCGCAGAGATGGCCTCCCAGCCATGGACAGGCATGTTTCCATGGTCGAGCAGGGCAGGTGGCTCCCTGCCGACTCTCTCTTGCAATCTGGCACTGGCCTTCAGAACCGCCAAAGAACCTAATATTGTATTTTTCTCAAAGCAGCATGCCCTGAAGGAGGAATTTCCAGCCTCTATCTTGAGAGAATCTGCTGGAAGTTTGTAAAATGGCTGTTCGGCCCACTTCTGGCCTCTGAGATGACAGCATTGGTGCTGAGCATCTGCAGAGCACAGGTGAGGCTTGGAGGCCTGAAGCCTGCTCACTGGTCCTTTGGCTCCCCGCACAGGACAGGTGGTACTTGCCCATTTTTCATGTGAGGGGACTGAGCCTTGGCAAGGTTAAGTGGTCCTAACCCCCAAGTAGCTCCAGGCCTAAGACTCCTTCTGCCTCATTTCTCCATCTACCACCTTTGTCCAAGGATACCTCCTGCCTCGAAGATGAGAGCTCCTTTAGGGCCATACAGGGTGGAGAGTTCTAGGGGATGGGAGAGAAAGGAAGACAGTGCCCCTTGCCCCCAGGTGAATGACTGTAGTGACATCTCACAGGCTTGGTCTGTGAGTCTTTATCAGAGTTTAGCTACTTTTGCTTACGATGTGGCAGGCACTTTGCCTGCATCACCTCCTTCAGTCTTAACCTCAGTCCTGCACCACGTTCCTGAGGCCCAAGGACACAAAGCAGCTGCGAAAGAACTGACAGGCAGGGTGGTCAAGAGGTTAAGCATACCTGAGTTCGAATCCTAACTCCAACACTTACTAGTCGTACTGGTGGTATCTCAGGCAAGTTCTGTGCTGCAGTCTGTAAAATGGGGTTAATAACTAACTGGTAGCATCGTCATGAAAATTAAACAAGTTCATGTCTGTAGAACACCCTGGAGACTGCCAGACACACAGGGAGCACAGCATAAAAAGCTACTGCCTAATTGTTATTAGCTACCATTCTAACCTTGGAGAGCCTGAGTCCGCAGCCTGGCTCTCCGATCACCCTCTCTGCATCTCCTGAGAAATGCAGCAGGGCCCGGCTCCGGACCGAGCCCAGGGCTGGAGTCTGGAAGCAGAGCAGACAGAACTGCATAGGAGTCTGAGTTGCAGCTGCACACACGACACACTAACTTTATTCACATTGATACAAAAGTAGATTTTTCTAGAAATGTTCTCTTGTGCCAGAGGGGGAGAGTTGAGTGGCATGTGGTGGAAGGGTGGGGTGGGGAGGAAGGGACAGGAAGGGTAGGGGCCAGAGTGTGGGTTGGGGAAGCAGGACAGCGGGGGCTGGGAAAGCAGGAAGAGCGGGGCATAGAGCCCCCCTGCCCTGTTCCATCCACACTGGAGGATGGGGGCTGTCCACAGACATATTCGGAGCATCCAGAGTGGTGGGAAATGGGGGCCAGGGAACTCAGGCAGGAGGAGGCTCTGGGTGGAATTGCTGCCCATGACTTTCCTCTCCTCCTGGCCGGCTGCCAGCTCCCCCATGCCAGAAGCTGGGCAAGTCTGCCCCTTCCTGCTTCCCCTTCCTTACACACTCCTCTTGGAAGAACTGGACATGCCCAAGAGGGACCGAGGTGAGGGGTAGGGAGAGGAGTGAGTACATAGACAGATGCTCACACAGGCAAAGAGGGGGCAGAGGCTGGCTGCCCGGCGAGGGGCTCCAGGGGTCTCACTGGGGCAGGGCCTTGAGGATGGCATTCACCTCCTCCGCCACAGCTGTCAGAGCAAATTCAAACTGGTCCTGGGGAGGGGCAGGGGGAAGAGGGTCACGGGGAGGCCTGGCCTCTGCTCCTGCCCCAGGGAGGCTTTTGGGAGGCCACTTGCAGGATGGGGGAGCCCTGCTGGGGGAGGTATGGAGGCAGGCAGGAGAGGCAGGCTGCTGCTGGGTTCCCTGGGGAAGTGTGGTGGCTGGGGTGGGGACAGGGAGGAACAGTCACCTTAGAACGGACAAGGCCAGGCCGTTGGTCGCGGACGTGCTCCAGGGTGGCAGCGATGTCAATCTCCTTTACTCCTGGGGTGGGGGGTGGGGCACAGGGCTGCTCAAAGGGTGTCCAGAGGAGGGTAGAACCCGGAAAGCCTTGGGGATCCTGGGGTGGGAGGCTTGGAGGATTGGACAACACCTGGCGGTGTGACAACCTGCCCTCCATGAACTCTTGTGACCCCGAGGGCTGGGGAGACTTTAATCGGGGGCTGGGCTCCAGGCACAGTGGGGTAGTTCCTCACCTTTCGCCATGCGGTTCAGTACCATGTCAATGAGGATGTAGGTGCCAGTCCTCCCCGCACCATCACTGAAACAGACGGGGACAGGCTGAGCTTGGGACCCAGCAGAAAGGAGGGGGGGTGGAGGAGACATGGAGGCTTGGGGTTGGGGGGACACTGGCAGAGCCTTTAGGATTAGCCTAGGGGTGGGGCATGAGTGAGCCGAGGATGAAGGAACCATCATAGCTCCTGGGTCCTGGGAATTGGGCCTCAAGTGGGGAGCCTGTGACCCATGGGGTGTCTCTTGGGCAGTAGCCAACCGTAAAGGAGAGCCCTGGGTCCACCCAGAGGGGGAGGCAGCAGGAGAGAATAGGAATAGCTTTTTCCAACCTCTGGCCAGGCTTTTATTCAGCAAACTTTTTATGTAAATGGCAAGATGGGAAATATTTTCACATATAGTCTCTGTCACACGTTGCTTTTTCTTCAACTATTTAAAAATGTAAACATCATTCTTAGCTCATGGACCATTAAAAAAACAAAAACCACATGGTGTGCTGAATTTGGCCCATGGGCTGTAGTTTGCTGGCATCAAGGGGACAGGCAGGCAGTGTGCATGGGAGATGCGCACAGGCAGTAGGACCAGAAAGCGGGCGGGTAGCAGAAATGCCCCACCTCAGGACCCCCTGGCCTGAGCTGTCCTGTCACCTCCATCCCCACCCCAGCCCCCAGCCCCTCTGCACGCACCTGCAGTGCACAATGATGGGGCAGGAGCGGCCCCGGTAGCACTTGTTCACTTTCCTGCAACAAGAAATGGGTATGAGGCCAGGGATCACCAGGAGAGGGAAAGGGGAACTGAAACGCACACCTGTGGGCCTTTCTTTCTTCCTTTTCTCCCCACATGCCCAGGGCAGAGGAAGGAAGAGGGCTGGAGAGAGGAGTCAGGGCTGGAGGCAAAGAACCAGAGATGGTAGGGGTGGCATTGGGCTGGCCTTGTCACTTATGAGCTATGTGCCCAAACTGTGCACCTGGAACAAATGATTTAACCTCTTTGAGCCTCAGTTTTCCTACCTGTAAAATGGGGATGATAAGAATAGTAATCTCCTTCTTAGGGTTCTTACTGTGATTCCATGAGATAATCCATTTAAAGAACTTGTGAAAGATCTGGCATACAGTAGATGCTCATTAACAGTAGTACTATTAAGAACACATAATAATATTAACAGCCACCTCTGCCAAAAGTCCAGGGAGGATAGGCTTTCTGGTGACTTCAAGGGTGTCAGTCTTGCCACATCCATGCTCTGCCCCTACAGCTCCTCAAGCCATTCCTCTTGCCACTCAGGCTCCTGACCAGCAGTGAGGTCAGGCAGCCCCAGCACAACTTTCCTCCGGCCAAGGAAGGACAACCCCTCAGCTTTGAATAGTATACTGCTGCTGTCTCCCTGGGTAAGTCTTACCTCAGCACAGGTGCTCTGTGGCTGGGTCATACTCAGACTTGGGTTCCACCTGGACCTCAGACTTTGCTGCCCTGACCACAGATCAGCAAGGAGCACGGGGCTTCTCCCCCTCTCAGTGACCCAGTCTAATCTGCCCTTTGTGCCTTATGATGTTCCTGCTTTGAGAGGCACTTGCAGAATCCTGATACCCTGCAATGGGCAAGGATGAGGGAGGACCATCTTAGGGGTTATTAGAGTGTTTCAGGGGAAACTTGTAACTTGGTGGTCCTCCGGTCTGGTTCCCCCAGACCTGCAGGGGCCAGGTGACTCTGAATGGTTTTACAGACCACATGATTTTTCTAGCACATTGGCTAGTATATCAGGGCTGGAGTTGAATAGAAGTCACACGGTAGTTCCCAATCATTTAATAATAATAATAATGATAAACAGTATTTAGAATTAATAGAGCCCTTGCTATGTGCTTAAACTAGATTTTATAGACTTTATCCTATTGGCTTTTGTAACAACCCCCTAAAGTCTCTGGGTCATCATCCTCATTTCACAGGTAAGGAAACAGATGGAAGTCAAGGAACTTGCTCGGAGTCACTTTTTAGGACATAAAATGTTATTTTGCCTTCTCTTAAGTAGACCTTCACCAAACTGTATTTATTAAGCAGCAATTAATTTTTCTGGGTGTCTAATGTCAACTGAGTTTACATAATTTCAGCCTAAAGCAAAGAAATATAACTTTTAGCTTACCTGTGCAGCCTGAAAACAGGTCCATGCACTACTTCTATAAGGATTTTTTTAATGTGGAGAACAAAAAATAGCTATGATACCCCTGGTGTTACTTTTGAGAAGCCTGTGCCTCAGGCCCCAGGGACCCCTGTTTGATACCATTGTCCTGAGGCTCAGAAACTATCCCCAGGTCCCCCCCAGCTCTGCTTCTCTGCTCTCTCCCCAGCGCCTAGAGACCTCAGGCCAGCTTGGCAAGGAGCAGAGAAGCAGCAGAAGGCCACAATGTGGGGGAGGCCCCGGCTTGTGGCAGCAGGCTTCTCAGCCACCTGTCTGGGGAGGGGGAAGGCAGAGATGCCAGAGGCCTGATGCCAGAGGCCTGGCCTGGTCCTGTTTCAGTGTTAGGATAAGGTACGTCCCTTAGTTAACTTCCTGTCTCAGCCCCCACCTAGTTCCACTGAGTCCCCAAGAAACCAGAGATCCTCCCACACTCCCTTTGATAGTATTTGTCCCTTCCCTGAGTCCCCCCAGCTCCCAGCAATCCCAGCAGCCTTGAGGGTGGTCCCTGGGCCCACACGTCCTCATTGTCCCGTCCATGCAGCGGCCACACCTGCCAATGATCACTTTTGTGACTATGCAACTGGAGTGAGAATACTAGCTGCAGATCACAAAAATGACACTGGCAGCTGTGAGAGAGAGAGAGAGAGAGGAAGGAGGGGACAGAGAAGGGAGACAGAGGGAGGGGGAGACAGAGACATGCAGAGAGACAGAGTGGGAGACAGAGACAAGGAGAAGCAGAAGGAAACAGGCAGAGATGGGAGGGAGGTGGAGAGAAAGGAAGCAGGAGCTGGAACAGGGAGAGGTGCAGAGAAGGGGAGATGTGGATGGAGGGGAAGAGTGAGATGAGTGATAGAGAAAGAGGTGAGGGGGAGAGGGAGGGTGGGGCAGAGAGAAGAGGGCAGGGAGGGAAAAAGAAGGAAAGACAGAAGGAGAGAAATAAAAAAAAGAGGCAAAGAGAGAGGGCTAAAGAAGGGGAGATGACAGGAGGGAGTGAGAGATGGTGAGGGGACAGCAGACACAGAGACTGCTGGAGGCCTGGGAGCACAAGACAGGAGGAAACAGACAGGAGGGGCCAAGTAGCAGGAGAGAAGGAGTGAGGGAGGGAGCTAGAAGTCAAGTGAGCACTTCTTGGAGGGAAGGAGGTTATGAAGAAAGCTGGACCTGGAGAGGCAGGGAGAAAAAGAGGGCAAGAGAGAGGAAGGAGACAGCAGGCCAGCAGAGACAGAGCAGAAATGGAGCTGGACCACATTGGCAGAGGGATGGGCACAGCAAGACAGAGCGTCAGTCCTGGTTTGGGTGGGCAGCGGTATCTGGAAGGTTCCGCTAGGAGGTCAGAGCCAATCCTGGTTTGGGGGCATCTGGAAGGGGCACCGGATGATCAGAGGCCAAGGCTCCAGGACAGGCTAAAGGGCCCGCCTCACATGACCCGGGGCCCCAGGAGGAGATGATGGGCTGAGGGATCGTGGCACAGCCCAGCTCCCGGCCCGCTACTCCTGTGCTGCTCTCTCCCTGGCTCCTCGAGCCTCCTTTGGGGCCGCCCACCCCCCAGGCGGCGCCAGGCCGTTGCCCTCCACCTCTTTGCAGGCGCCCAGGGTGCTCACCTGCGGAAGTCCAGGAGGGGCCGGGTGGAGGCCGGGGTGCCCTCTGCCGGCCAGCTGAGGAAGTGGAACTGCGTGAGCGTGCGCGTCTCCTGGGTCTGCACGTTCTTCAGGTAGAAGCTCCGCACCAGGAAGTCCTCGCACCAGATGTGCTCTGACACCAAGTTTACCTGCGAAACAAGGGGCACGGGCCTGAGCGAGGCCGGGCCTCCGCGTCTGCGTGCACGCTCCTCCGCCTCTCCAAATCCTCCCAGCCTCCCGGGCCAAATTCTCAGTCCTCCAGGAGGCTTACCCAACAGCCTGCCCCACTCTCCCAGCTGTCCCCAAGAACCCTAGCTGTCTGTGTCGACTGCTCAGGACAATTGGTGGCTTTTCCATCTAGATACAACTATTGTAAGCCTTTTTCTTGCTTGCTTGCTTGCTTGCTTCTTGAAGTTGGAGTTTCTCCTTCCTCTTCTGCACAGAGTCTAGCAAAGTGTCTGTGCTATATATACCATAAACTTTGGTAAAATTCTGTAATTTATTTGATTCCTTTAACCACAAGCAAGACCAATTTTTAAAACTTCAAAAAAAAAAAAAAGACTGTTGAGTGCTCATCTGATGGTGAAAAACAGCCATCCAGTGCTCATCTGGTGATGAGAAGCTTCTGTTGTGCTCTTGTCTCTTGTTTTACAGTGGGGGTCACCTCCCATTTGTCAGGAATGTTGTTCCTTCCCCTGCTTTGCGTCTGCGCAGTTCTCCCCTACCTATCTTCTCTCCTAATGAAACAGTTTGTTTCTTTTACCTAAGCAACATATGTGACTGATGGCATTTCTTTCTTTGCTTTGGCCTCCAGGAAACTCAGGTCTCAGTTAGGCTCAATAAAAGTAGGACTCAGTCTTGGTCTTTGAGTATCCTTATCTTCCCAGTCTCATCTACTGTACTCTTGACTCTTGGCTTCTTACCTCAGTTTCGATGGTTTTACAGTTTCACAAATGAATCTTTCATCATAGATTAGGTCCCTACAAATGCTTTTTGGCCCGACTGGGCACACACACATATATATGCATGCATGTATGTGAATATACATGTGGGCTCACATGCATGTTTATATACACATATATTCACACATGTATGAGTGGTGCACCATCCACCTTTCCCACTCCCATTGTCTCCTGGCTGTGGGGTCTTGCTGACCTCATACACATGGTAGAGAGAGGAGCCTTCATCTGGCCAATAGCGGTCACACTGCTTGACACCATCCTCCACCAGCGGAGTCAGCATGACGATGACAGTGCAGCCACTCTCCCACACCATCTAGGGACAGAGACCCAGGTAAGCTCCATTTTAACCTTCCCAGGACCTGGCTGTTCCTGGCTATCTAGAAGAGACCCTGGTCCCTGGAGAAGGCCTCCTCCAAAAGCCCACCTGCCAGAAGTCTGCGATGGTATGTGACAGCGGGCCCTGTGTGGCTATGTAGGCTGGCATCCGTGGGTCGTGCTCAATCTAGGGGCAGGAAAGACACATCATGAGCCAGAATGGGAAATGCTGCTATGGGGAGGCTTGGTCAAAGGGAGTGGGCCAGGGTCTGGCGTAGCCTGAGAACCCCTGTTTTCATGCTAGGATATCAGACCCACAGTTCCAGGGCCTCAGGTAGGGTGGTCGTCACCACCAGGAAATGGAGTCTATGGGGGCAGGATGAAAATGGGGAAGAGGCTGGGGGGGTCACTCACAATGGGGCTAGCATTGATGTAGTCACTCCGAGAAGGGCTGCTTTCCGCCTTCAGCTTGATGCGCGCATGGTCATCTGCACAGACCCCATATCCCATCCCAGAGGCCCCTCCAGTCATTGGAGTCCTGGCACCTCTGCTGCTCAGCCTGAGCCAGGAGCCCAGCCCCTCCCTCAAGCCCTCCAGGGCTGGGCCAGGTGGGCCAGAAGGACTCACTCACAGGGCAGGAAGTCAGGGTGGCGGTTCTTTTTGATGTTGCCCTCCCCCTGGGCGGTAGCACAGGTGTTGGGCTCCGCCTGGTAGGCACACAGGGCCTGCCACTCCTTGGCCAAGCGGTCCCGGTTGCGCAGGTGGTCCTCCATGTATGCCTGCAGGGGCACCGCAGCCTGGCTCTGGCCCCTACTGCCAGCCCGGCCCCTCCCACCATCCTGTTCTCTCACCCCCTCTGGACCCACACCCTGTCCTGACCAGAATCATGTGTCCTGTGGAGATGTCCATGTTTGCCTGGGCAGGCTCCTCACACCAGGACGGTGTGCTGCTGTGGGAGCTGGGGCTGGCCTGGGCCGCGTCGCTGAACTGCGAGGACACGCTGCTCACCCGAGAAGGCTCCGGTGGACCCTCTGCTCGGCTGAACAAGGACTTTGTGGCCATATGCTGGCGGCACAGGTCCTGCAGAGGAAGAATCAGGCAGGGTCCAAGGTCCCCTGAAGACTTTTCAACAAGAGTCCTGGGCTTAATTCAACAGAGTCCCTAGGCTTGTCCTTGATTGATTTTGAATGAAACATATCTCCTCTGAGGTAGGGTCTTCTGCCCTGGCTCTCATCTTTTTGGGGGCTGTTCTGCTTGGGTGGTGCCTACATCGACCTCAGATATTACAGAGTAGAATCCTAGACCCCAGAATTGTAGCACTGGGAAGAACTATCTGCTTCCAACTCCATCTATTCCAAATGCCCCCACAACCCTCACCATGGCTTCTCCAGCCTCTACCTGGACATTCCCAGGGATGGGTGCTCACTCCTTTCCAACTCCCAAACCTCATCCCATGTGAGACCCAGATTCCCAAGCCCCTTCCATTCCCTCTTACCAACAAGCTTCTGGGGCTTCATACCTGGTACTCAAAAGTTGTGTCACCATGGGCCCCCTCGGGTCCCAGAGCGGCCAGGCGCTCCTTGTCCTGCCGTCGCGCATGCTGCCGCATACACAGGGCCACTGCCAGAGCCACAAGCAGCCCGGCCACACCCGCCAGGGCCACCAGAGTAAGCAGCACAGAGCGCATGGGAGAGGTGCTGTGGGCCGGTCGAGGAAGGACAGCAGCCGCCTCCTCCCTCTGTGGGAACAAGGCTTGAATCAAGGGGGGGGGGGGTAGTGGCAGGGAGAGACTTAGGAGCTGCTCCTTACCCCTGTTCCACATCACACTCCCTGCTAGGACATCTCCTGGGGCAAAGCTGGGAGGGCATGGCCATGGTCGTACAGGCAGAGGGACTCAGATAGACCCAAGATCCTGCTTCTCAGTCCTCACTGGACCACCTCAACCACACTGCACTGCCAGAGACTTAGTGGGTGACCCTCCCTAGGAGTTTTTGTATTTAAAAAATGGATGTAGAGAAGTACAAAGAGACCCAAAGGATCAAATAGTAGAATGTGAAGCATCAGTGTTGGATGCAGAATAGAAACATATTTTGAGTTTAATGCCCTTCCTGTGTTAGGTTTTCCCTTGGAATTTGAGGCTTGGCTCTAGAACATCTGCGGAGCCCCCATGGCCATCTTGGGCAGTTCTTCCAAGCAAGGGCTGGTTCTGCAGGAACCCCTGAGGCCATCTGCTGGTCAGAAAGAAAACTGCATGGGGGAGGGCAGCTTTGGCAAAGCCAGATGTATTTCAGCTCCTGTTCTCCTGTTAAGTTTGCCTTCATCTCTTGTAGGCAATGTCAGCCCTCTGGGGCTCTGACTGATTCTCCAGTTAGCACATACCTGTCCCACTCCTGTCTGCAAGATCTGGAGCCCTGTCTGTGCTTCCAGTTCAGACTTCACCAGCCCTGCAAGGAAGACAGAGATAAGATTCTCCCCAGCCACATGTGGTCTCCACCACATGTCATGCTACACCAGGTGGCAGGCAGGGCCCATGTGGGCTGGGAATGTTTCAAGGGGAGCATCAGACACAGGTCTGGGTATGTCCTACTAGGGCTGGGGCCAGGAAGTATTTACCAGCTTGCTGGGTCACATCAGCCAAAGACAGGTTCTGTTCATTGTGCCGGATGCGGAAGGTAAGGGCTGGTCCCACAACACTGCCGAACAGGAGGTATGTTACCACCTGACCCACCACAGACCCCAAATCTAGAGGGTCTGCTCTGGCCCTCTCCCCATTAGAGACCAGGGCTGAAACCAATCAGAGATGCCATACAGGGATGCTTGAGGCTGGAGAGCTACTGGATTGAGCCAACAGCAGGGGTAGGTGTGGTTGTACCTTCAATGAAGCTGGAAACATCTTTGACCCAACCTTGGTTCCTTACCCAGAGCTTGTCTTCCCTCCTACCCTGAGCCCCTCCAGCCATCTCCCTCTTCAAGCCGCCTTCTAGACCCCTGCTGCCCCAGCCCACCAGCCCCACCTGATGTTGATAAAGCTCCCCGAGGACATGTGCACATGCTCAGCCAGGATCTCCAGCAGCTTTACTCCTGCAGCCAGACTCAGGGGCCTGGAGGTGGGGAGCAGGGAGAGGAAGAAAAGTGATGACCCTCTTGGCCACTTTCTTGAAACAACCTCCAGGAGTGCAGAGCCACCTCCAAGGATGCAGAGCAGCCCACCCCACCTCCTGTTGGTTCACATCTGGACTTCTGCCCTCTGCTTCCAGCCAGAAAGGCCAGCCCAACCCCCAAAGGACTGGGAGGTTGCCCCAGGCTGGAGCCCTTACTTCTGGTCAGTGACAATGTAGCCGTATTCCTCTGCTGATGGCTGAGTGGAGGGCTGCCCTGCTGCTGTGGGCTGGCTCTGGCCCAGTGGACTTTTCTTCTCCAGTAGGACATGTGTGGCAGGCGGGTCGGCAGCTTTTGGAGTCCCAGAGGATCCAGAGCTCAGTTCCTGCTGGGCTTTATTGGAGGTGGGGCCGGCAGTGGGGGATCCAGGCAGGGAAGGGGTGGAGGGTGGAGGCTCCAGTGCGTCTACACCCTGCACCTGCTCCTCCATTGTCTGTTTAGAAGAGAGGATAGAGGTGTGGTCTCTGGACAGTGGAGGGGCTTAGGGGAGGGGGGTCCACACCCTGGACTGTTGTCTCCCACCGTGGTGCTTAGGACTTGTTCCTCTTCCTATCCCTAGGCCCAGGTCAGTGTTGGGTACAGAGAGGGCATCCAGGAAAGTGAGCCCAGTGGATGAATGAATGAATGAATGAATGAGTGATTATTCATGATCAGTAATCATCCACAGGATGGGGATGGAGTGAGGAGAAATTCCAGAGCAGGGAATGTGGGGGGTGAGGATAGAAGATGAACAGGCAAGCTATGGTTTGCAGACTTTTGTTGAGCCACAAAATCTTAGAATTCCAACACGTGAAACAGAGCGCCTCAAGCAGCAGGGCATCAGGAGCCTGCCTGCTTGCAACTCCCCCTTCCCCTAGGGATCCTCAGAGCATGGTCTAAAATGACTGTCGTAAAAAAAGCAGTCAATCAAGAATTCTGGCTTCTCATTCCCGCTCTGCCTTCAACTTGAGGTGAGACCTTAGACAACACCTTGCAGCTTCTGGGCCATGGTTCCCTCCAAAATGGGGGCTTGGAGCATACAGATTCTGGGTCCTGATCATGAGGTTTAGCTTTCAGCCAAGGGGGTTTGCTGCTGTGGGGCACATATGGGTCAAGGAGGTGCCGCAAACTCACTTTCTTGATGTCAGCTCCAACGTTTACAACCCCTCCTGCAGAGACAGGAAAAACAAGACTCTGGGCAAAGGGCCAAGGCCAAGGTCCACACAGTGCAGGTGGGAGAAAAGGCCTGTTACATCATTTGTGGCCTTTTTCCTCACAGTCAGTGACCAAGACCCTGTCGTTGGTCTCATCCTAAGCACAGCCTCATGCCTGTGTGCTTCTGCCTTCTAATTCATTGTTTTATCAATTCCTCCCTCTGTTATTGGCCACACTTCTCAAAGCTATTCTTTGTTCAGTCCTCCCTCTTTCCATCAATTATTGGCTTCTCCTTTGCATTGGCCATGCCCCTCCTTAGCTCCTCATTATCTCCCACCCAGCCTTCTCCCTGCTCCTGATCTTGGCTCATACCCACTGTTGGCTTCTTTTTCTATTACTTCCATCTTCCAGTCCTTTACTGCTCTAATTCCTCAGCTCACCACCCCAAACTCTGCTCCCTGCCCTTGGGACAAAGATGACCCTGTGCCTCAAAAGAACTCCCTCCCCTGACCTTGGCCCTTCCCCTCTAGGCTGCTTCCTTTGTTCTAGAGAAGTGAGGTTAGAGGCTTCCATGGGGTTGGTCGTTGCTGGTCACTCTGCCTGGACACTCACCCAGATTTCGTCCTGCACTCTTAGGCAGCAGCTGCAGCAGGGTCGAGAGGGTGGAGAGCTGCTCAGGGGTCAGCTGACGCAGCTCCACCCCGTAGCCCGCCAGCACAGCCGCCAGTCTCTGCAGAGTCACATCTGCTGGGAACCAGACACAGAGCTTAGGCCTGGTATGGAGATGAACTTGGGGGGGTGCATTTGGGAGTGAGGGGGCCAGCACATGTGAGAGTTTCTTCTCAAACACCAGGACACTGATGCCCTCCCCTTCCCATCTTTGTCTATACTTAGGAGGAAAGAACTTCCTGGTGCCAAGACCAAGCTTCAGGCTCAGGAAGGACTTCTTGATTCCCCAGCTGAAGAAGAGTCATGTCAGCTTCACCCCTCACCGTATCCCCACTGCCTACCTAGTGCCTGGCATAGTTCAGGTTGTCAGCAGACATTAGTTAAATGCACGAATGACTTTAAGGACAAATTAACAAATGCATGGATAGTCAGGAAGGACCCCCACTTCGCACCCCGCAGGAAGCAGCCCCAGAGGCAGGGAGTGGATGCTGAGCACTCTGTTACCTGGCTGCTCTGCTCGGGAAGGAGGCTTCTCCCTGTGGCCCTCTAGTCCTTCCTCCTCATAGCCCTCTGAGGAGTCCTCTGCCCGGCTGCTGCCCCCTTGCTCTGGCAGCCTTGGTGCCCTGGCCCTGCTGGGCACTTGTGGCTCCTGGGCCAGGTATAGCAGCCTTGACTCCTGGAAAAGCTGAGCAGGTGGAGGCCCTGGAGGGTCCCCATAGGAGAGGCCAGGGTGAGCCCCGAACATGCCTTTGGAGGCAGTTCTGCTGAAGAGGGCAGAGGGTTCAGCCTTGGACAGGGGGCCAACACTGACCATCCCTGAGGAGCTCTCTGAGCCCCGGGAGCCGTCGCGGGAGCCAAACTGTGGGAAACCAGAGACTGGGATAAGAGCGGATGTCAGGGACAGAGGACACGGGGGTTGAGGTGGGGCCAGTGTCTCGGGCTCACCTGATGGAATAGGTAGGGCTGCAGCAGGGCAGGTTCATAACTCAGGGCAGGGTGTGGGGGCTGTGGGGGCAGCAGCAGATGCTCCAAGAGAGGGGGCAGCAGCTCAGCCTGCAGAGGGGACAGGGAGGAGCCCGCCCCAGCTCCGCCCCCACCTACTGGAGGTCGAGGAAGCCGGTGCTGGGGAGCAGGAGCGGAGCTAGTGGGGACGCCCTGTAAAAGCAGCTCCCCAGTGGGACCAGGTCTCCTGGGCACCAAGCCAGATCTGGGGAGGAAAGCAAAGTGTGTGTGTGTGTGTGTTTGTGTATGTGTGTGTGTTGGTTGTGTGGGGCAGAGCCTACGAGACAGAGAGAAGGGGCCAGGCAGGCTTAGCTTAGGGTGAGCCTGACTTTGTAAGAGATGAGGTAGCCTCAGGAAAGGAGGGAGTAGCATGGGGAAGGCCAGAGGGCCAAGCCTGGGGCAGAGGTCATTGCCTCCCTGGTAAGCATGCCTGGGTCCCTGAAACACAGTGGCAGAACTGATGAAGCGTGAGGCTATGGGACAGAGAAAGGGAGAACAGTAGCAGGGAAAGGCAGCCAGGAACCTCTCTAGACCAACTCTGGCTGCAGCTTGCCTCACTGTCCCGGTGTGCATGTCCCCGCACCTGGGTCTCCAAGTACACGTTCAAACATTCAGTACTGTGCCCCCTCACTCTGCCCCCCCGGCCCCACTGTGCCTTCTTTATTTGGTATTATCATTTGAGCCCCAAGCCCTCATTTACTTTCCTCTGCTTTACAGGGTCTGAATGATGCCTTCAGAGACCCTAACCACAAAAAGATGATGGTACCTCCTACCATATACAATTCCACATAGTAATCAAACTGAACATTAAACAACTTAGGTCCAGCAAAATTCTAATTTGTTTCATGATGACTACTTTGATGCTTCTTTTAAAATTCCAAATGTCCAAATATTTCAAAACATCTTTTAATGTCTCTGTTTAGCTGGGTCCCCGGGGATGAACTCAGCTTATGTTGGGCATGTGAACATGTCAGATGACCACTCCAGAACCTCTTTTACCCATGCCCCAGCCTGCTTCGTGCCCACTTCCCTCTGTCCATCAGACCCAGCAGCCTTGTCATGCTAGAGCTGATGAGAAAGGATGCCTACCTGTCCCTTGGATGGGGCTCTGGGGGGCGAAGCCTGGGAATGCGCTCCATCTCCTGGGAGATCACATACTGGGTGAGGTCATCGTGCCAGGACAGTCCTGCCAGGGAGCAGGATAGGGTGAGATGGTTGGCTTGGGACAGTCTGAGAGCCCAGTAACAGGGAACAGTGCAGATAAAAACTGCACCCCCTACCTTGCAGTGTACTGAATTTGGCAGAGCAGAAGAGCAGTGGAGGGAGTTTGGAGACTCAGTGGGTGATCTGAGCTGTCCTTTTCCCACCCTCAGGTATAGATTTGGGAGTGAGACTTGGTTTAAATCCTCTGCCACTTACTAATTGTGTGACCTTGGCTGAACCTGTCTGAGCCTCAGTTCTTTCATCTGAAAAATGGGGGTTTATAACCTGCTAAGATTGTTGTGATAAATAACACAACATTAAATAGTTACAATAGTACCTGATACATAGTGCGCTTTCCATAACTGCTATTATTATCATCATCATAATTATTATTCATCTTCTTCTTTTTTTTGGCCCTGAACCTTTGTTTTCTTTATATGTAAAATAAGAATAATACATACTTTATGGATCTGTAGTAAAGATTAAATGCAATCAGGGAAATCAAAGTGCTTGGAAAACTCCAGGGCACTATACACCTGTTTTAAACATTTGTCATCACCATCTTATGCTGAGGCAGATCTGTTTGGCTGCTTCCCTCAATGCAACTCTGCTCTCAGGAAAGGTCAGTCACCTATTCTAAAGGAATAATCTCCCACTCTCCACACCCACTCCCCCATTCCTTTTCCCCTGCTTCTGGGTTAATAATCTGTACTGTTCTTAATTCACACCCTGGGGTCTACTAGCATCCATACCAGCCTTTTTGCCTATTAGCATTAGATGAAATCTCTGTGTTCCTATATAAGGCCAGTTCCTCCACTTGAGTACTAGATTTCATCCGTACCACCTACTCAGGAAAATCTTCCCCCTAATCCTCCCCTTTTTCCTACATCATCATTTTCTCCTGTTCTCTACTGAATTATTCCCATTAGCACACAAACATGATGCAATGTCTTCCATCTTATAAAAATTCTGCTTGATCCTACATTCCCCTCCATCTGTCACCCTGTCTTTGCTTTTCTTTGCAGCAAGACTCTTTGAAAGTGTTACCTATACTGGCTATATCCAATTCCTCTCCTCCCATTCTCCTTTAATCCACCCTACCCAGGATTTTATTTCCAACTATTCTACTAAAACTGCTTTCATCAAGATCAGCAGGGGCTTCTGTATATCTAAATTCAGTGGTCAATTCTCAGATGTCATCTGATTTAACCTACCACCATCATTTGATCACTCTTTCCTCCTTGATACACTTTCTCTTGGCTTCCAGGACACCAGACAGTCTTGTTTTTCCTCCTACCTCACTGGCTCCTCCTTCTCAGTGTCCCTTGATAGTTCTACTCCTTCTCCTCATCCTCTTAATATTAGAATTCTCTAGGGGTCTTCTTCATAAACACTCAATCCTTTGATTATTTCATCCATCTCAAGGTTTTAATTACCATCTATATATCAAAGAATTCCAAATTTATATCTCCACTCCAGACCTTTCTCTTTCTAAACCCAGGATTATGTACTCAACTTCCCACTCTATTTGAATGGCTATCTTAAACTCAGAACATTCAAAACTGAACACCCCTTACCCCCAGTTGATCCTTCAACATAGTTAATGACATGTCCATCAACTCAGTTGTTCAGGCGATAAAACCTGAGTGTCACCTTGACTCCTCCCTTTCTTTCATGGCTGTATCCAATATTTCATGAAATCATGCTCACTACCTTAAAAATATAGGCAGAATCCTGTCATTTCTCATTACCTCCCTGCAACCACCCTCATCCACACCTATTCTTCACTTATATGAGTTATTGTGGTAGCTTTTAATGTTTAGTGCTCTGTTTCTACCCTTGACTCCATACACTCTGTTCTTAACACAGCAGCAAGAGTAATCCTTTTAAAGTAGAAGTGAGATCACGCACCCTTATGCTCAAACCTTGTGATGGTTTCCTCTTTTACTCAGAGTAATGCCAATGTCCATGCATTCTCTTATAAAATCCTAGAGGAAAATAATTCTCCTTCACCTACCTGACTGCATCTTCTACTCTGCTTCTCCATCACTCCTCTACAGCCACACTGTAAAGGTGTTCTCCATGGTGTTCCTCAAAGTCATGTTCCTACTTTAGGGAGCATGTTCTAGCTCTCTGGATACCTTAAACACTCTTCCCCTAGATAACCTTCTGGAAAACACCCTCACCTCCTTGATGTCTTTATTTAAATTTCATAGTCCCAATAAGTTCCATCTTGACCACTCAATTTAATCCTGCAGCTTCCTACCTCACTATTTCTGATTCCTTTATCTTACTGTAGTATTTGTTTTTTTCATGATACTTATTACCTTTTAATACACTATATATTTTCTAATTTATATAATGTATTCCCTCCCTTCACCCCCGAATGTAAACCCCAATAGGCAGACATCTTTGTCTGTTTTACTCCTTGATACATCCCAAGCACCTAAAACTATGTTGGCCACACAGAAGTACCCAATAAATACTGGTTGAATGAGTGAATTGGATGCATGGGCTGTTCTGGCTGAGGACTCCAGAACTCATGGTTCTGGAGCACTCAGTCAGTTCTAGAGATTAGGCTGGTCCTAAAGAGATGGATGCTGGTCTGTTACAGTGGCTTCTTCTAAAAACCTCCTTTGGATTCCTCCAGAGAGTCTACATGGGAAAAGCCTATCTCTACCGCTCCACCCCCACTCCTGTCTCCTCCAGCAAGGCCTGGGAAGGTGAGGCACTAGAGTGGGTGTAATAGGAATGCTCCATGAGAGAAATCTTTGAGTCAGGTGGCCCCTCACTTCCCCACCCTTATCTAATGAAGTTTCAGTTTCTCTCCTCCAGTGCACCTAGACCTCACCTTGGGACATGAGCTGTCGGAGCACACCTTGTAAGCGTTGAAGAACTGGGGAGGTGACTTGCAGAAGGGGCCGGGCTTGCCCCACTCCCACCTGGCACTGTCCAAACAAGCCATCTAAGAGCAAAAAAGTCGTGTCACAAGGGGCTTCCAAGAGGCCTTCCAAAGCCCATGTTGCAAATAGACAGCACTCTGTCTAACTCCTCTCTTGGCTTCAGAGAGCTCTGCTCCTCCAGGCCAGTCCCTTTTCTCCTCAAACCCAATTCCCCTTCTCCCTTCCAGGCCTCCCACTCCCCACTTCTTTCTTATTGTGTACCCCACCCCCCCCATCTTGTACATCCTGTGTCTGGGCCTTACCCTGAATACAGACTTCCAGGTGAGAGCAGAGTCTGCGGTCAAACAGACAGCCTGTGGAGGACAGGTGAGCATAGGCTCAGACACACACACACACAGAATGGTCAGATGGATGAACAGGCTAGGAAAGGGGGAAGCAGAGGGGATTCATTCTTTCATTCTAAGGAAGGCTTTAAGCTGGGAGGAGAGGTGAGAAGAGGCCTAGAATTCTTAAGAGAAGAAAACACAGGACCTGGCTTTGGATTTTAAAGATCTGCAAGTCTGGATTCTTCCCCTAAAAGCTTCAGTTGCTTAACTAAGTAACGAGGAGAAGAAGCCCTCCAGGTGCATGGGGGTAGTGAAAGTGGAGAATCATATATTCTACTCTCATAGAATTACTGCGGGAGAGCTTTTGGCCAAATTCTGAGAAAAAAAGGGACTTTCCTTCCCAAATCACCAAAAGCATCTTATGATGGCCCGGGACTCGGAAGAGATGGAAACCTTAGCACACTTCCCCTTCTAGGGGAAAGGGGTAAGGGTGGGGTAAGGCAGTGCTCCCCACACTGTCCCTGCGGTCCGTGGCCCCAGTGCCGCTGGCGCTGTTCGCGGTACTGAAGCTCTGAGCTTGGTGCCGCTGAGGGCTTGCCTGGAAGCAGTTATGGGGGGAGGGAAGGGTGACAGGGTGAGGAGTCGCCAAGGGACCTGACCTCTGCGCCATTCCAGTCTTCATCTTCCACCTTACCAACTCGCAGCGCCACAGGAAGTACCTTGTATTGGCCTCCAAGCCGGGTGGGGAAGGAGAGCGCCAGACGGCGAGGCTGCGCCCCTTCCCCCACACGCCCCCCGCTCCCACCCTCCCCCTGCCCGTGAGTCAGCGCTGACTGTCTCTGTCCGCTAAGATGTGAGTCAGCACCAGGCCTGGCTGTGGGGAGGGGGACGGGAGAGGACCCTTCCCTCTTCACTCTCTTCTGCCCCCTCCCCCAGCTGTACCCCTCTTATCGGAGATCAGATTATAGCTATCGGCCTCTCTAGGCTTGAAGAGAAACCCTGGATCCTCCCTCGGCCTGATCTTCTACTGAAAGCTGGGACCCCAAAGCTCACGGCCCCGACTTCTACTGCCCGGAGATCAGGGTTCCCTCTCCCTCCCTCCACCCCTCCATCCTTCAGCGCCAAACGCCACTTTTTGGCGCCTTGGAGCGACTGGCTTCTCCCGTGGCATTGTATCCTGTCTCTATAGGTCCCTCTGTCCATATGCACCCCCATTCCTTCTCCCAAAACCGCAATCTTCCCCTGAGCCCGCTTCTCTTAGGTCCCGCCCCCGTGTTCCCAGCCCCACCTCCAGGCCTACGCCCCTTTCCTCTAAGACGCCCTCTCGTCTTCCTCATCTCACAGTGCCTCCCCTACCCCACTCCACACATACATTCTACCTAAGATTCCTACCTTCCTGGCACTTCCCCTCCACATCCCCCACTGAGTTTTGCTCCCGGCACCATCCTCCCCTCCCCTCCCCCTCACCCCCGTTCCTTTCTGACCGTGGGCACTAATGGCGTTGCAGCCTCCCGGGCGGCTGCCCAGCAGCAGCAGGCAGAGGAGCACCCGGAGACCCCCAGATCCCCCGGGACCTCCAGGCCGCCGCGGGCGCCGCATCTTTCCAGGCTCCGGGCTCTCGCTCCGCTGCCAGAGCCGCAGCGACGCCGGCCGGAGCCTGCCAAAGGGGCCGAGGCGGGGCCTGCCACTCCCCACCCACCGAGGCGGGGTCTACACGCCCCTCTCGCAGCAGCTCCGCCAACCCCGGGTGTGTGGTGACGACACCTCCACCCCCAGCACTTGCGCTGATTTGCGTCATACGTGGCGTAAGAGCACTGTCTTAGCCGCGGTCCTACCCACCCAGCCTCCTACACCAAACAGTAGGCGCCTCACTAGAATTCCCACTTGACCTTACCTTGACGTATGCTACTCCCCAAGGACTACTACCTCCATCACTCAGGCGCACGGTTGGCGAAAAGGGTGACAGTTGGGTGGGGGCCAGGAAAGAAATGAGCCGGATAGTAAAAATTTTAAGAGAAGAGCTTAAAAATGAATAGAATATGTACTATTTCGCATCTCAATGGTATCGATGTCCTGTAAAGAGCAGCAATGGTTACGTGTTTGTGTGTTTGGATTACAGTTGCAGCAATGCCACCTTCCAAGTGTATAACTTTGGGCAAGTTGCTTAACCTCTCTGAGCCCAAATTTCCTGATGTGTAAAATGAAGATGCCAATACTACCTACCTCACAAGGTGGTTGTGAAGATTACGGGAGTCAAACTCATGAAGCTCACTTAGAACAACCATTGCATTGGCATATACTAAACAGTTGACACTTACTCGCCTATGTGATTAGCCTCGACTCTCCTTTCCTTCGCCTTCTTCCACCTCGAGTCTATCAACAACCTCATGGTTTCTACCTACAAAATATTATCTCCCATCAGTCCACTTCTCTCCACACTCGCTATTCTATGCAAACCACTGTGCTCTTACATGATGACTATTGCAGTAATCAACCAACTAGCCTTTTGCTTCCATTTTTGTCACCCAATAAACTCGGGAATGAAATTTCTAAAGTTCAAAACTTATCACTTTACTCTTGCTTTTCAGTAAAAAATTTCCAAAATCCAAAAAAAAAAAAAAGAAAAGAAAAAGAAAATAGTAGTGCCTAGTAAATCCTCATACACTCATCATTTAGACTTAACAGTTATTGTTTTGCCATATTTGCATCTTTTTAGTATTTAAAAGTAAATAATAGACATTATATTTTCCTTCTAAATATTTCAGTATGCATCTCCAAGAGACAAGGATATTTCCCACATAACCAAAATGCCATTGACACCTAACAAAATTTACAGTAATTCCTGAATATCGTTTAATGTTCAGTCCTATTCAGAGATCTCAAATTTTTTCCCTAACTGCCCCTTTTCCAGCTGTTTTTTTTTTCAAAATAGGAGTCAATCAAAGATCACCATTGCATTTAGTTATGTTTCTTAATTCTCTTTAAATTAGCCTAAAGAGTGCTCATTCCCCCCTAAACTCCCACCTCCATTTTTGACATCTTCTTACAGAAGAGACCAGGTCAGTTTTTGTTTACAACTCTCCACCTTCTGAATTTGTCTGACTATTTGCTTATGATATGTTTCCCTGTATTTCCCCTGTATATAGCCTGTATTTCCACCATATATATCCTGTATATCCCCTGTATTTCCTGAAAAAAAAATGGAAGTTATATTTAAAGTCTTGATTGGATCAGGTAAAAAAAAATTTAAAGCAAAAATTTTACAGGTGATACCGTATACCTCCAATTGCATGGTTTCAGGAAGTGCATGATGTCTGGCTATCCCACTATTTAGTGATGCTGAAATTGATCACTGGTTTAAGGCAGAGACAGCCAGGGGTCTATCATAATGTGATGTTTTCCTCTTGTGACCGTAAGTATGTAATCCATGGAAGATATTTTAGCATTCTGAGATTATCTAGTTCCCCAATAACTTTTCACATATCAGTACGCCATTCATTGATGATCCTTGACTAAAATGGTGATTTTTCTAATTCTATCATTCCTTTAACATTTGTTAGCTGATATTATTTCATAAAGAAGAGCACTCTCTCACCAACTGGGCTTAGTTACTTTGAAATACAATTCCAACTGGAAAGGTAGCATACATTCTTCGTTTTTTCTCTTTAACTATTAACTTACAGATTAATGAGTCAGTGTAATAGTTACTTCCAAGAATGGCAAGTAAGTTTTTTTTTTAATTTTTTATGACTTTCTGAGCATTGCTATGAAAGTATGATTATTATATATTCAATGTGTATCAGGCAATCACAGTAATTATTCTTTTGATATTCAGATTATCCTGAAGTAACTGAAAGCTCCTTTAAACTGGCTCTTGTTTCTTTTTGAAATACCCTATTAATTACCAAAAGCTCCCTTGCTTTCTATCATTTCAATATGTACCAGGTTAATCTTTTTTATTCCTTGCCTTAGTCATAGAAGCAGCCATTCCTCCAAAGAGACTTGGTAGCTTTTAGTAAGAACTGCTTTTAGAGACCGTAATAAGGGTTTTAGGGGTGATAATGGCTATAGAGGTGATTGATGGTGCCTCCAGGTCCTTTCAGTGCACAGAGCTAGGACATTAAGATACACACACTCTCATGCTGATATTTCCAGTTAAAATTTAGCTGTAACTTTTACTGAACTCTTAATTTTATACTTGTATCTCTTTACTACACTGAAAAATTTGGTTTCTAATAACATTAACACCACTTACATGTTTAATCCTACAATATGCATACAATAATTTACAAATAATAATTCAAATATTATTCTACTATATACTGTTCTACTAATAAAATAAATGTGAATACGTTTAAGACTTTGCATAGTTTACTTTGTCCTTATAACCCCTAAGGGTTATACCATATACCATATATATACCATGTACCCCTAAGGGTATACCATCAAAATACTGTGTCTAAAGTCATTTGAAATAATTCTTTTGTTTGTGTAGTCATTTTTACCAATTCAATATATAATTTGGTTTGTTAATTTTTAATATTAGAATTTGCTTTTTATTTTTATATACTTTCATTTCTTGAATATGTAAAATGTTGTTCAAAATTCAAACCTATATAATAAGGCGTACTCAGGAAAGTCTTCTCTGCACCTTCCACAATTCTCCCTGCCATCTTTATCACTTCACCCTATTTATTTCCTTTTTTAAAACTTTGTAAATTGTGTAATATGAAAAGCAGAAAATGCATAAAACAAAAATGAATAGCTCAATAAATTATCACCAGATGAACACCCATGTAACCCAGGTCCAGAAATTGAACATTTCTAACATCCTGGAAGCATTATTGTGTCCCCCAGTCATAACCTCTTCCCAAAGGTAACCATTATCCATTCTCTACTTGACAATGTTTCCTCGCTTTTCTTTATGATTTTATAACCTAAGGATGCATGCATAGGTTATAATACTGTAAAGAAAAACTAATAAACATGGATTTTAGATTATCCCCAGTCTTGGGTTATCGTGAATGGTGTGATTGTATATATATACACACACACACATATATATATGTATATGTATACGTATATATACACACACACGAATATAAATATATACATATATACTCTTGTACATGTTTCCTGTTGCACATGGGTGCCAGGGGAAGCAGACAGCTTGTACCTTCTCACAGGGAAGAAGCTGGGGAAATAGGTAGTCTCTCTTCATTCTCCTCATTCCCTCCCTCTGATCTGCTTCTAAGTATTACCTTTGTCCTAAACCAACCAGAATCCAGAGGAATAGGGAACTCATTGAAGTAGTCCACACAGGTCAGCCTCTTGGGACAGAAAACTTGGTAAAAATTGGTGGAGAGTAGAATCTAGGGGCAAACTTAAGTTATTGCTCATCTGATCCCCTTCTCCCTCCTTTTTATTTTTTATTTTTTGAGAGATTATCTGTCAGTATAATTGTTATTCCTTTGTAGATAATTTGCCTTTATCCACAGTTTCACTAGGCTGTGACTAGGGAAGAATTTCTTTTTATTTATTCTCTTTGATATTCAGAGGGCTTCTTGACTACGTGGGCTCATGCCTTTCATCAGTTTTGAAACATTCTCAGACATTATCTCTTTAAATATTGACTCTGTCCCATTTACTTGCTCCTTTCTTTCTGGGATTCCAAGTAAATTTGTGTTAAACTTTCTTGTGGTACCTTCTATGATTCTACCTTATCTTTTGACCTATATTCCAGTTTACTAACTTTTTATTAATCTGTGTACAGTCTATTGTCTTGAACTTGGCCTGAAACAGATGGCCAATCTGAGTAAATAAGAAGAGTTTAACAAAGTAACTATTTATAAAGGTGTGGACAGGTAAAGGAATATAGACTTTGTCAAGTCACAGCTGTTAGGGAGGGAGCCAGAGGAATACTCATCTTGGCCTCTCTCCCTTTTTGGCCTCTAAACTCTTGCAAATACCTACTATTGTCTAAATTTAACTGGAAGTCAGTGAGCAAAGGTCTCTGGTTTATGCAATCCAAAGACATCAACTTGGAGACATAGAGCAGGATGAAGAATGATGCAGCATAAATATGGGTGGGAAAATGGGGACCATCTACCTTAATTCTAGCTTCCACTCTTGTGTTTTGTTTGAATGAAAACTTTGTACCCTTATGACAAGTGATGCACACATCCCTTAATTCAGACATACTCTCATATGAAATCTAAAGCATTGTCAATATCAGTGCTCCTGATATAAAGTAGCAGGGAAAAGAAATGAGAGGGGGAAAAAGTAACTTTCATGTCAAGTTACTTTAAACACAGCTGCTACAATCCCTAGTGAATCTGCTTCTCTGATTGAACCCTGACTGATAAGAATTTGGTACTGATAGTGATTCCAAAGAAACAGAATCTTAAGGATGTGTTCTCTGATGGTTTTCTGTTATTGGTTTTCTGATCTATTAGATTTAAAAGCATTAATGACTGTTTCCAGTGGTAAAGGGGATACTAGCAGTCCATGACATGCAGTGGCAAGATAATTCCTCACATTACTGCCTGTAGATACCTATAATCAAGTGCCTATAGAAGGCAAGAATTTAGATGACCAAAAGTTTATTGCTGTAGAATATTTTAGGGAAATAAGGAGTGTTGTGGTGTGGGTTGGTTGCTTCTACATGTTCTGGAGACTTGAGGACAAAAAAATTATTAGCTCGGCTTAAATTTCCAGCTCAAATTTCTTATAAGGAACCTGAAAGTTTCTATCTATATCTGCCCTGAAAGAAATCAGCTCTCTGTGACCTCAGCTCTCTGATGCACTCAAGAAAAGTTATGATTCTGCAGTTGAACAAGCTATTTTCTTGTTGTTAGAATGGGAGTGTTTATATTTTGGGCTTCCTACATCCCAGGCAGATGTGGAACTCTTTCATTTTGAAGGATAATTTTGCCAGTTATAGAATTCTAGAATGACAGTTATTTTCTTTCAACACATTTAAAATGTTATTTCTCTATCTTCTGGCTTCTTTTGTTGCTGTTGTGGAGTTAACTATGAGGCTAAATGTTGCTCCCTTGAAAATAATCTTCTCCACACATTCATAGCTGCTTATAAGATTTTTCTCTTTGGCTTTGTTTTCCTGAAATGTCATTTTTCTGTTAGTTTTAGTTTTAGTTTTTTTTTTTAAATATTTTGCTTGAGACTTGGTAATCTTGAATCTGTTCATTGATATCTTTCAACAGTTTTGGAAATTTTCCGGCTACAATCTCTTTAAATACTGCTTATGCCCTATTCTCTCTCTTCTTTCTAGGATGCCAATTCAATAAATGATGAATCTACTCACTATATCCTTTTGGTTTCTTACCCTTTTCCCTTTATTTTCCATCCTTTGCCTCTTTGTGTTTTTTGGAGGGAAGGGCTAAGTTTCTTCTGACCTGTCTTCTGGTACACCAATTCTATTTCAGCTGTCTCTAATCTGCTATTAAACCTATTCAATTAAATTTTTGGTTCTCACATTTTTAAGTTGTAGAATTTCTATTAATTCTTTTTCTTTTCAAAGAACCAATTTTGAGTTTTATTAATTTCTATCTTTTCCTATTTTCAATTTTATTGATTTCTGCTCTAATTTTTATTGTTTATTTTCTTCTGCTTGCTTTAATCTTAAATTGCTCTCCTTTCTCTAGTTTCCTAAAGTATGAACTTAGTTTATTGATTTTAGGTCATTCTTATTTTCTAATGTATGCATTCATTGCTATAAATTTCCTTCTAAGCACTGCTTTCACTGCATGCCACAAATTGTATTTTCATTTTTGTTTACTTCAAAATATTTTAAAATTTCTCTTGCAATTTCTTCTTTGGCCCATGGGTTATTTAGAAAGGTGTTGTTTTCCATATATTTGGGGATTTTTCCAGCTATCTTTCTGTTATTGATTTCTAGTTTAACTTCATTATGGTCTATGAAGAATCACACAGAATGTGTGATTTCTCTTCTTTTAAATTTGTTGGGGTGTGTTTTATGATTGTCTATCTTGATGAATGTTCCATGTGAGCTTGAGAAGAATTTGTATTCTGCTGTTGTTGGACGGTATATTCTAACCATCAATTAGATCAGATTGAATGATTGTTCTGTTAAGGTCATCTATATCCTTTCTGATCTTCTGTCTGCTTGATCTATCAATTACTGACAGAGGAGTGCTGAAGTCTCCAATTACAAAGGTGAATTTTTCTATTTCTCCTGTCAGTTCTATCAGTTTTTGCCTCATGCATTTTGACATAGTTGATAAGTAGAGAGGGCAAGAACAGCAGCATGACAAAGAATCTTGCCATCAAGAACTAGTCACTTAATTTCTCTGGGTTGTTTAAATGGATGAGGTGTGTGGCCAAGTCCCAATTTCTTAGAGAAACAAAATCTAGATATTTGCCCATTTTCATGTACCTGTGAATGTCCAATGAGTATGAGAGTGTCTTGGGAAGTATAAAGCTCTGCGGATAGGACATTCTGGTATTTGGTTGATCACGAGTGATCAGATTACCCACTTCTTTTAAAAATTTCAAGCTACCAGGAGCAAACTAGCAAGAGTCAGCAAAACATTTAATGTGTGTACACTTTGATCACAGCACTTTTACGTTGATTCTTGGAAGCACAAAGAATGGGAGAGCCTTGGCAGGGGCTGTAATGCTGGAGGTGGAGACCCTCATAGAACAGCACCATCCAAGCAAGTCTGACATGGAAGGATGGGTGGGCAACTGGATCATAGAGCATCACCAGATGTGGGCAGAGAAGGCTAGGTGTGGTCCCATCCTCACTTTCCCTACTTCAGGAGGGAAAACAGGACAGAAAGCAGCCTTTGAGCAGCACCAAGGCGCTTTGTTCTTCTCACCCCACCCCCTGTTCAGGTCCTGCCTCTCTCACTTAGAGGACTCTAGCCAGGTCCAAACCCCGCCCATCCTGCCTCAGGGCAAGTCACAGAGAGTTTGCATGAAAGTCACTTTAATGTTGGAGATTCATCCTGGAACTACTTCCCTGGAGGGCAATGGGGAGGGCACTGGGGCAAAGAGCCTTGCACGAGGTCTCAGTCAGCGACAAGGTTGTGGCCTACAGCAGAGGGTGACTCAAAGAAGCCCTAAAACAAGAAACAAAGGATTGGAATCAGTATGTGGGAAGGTGGCCCCTCCCTCACCTACTCTTTCCAAACTGCTTCAGTAACAGCCTGATTTAAGTAAGCCCACAGTAACTCAGTCCATCGATTGAGTGCTTGTCCCCTTGTTCCCACATGGAATTCATAGGGTTCTCATCCCGTGATTTTCCCTTGGGCTCAGGCTGGAGAAGAATGGCAGTATCTTTTTTGTTTTCTTGAAAGCACCACACCAACAAGTCTCTCAAAGGTGGTCTTTACTTAGCTCTGAGTGCTCAGACCCAGCAGCCGATCCAGGCTTAGGAAGCCCAGCTGCCATCTTATGGGAGTGAGAACAGGTTTCCTAGGAGAGCATAAGGGGCTGGAAGCTCCCAGAGATGCAGGATGCCTCTGGATGGAGTGCACGGCCAGCTGGAGGTGCCGACTCCACTGCCACCATTCCAGTCCAAGCCACCTCAGTCTCCCTTGTACCAGGATGATCAGCTCCTTATAGGCCTCTTAGTTTTCACTCTTACTTTTCTCACAATCCATCCCCCAATATCACTAGAGTGGTCTTTTCAAATCATATCACATTATGATATCCCTTGCCTCAAAATTTCCCAGTCGACTTGCCACCACACTTGGAATAAAATCCAAACCTTCCACCGCGATCTATGAGTCCTTGTGTGGTCAACCCCAGTCCTACATTCTCTTACCTAAATCTCTACCCCTGAATTTTCCATCTGTCCCTCAGACATACTATGGTATCTTTGTCTCAGGGCATTTGTCAGTATGGTGCTCTCTGCCTTGGATGCCCTTCCTTCATATTGTCCTCTGGCTGGCACCTTCTTGTAATTTAGGCCTTAGTCCAAAAAAAGACTTGTCCATGTTGAAGAGTCTGGTATGTGGGACAGCCCAACCCCTACTGCAGTCCCTGAGAGGAAGGGCAGAGGCTTTGCAGGGGAAAGGGCTGAGAATCAGGAGACCTGGGTCCAGTCTTTGCTCTGCCATGAACCTGCTATGAAGCCTTGAGTAAGCTGCTTGACCAGCCTGGGCCCCAATGTCTTATCTATAAAGATAGATGGGAGGGCTATATGAGTGTTTTCAGTTGAATTCTGAAGTGTTCAAGCATCCCAAAGAGATAATGCAGAACCTTGGGATGCTCACTCAGGCCACAGAGTAGAGCAAGGCGGGGAGGTGCTGAATGCAAAGGCCTCTGGGCTACCTCTTCCATTCATCCAAAGGAACTTCACTATCACTTGCTATATACAGAAGAGTGCATGGAGAAAAGAGGAACCTTTTACTTAATTGTGAAAACCCTTCAATTTTGTATGCCTATTTTAAACTCAATTCTTTTTCATGATACTATAGATCATTTCACCCTTAGAGGCTCTCAGCACCTGCATCATGCCCCTCAACCTCTTATTTGGACACCCAAAGGTGGTCTGAGAGACAGGAAAATCAGGATGCCATTCAATTGGGAAAGATATTTTCTTCAGCTTTTTTGTTCACATCCCAATACCCACTCCCTCCTTCACACCTGCCTCCCTCATTTAAAGAAGTCTTTGGTGATTCTAGCCTCCCAAGAAAAAGTGAGCCCTCACCTTGACAGGGTTGGCCACCTCTTGTTTCAAGGCCTTTGAAACCACTCTGGAGGTAAAGCACTGATCTTTGTTCACCTTGGCCATTGGGCTCTGTGAAGAAGGAAGCCAGGAATCAAGAAGGAGACAGAAAAAGGTGGTAGAGCCCCTGAGGAAAAGAGACGGGACCCAAAGTCAGGGATTCACGTCTTGAGAAGACACATGGGTCTCACCTTGGGGAATAAGAGTCGAAGTTTCTCCTCTTGCTTGCCCCTAAAAGACATGGGGATGATAAATGGGACCTAGGCTTGTTAGCACCCACCTCCTCTCCCTTTGCAGACATTACTAATGGCTCATGGAACTGTTTCCTGCAGATCACAGACAGGACCTCTGAATCATTCTCATAGTGCTCCTGGCAGCTCTTACCTGCATTGATGCCAGCTCCCTCCTTGCTCTGTCTGTCAGCCAGACAGCATGGACTGACCATAGGCCTCACATACCTCATCCCAGTGGTTTTGGTGGGAAAGGCTGCCTGCCCAACCCTCATACATGGATCCTGGGGATGGAGTTTGCTAATGTGTCCCATCTTCTGGATCATCACATTCTGGGTCATGTCATCCTTCCAGAACAAACCTGCAGGGTGAAAGGATGTGGTGAATTAACACCAGGGATGTTCTAACTGGCCCACTCCAGGGACCAGAGTGAGATCAACACTCCCCCTCTCCCTCAGGTAGATAAAAGATCACAATTTGTGGAGAGAATTAAATGAGATGACATATAAAAGTTGCATAGCACAGTTCCTGGCATGTAGTAAATGCTCAGTTAGGATTAAGACTATACTCTTTTTGCTGATTCATTTGATGCTATTGTGAGGATTAAATGAGATTAGGGATATAAAAATTGCTGAGAAAACTAAGACAGTGATTTCCAAACTTTAGGGTGCATCAGAATCTCCCACAAAGCTTGTTAAAACACAGATTGTTGTTCCTCACTCCTAGAGTTTCTGATTCAAGAGGTCTGAGATGACGCTCAAGAACTAGCATTTCTAACAAGTCTCCTGGTGATGCTGCTACTGGTCCAGGGATGCACTTTGAGAACCACTGCTCTAAGGCATTATAAACATGATAGACATTCGTAGTGGTAGTAGTACAAAGAACTCAAGCTGCATTTCCTATCTGACTCTTCTCTCATTCATGCAACTCTGCTATAAGGAAGGGTTGGCCATCTGTCTTCAAGAGGCTCCTCACTCCCTTCATTCCTTCCTTCTATTTGTCATATAATCTGCTCTGCTTCCTACCCAGAAGCTGAAGTGTGTGTGTGTGTGTGTGTGTGTGTGTGTGTGTGTGTGTGTGTGTGTGTTCTGGCTGAGAATTTAAGGATTCCTGTCTCTGTAAAAACTCAGATAGTGCCTGTGGTTGGGGCTAGTCTCAAGGAGTTGGATGCTGACATCTTCCAAGGGCTTCTTCTAGAAGCCTCTACTGGGCTCTTCCAGGATGTTCAAGGGCAAACAGCCTGTCCTTCCAGCTCCACACTTACTCTGGTCTCACCCGGTCCTCCAGGAGGTAAGCATGACAGAAAAGTTTCAAGTAGAGATATCTGGGGAAGAAAACCTGTTCTCAGATAAAAAGCCCCTCATTATTACCTACCCTTGTATCTGACCAGGTCCCAGACTCTCTTCACCTTTTACTCACCTTGAGGCACAATCTGCTGGAAGAAAACTTGCAAGTGTTGGAAGACTGGGGTAGTAAATCCTTGGAGGGACCAGAGCTGCCCCACTCCCACTTGGCTCTGACCATCTAAGAGCAAAATAGTGGTGTGAGAAAGGAGCCTGGCCAGAAGACTTACAAACCCCAGTTGAAGGAAAGCAGCTTCCTCCCACTAACATCCCTGGGTTCACTGGTCTCTGTCCCCCTCACCAGACCCCCTCCTCATTTCAAGTCCTCCTTCTTTTCATATTTCCCTACCCATCACCACTTTCCCTGTTCTTCAGCCCCTGCATCTCATTCACCTTTGGTACCAACTTCCAGTAAGAACCAAGCTTACAGGCAAAGAACATCCTGTGGAGGTTAAGATAAGCAGAGACTCAGAAAGCTACACACATGAAATGGATAATCAGGTGAACAGGCAGGGCATGGAAAACAGGCAAATTGCATTCAGGGAAGTCTTTGAAGCCTGGAGGGGATTACAGAGGAGGCCTGGAATCCTTAAAGGAAAAAAAGTATGGTATGTATAGGGTTTGAGTGTCTGGATCCTTGTCCTGAAAGCCACAGTTTGGCCGACTCTGCATAAGGGAAGGACAGGGGATGGAGATAATCCCTAATGCTATACACACTTTCCTTATTCCAGCTAGATGGGTAGGACTGGAGTCTGTTTGTTTGTTTTCCCTATAGTGGAATTACCACAAGTCATTATGGACTGGGAATTCTCCCCAGTCAAATGGATCCTAATATCAATTTCCTGGCTTTAGGAAGGACCAGAACCTCCAGCACCCTGTTGAGAAGGAAAAGAACTTCTGGAAGGAGAGATTGTTCTCTGAGGCAGCACTCCCAGAACGGATAGGAAAAGCAGTGACCTGGACACCCTGGGTCAGACCCACAGGGCTCCTGGCGCTGTCCGCGGTGCTGAGTGATGGCCAAAGCCTGACATGGGGGCGACTCTGAGCGGTAAAGAGAGCCGGGCATTCCCACAAGGCTTGATTGTCCTTACTACCAACCCCCACCCGCTCCCCACGCCTTGCTTCCTGTTGCTTGACATCAGGCCTCCTTCCACAGTTCTTCGGGAGTCCTCTGCATTGGCATCTAAACCCCACAGATTCGGGGAGGAAAGTTGGCGTTAGGCTCTGAGTTTGCGCCGTCTGCCCCACGCGCCAGGCTCTGGAAACCCGGAGTCTGCGCAGTCGGTCTCTGGCAGCTCAGACATGAGTCAGCGATGGTCTACCTGGCTGGCTCAGAGTGAAGGGGATGGAAAAAGGATGGACTGTTTCTCTCTCCATCCTCTTCTACCTCGGCCTAGCCTTCCACTTCTTAGCAGAAATTGGATCGCAGACACCAGGCTCTGGGGGGCTTATAAAGGAGCCTTGGCTCATCCCTCGGCCCAGCCTTCTCTTCGGAGCCAGGACCCCGATAACCCGCGGTCCCTGCCCCTTCCCCTGCAGTCTAGAGATTCTAGTCCCCTGCCTACCCCTCAGCCATAGGCATCTTTTCCCTGGCCCCTTGGCTCGTCTTGCTTTTCTTGCGGCCTCACAGGCCAGTTTTACTTTCCCCTATGCATGTTTCCCCGTCCTCCTCCCAAATCCCCAGTCTTCCCCTGAGTGGGCTTCCCTGAGTCCTCTGAGTCCCAGAGCCCCTATGCCGAGCCCCACTCCAAGCCTGCGCCTCTTTGGGCTAGATGCTCTCTACATTCATCTATTTTCACCCCGAAACACATTACTTTCCTCTTAGATTCCAAACCTTGAGCTCCCCCTTCCCCGCCCACTTTGCTCAGAATCGCTCTCTAGCCTTGCCCGCACCCCCCAGGTTTCCTCCTGACCGTGGCCACCAATGTCGCTGCAGCCCCCTGGGCGGCTGTTCAGAAGCAGGAAACAGAGGAGCAGCCAGAGCCCCCGGGAGCCCCCAGGCCACAGCAGGCACTGCATCCTCCTGGGCTTGGCGCGCTGGCTCCCCTCCTAAGTCGCAGAGAAGGTAGGGACAGCTGCCTGAGGGACTGAGCGGGGCTGTGGCTTCCCACCCGCTAGCGAAACGGGATCTGCACAACCCTCCCTTGGCAGCTGGGCCAATCACTGGCGGGCCCTGCGCC
Source organism: Camelus dromedarius (assembly GCF_036321535.1). Classification (NCBI taxonomy): domain Eukaryota; kingdom Metazoa; phylum Chordata; class Mammalia; order Artiodactyla; family Camelidae; genus Camelus; species Camelus dromedarius. The sequence continues at coordinate 82,042,956 of NC_087439.1, forward strand.
TGCGGACTCCTATCCAGCCCCTACTTCCCCTACCGCCCCCACAACCGTCCCACCACACCCATCCCCAGGAACCCACTCCTTTTTTACATAAATCGGATGCCAAGGACTACTGCCTCTACTCCCAGTCCCAAGGTTGGAGAAATGGATTGCATGTGAAACGCAGGTGCGATTTGTACCTAACTCATAGGTTTGCTGTGAGGATTAAAAATTAACAGCAACTGGGTAGCCGGCACTCAATGAATCTAGTCTATTTTTATTATCTTGATGCTAACTTTGCCCTCACCCATCTAAAACCCTTCAGCAATCATGGGTTTGACCTGCTAAGAATAAACACATCCATCTACTTCTCCACATCCACTGCCATAGCCTGGGATCAAACCACTGTACTCTTTTTAATAGAGCTATTGTAATAACTAACTAGCTAACTAACTGATCCCTTGCTTCCACTGTAATTTAGTTACAGGCTTCCTAAACTCTAGACTGACATTTCAATCTTTTTTTATTAAGCTTAAAATTTTATTATGAACATTTTCAAATATAAAAAGAGAGAAGACTCAAATGAACATTAATATATTTACTACTTAGATTTAACAATTAATAAGATTTTGTCACAACTGCTTCTTTTTCTTGCTGAAGTATTTGAAAGTAATTTACAGACATCATGACATTTCACACCTAAAAAATTCAATATACATCTTTTAGAATGAATGAGTTTTCTGCATAATCACAATAGCATTATGATATCTGTTTTAGGCTGAATAATGGCTCCCAGAGATGTCCACATTCAAATCTCTAGAACCTGTGAATATGTTACTTTACATGGTAAAAGGGATTTTCCAGGTGTGATTAACCTTAGAATGTGGTTCACTTCAGATGGGGAGTTTCTTGGATTTTCTGGGTATGCCCAATATAATCACAAAGTCTTTAGAAAAGAGAAGTAGAGGGGTCACAATCAGTAGTCAGAGTTATAATATTGGAAGCAAGAGGTTGGAGTGGTACGAGAAAGAGGCCTCAAGCCAGGGAATGCAAACAACCTCTAAAAGCTGAAAAAGACAAGGAAATATATTCTCCCTTTAAGCCCCCAGAAGGAGCACAGCCCTGCTGACATTTTGATATTGATTTTAGACTTATGACTTTCAGAACTGTAAGATAACAAATTTCTGTTTTTCAAGCCACTAGATTTGAGGTGATTTGTTACAGCAGCAATTGAAAATGAACACAATGTTTAAAAATATTTACTATTCCATAATTGACATAATTCTCTAGTACTTCTGGTTACAACTTCTTTAACAGATTAATGCTTTATGGATATTTTCCCCAATTCTGAGCATTTCATTTTAATTTTCTTAATAGAGTTTTTGAAGAGCAAAGTATTTTAATTTTGAGGAAGTCCAATTTATTGATTTTATTTTTTATCACTAATGCTTTCTGTGTTCTTAGAAATGTTTGCCCACCCCAAATTCACAAAGATTTTTCTCCTATGCTTTCTTCCAAATGTTTGATTATCCTGACCTCATAAAATCAGTCAGAAAGCATTCCTCTTTTGTTATGTTCTGAAAGAGTTTCTGTATGATTGATATTACTTGTTTGAGTGTATGGGCCTGGAGATTCTTCCCCCCCCCCCCCCCAATTAATGGAGGCACTGGGGATTGAATCCAAGACCTCACGCATGCCAAGCATGGGCTCTACCACTGAGCTATACGTCTCACCACTTTGGGCCTGGAGTTTCTTTGTGAGAAAGTTTTATTACAATTTCAATTTCTTTAGCTATTCAGTTGTCCTATTTCTTTTCATGACTGTTTTGGAAACTTGAATTTTTCAAGAAATTTGTCTCTAACATTTAAGTTATCACATTTGTTAACGTAAAGATAGTCATAATATTTCTCTGTTATCATTTTAATGGCTGTAGAAATTTGAAGTGATTTCACTTTTTAAATCCGTGATTTTGATACTTCATATTTTTCCTCTCTTTTTCTTCATCAGCGTAGCTAGCGATTTACAAATGCTATTGATCTTTTTAAAGAACTGTCTTTTGGTTGTATTGGTTTTTCTCCATTGTTTACCCATTTTTTTGATGTCCATTCTTTACTATTATCTCCTTCTATTTTCTTTGAGTTTCGCTTATCTTTTTCTGGCTTCTTGAGTTAGTAGCTTAGATCACTGACTTAATTTTTTTCTTTACAATAAACGCAATTAAATCTATATTTTCCCTCTAAGCATTACTTTTTTGTGTTTTAATTATTAGAGCCCACATTTCCTGCCATCAGACAAGCCCACAAGAAGGATTTTGACCAAAACCCACTTTAAAAATTCAGAAGCAATTTGTCTTAGACCTGCCCCTCTAAATGGCAGTGCAGTGGGTGGAGGATAGCGATGCTTCAATCAGCTACAAAGTTTTGCTTGGAGAAGGAAACAGTTCAAAGAAGCCCTAAAATGGAAGGAAATGTGGAATTTGTAATTTGTGTGTATATGTGCTGGAGTACTCCCCCTCTACAATGTAAACTCCCCTTTCCCCTCTAATAGCAGTTTTGATTTGGGCAAGTCCTGAAGCACAATGACTAAGCAACTGCCCCACAGCTGGCCTCCCCTTGGCTCTCTGGCCCTGATCTTCTCTCCAGCTCCTGATTTTCTCTTAGATTTATAGCTAGTCAAGAACCCTAACCTGAAGAAGAATGGCAGCTTCTTGTCTGCAGACTTTATACCATGGTAACCAGTTCTTATTGTGGTGATCAGTCACTCAGTGCTGATGTGTCACCCTAGCAACCATTCTGGGCAAATGAAGCACAGTTGCCATGGTGACAGAAGTCAGAAGCTGTTTCCTTGGAGAGCATTCCCCTTGAGGCTCAGGCTCCTCTGGGTAAAGTCCATGGCCAGCTGGAGGTGCTCGGCTCTGTGTGGTTGCCCAGTTCAAACTACTGCAGTATTCCCTGGACCAGAATAATACTTCCTAACAGATCTGTCTGTTCCACTCTTGCCCTCTATCAATACATTCTCCATCAGTACTAAGCTGGTCTTTAAAATTTTTGCATCATTATTCTACTCATTTCCTTAAAAGCCCTAATGATCTTCTTCTGTCCTTTGTGTAAGATCTAGACTCTTTACTATTACCTGCAAGACTCTATGTGGTCAGTTCAGGGATTACTTTTTTTTAAATATAGTTTTTATTGAAGTATAGTCAGTTTACAATGTTGTCTCAATATCTGGTGTACAGCACAATACTTATGAATATATACATACATATATTCATTTTCATATTCTTTTTCACCATAAGTTACTACAAGATATTGAATATGGTTCCCTGTGCTATACAGTATAAACTTGTTGTTTGAGCTTACTTCTCCAATCACATTTCCTCCTACTAGCTGTTCTGTTCGTTCTTCTAATGTGCTATTTAGAAATGGAAAATACAATAACAAAAATAAAAATTCACTAGATAAGTTCAACAACAGAATAAGAATGACAAAGGAAAGTGTTAGTTAACTTAAAGATGGATCAATAGACATGATACAATCAGAACAACAGAGACAAAATATTGGGGGGGAAAAGCTAGCAGAGCATCATAGACCTGTGGGAGAATACACAAAGTCTAACATTCATGTTGCTGGAGTCCCTGAAGGAGAGGAGGAAAAAGGTAGTATATTAAAAAAAAAAAAAAACCTTGAAGAAATCATGGCTGAAAACTTCCCAAATTTGTCAAAATCATGAATTTATAGAGTCAATAAGTTCAGTGAATGCCAAACAGGATAAACCTGAAAAAAATCCATGTCCTGATACATCATAGTCAGACATCTAAAAACTAAAAACAAAGAAAAAAATCTTGAAAAAATCCAGAGAGGAAAAACAGCACATCACTTAAAGGAGAAGTATAATCCAAATGACAGTGGATTTTTCATTATAAACCATGGGGCCCAGAAGGAAGTGTAATAACATATTTTGAGCGGTGAAGGAAGGAGCTGTTAACCCAGGATTTTATATCCAGTAAAATACACTTCAGGAATGAAAGTGAAATTAAGATGAAGAAAAATTAATTGCCAGCAAACCTGCTCTACAAGAATTGCTGAAGGAAGTTCTTCGGATAAAGGGAAACAGTATCTGAAGGAAACTTGAAATGTCAGGATGAAGGAGGAACAATAGAAATGGGAAATATCTGGGTGAGTATTGTATACTATTTGTTTCCTCTAGAATCATTTAAAACATGTATGATGGTTGGAAGCAAAAATTATAACATTGTCTGATAAAGGCTTCAGTGTATAAAGATGTAACTGATTCTGACTGACAACGACAACAGAATTGTGGGAGAGTAATGGGAACTATATGCTGGTGAGATGTCTACCATTCCACTTGAAATGGTGAAACAGTGATTATAAGTAGACTGTGAAAACTTATGTATACTCTGATCCTCAGAGCAACCACTTAAAAAACTATAGAAAGATAGTAAAAACCACAATTGATACATTAAACTAGAACACTTAAAACTGTTTCAATAATCCAAAATAAGGAAGGAAAGGGCAAGCACACAATTGTGGAGGTTGAGAAGTCCCGTATTCTGCCACCTGCAAACACAGAACCAGGAGAGCTGGTGGTGTAATTCAGTCTGGGTCCAAAGGCCCAAGAACCAGAGGCACTGATGTCCAGAGGCAGGGAAAGATGGCTATCTCAGCTGAAGCAGAGAGAGCAAATTGCCTTTCTTCCACTTTTTTATTCTATTCAGGCCCTCTACGGATTGAATAATGCCCATCTGCATTGGTGATCTTCTTTACTCAATCTGCTGTTTCAAATGTTAATCTCTTCCAGAGACATCATCACAGATACACTCAGAAATTATGCTCTACCAGCTATGTGGGCATCCCTTAACCCAGACAAACTGACATAGAAAGTTATCCTTCACAGTAAGAAACTGGGAGTATACCCTGCTTGAGACACCTGAGCATCTGTAGAAATTGTCTCAGATTGACTCCAACAAGAACAGGATATGCTGGGACATTTACTACTAAACTAAGACCTTACCTGTTTGAGGGCTGCCTCTGAGGGTGTTAAATCCCAGATAATTCAAGACTGTCTTGAGCATAAGTAGGCAAGTTTCCAGGCATTCCAGAGAATCCACTGGATGAGAAGTCCCATGGCTTGAGGTGGGAAGATGTCAGCACATGCAGACACTGTCCAGCTGCTTATAAGCTCAGAGACTGGGTAGGAGACACAAAGCAGGGCTCCTATGGGGTCAATTACACATGTGTTCAGTAAGTATCTATTGCATAAATGTGTTATATCTATGATTTACTTCCCTGGCTAGTCTTCAATTGCCTTGAGGCAGGAACCATGTATCCCAGTGGCCAGGCAAAGTAAACACATGATGGGAAAAAGTAAGATGGGTGGTAGGGGTCAACCTCACTAATAAGAACTAGAGATAGTAAATATGATGAGTATTATATTTAGCTATGTCCTTAGATGCAAGGTTATGGGGAAGAGGACATGTACTGGCAGCATGATGAAGTCTGTATTACCAGAGGAGTGTCTCTTAATTTCTCTGGGCTCTATAAGTGGGTGGATGCTATGGTCTGAATGTTTATATCCCCCCAAAATTTATATGTTGAAATCCTACCCCCCAAGGTGATAGTATTTGGAGGTGGGGACTTTGGGAGTGATTAGGTCATGAGGATGAAGCCCCCATGAATGAAATTAGTGCCCTTATAAAAGGCGCCCCAGAGAGATCTCTCACCCTTCCACCACGTGAAGTTACAGCAAGATGGTGCCATCTCTGGGCCAAGAAGCGGGCCCTCACCAGACGCCTAATCTGCCAGGGCTTTGATCTTGGTCTTCCCAGCCTCTAGAATTATGAGAAATTAATTTCCGTTGTTTACAAGCCACCACGTTTATGGTATTTTGTTATAGCAGCCCAAACAGGTTAAGACAGTGGTCTTGATACTTTTCCATGTGCTCCTATTCCCAAGGATCAAATGAACTGAGTGTGAAGGTGCTTTGAGAAATGTAAATCCTGGGACACGCGACAGCTGGAGTTCGGCTGTGTTGAGCAATGGTGACTAATTTCCTGCCTCCCAGGGCAAACTGGCCACAGATATCAACCTGTTAAATGTGCATAGCCTTTAGCTGCATTATTCTCTGTGTGGTTTCTTGGGGCCAGGACTGGTATGACTGCTCTGTAGGGGACCCCAATGCTCAGAGGGTACCGTGAACCTCAGAAGGCAGAGCAACATACCAGGCCTTTCAGACTTGGGCTCTGGAGGGAACATTTTCCTTCCACAAATGGAAGGAAGACCAAGGAGACACATCTGAAGGCTGTGAGTGGGGATGGCTGCTGCTCTGGCTGCAATTCCACCTTGCCTTTAACCTGCCTTAGAAATGGTCTGTGGGAGGAGGAAGGGATCTGAAACCAGGCCTGCAGGGCAACCAGGGGCTGTGCTCTCTGTCCTCCATACCCCAAGCTCCCCTGTGTTCGGATCCCACTTCTCTCACCTCTGAGACTCTGGTCAGGTCCAAACCCCGCCCATCCTACTTCTAGACAAGTCTGTAGAAAGAGTTTGCTTGGAAATTGGCTTTAATAACCCATATTTGGATCAGCCTGAAATTGCCCTTCTGGAAAGCACCAGGGAAGGTGTGGAGGATGGGAGGCTTCCCCTGAGGCCTTAATCAGCTGCAAGGTTGTGACTCAGAGTAGGGAACAGCTCAAGAACATCCTAAAATGGGAAGAAACTAGCAATTTTCAGTGAATGCAATGAGGTAGGTGTTGCTACTCCCTCACCCACCCCACCTCAACCAAATTCAGAAGGAATCTCAATAGCAGTCTTGATCTGAATAGGCCCTGAGACTAGTGGCTCAGGAACTGTCGGACTGCAGGCCCTCCCCTGGCCCCCGTCTCTAGTCTCATCTCCTACCACAGATTTTCTGTTAGACACAGGGCTGGTTCGTCCCCTGAGCCTGGAGGAGACTGGCAGCTCCTTGTTTACATACTTGATAGAACCATGGTAACCAGTCCTCATCACAGGGTCAGTCACAGGACCGATAATGTGGTCCAGCAACCAATACGAGCTAAGGAAGCTCTGCTGCCATGGTGACAGGGATGGGACTAGTGTCTCTGAAAGGGGTGAAGGGCTGGAGTGCCTCTGAGGAGCAGGCTGCCTCCAGACAGAGCCCAGGTGGAGCTTCTCAGCAACGCTGCCCTGATCTTAGTCTGAGGTACCAACAGATCCCGTCTGGATAACTCAGTAGCCCCCAAAAGGTCTACTTGCTTCTCTTCTTGTCCATTTCATAATCTATTTTTCCATCAGCATCAGTGTAACTTTGGAAAATATTTATCATATTTTCCTGTTCTTTCCTTTAAAATCCCCTGATGATTTCCCACTGCACTTTGAATCAAACCCAGAGGCTGTCTGTAGATTATAAACCTTGAGCTCACAGCGAAAAAAAAATGTGACAATGAATATATGTATGTTCATGTATAACTGAAAAATTGTGCTCTACACTGGACTTTGACACAGCATTGTACAATGACTATAACTCAATAAAAAAAAATGTTTAAAAAAAAAATACCTCGAGTAGTCCTGGGCCTCATCTCCAAGCTCCTCTCCTGCTGCAGGCCATACTGTCCATTGCCCTGAAAGTTCTACCATCACACCTAAGGGCGACTGTATTTGCTTCTCCCCGCCTTCCGGACTCTTCCTCCAGCTCTCCCCCTGGCTGTTTCCTTGTGTTCTTTAGGTTAAAGTTCAAGTAGTCACTTCCTGAGGCAATCCTTGTATAAAAAAGTCTGAGGTATGAAGCAGCCCAACTTCTACCGGGGTTCCTGGGAGGAAGGGTGTGGGCAGTGCAGAGGGACGGCTGGGAGTCAGTACACCTGGTCTAGTCCTGCTCCACTCCTGCCCATTCAGTTTCTCATCTGTAAAGATGGGTAGATACCTATTAGATGGGAGCTTTTCTCTCCTGGCGCCAAAGAACTTAAGGGTCCCAAGGAGATGCCTGAAAGCTTTACTCAGGTGAATTCCTCGACACCAAGAGAAGAGCAAGGGGGAGGCTGAATGTAAGGGGCTCTGGCTACTCCTCTCCCACTTCATTTTAGGACAAAATCTTTATGTACATATGTATAATACATATGGATGGTTGGGTGAGGGGAGGATTAGGGTCATGTCATACTCAAGATTTTCTTAGAAAAACAGGGCTTGTGTATATATTTTTTAAGTTAGACAAGTTCTGAAGTAGATTTCTGCAGGTCCTTCGAGCTCTGTGCCTGTGCTTGATCTTACAGAACACCAGGCCACTGGAGACCCGCAGCTGCTCTATCTCACATTTCTGAAATCTGTGTAAAGTTGTTTGTGAGGGCGCCCTCCAGTGGGCAAAAGGAAGAATCTCCCTTAGAATCCAGCAACCACTGGCAGCCAAGGCATTTTTCATAGAGTTGTCTTTAATCCTTACATCAATCCCTGAGGGTCACCATGACTACCATCCGCATTTCACAGCTGTGGAAGAAGGGACTTGAAGAGCTTGGATAATGTGTCCAAGGTCACAGCTGGGCAGCGGCAGAGCCAGGATTGGGCTGGCTTTGTCTGCACTGAAAGCGCTGTTCTTTCCTATCCTCCAGGCCCTCTCTTCCTGAAGGTTCTCCATCAGGCTCAGTGGAGTCCTGTCATGCCTTATCAACCAACACCTGTCCCTTCCTTCACCTTGCCTCCGTCTTTAAACAGACTCTTGGCTGGCTCAGCCTTCCTGGTCAAGGCCAGCCCCCCTCACCGAAACACACACAGCAAGGCCTTGCTGGGGCTGGTCGCCTCTCGGCTCAGGGCCTCTGAAACCACTTCAGAGTTCAAGCGTTGCTCCCTGTTCACCTTGGTCACTGGGCTCTGAGGGGAGGGAAGCCAGGAGTCAAGGGTGAAGAGAAAATGGTGAAAGGGCCCAGGGAAGAAGAGAAGAGGCCCAAAATCCATGAAGGACCCTCACCCTAGGGAAAAACAGTGGCAGTTTCTCTTGGAGCTTGCCCCTAGAAGACAAAGATTAAGTTGGGGATCGCAAATAGAAGGTGTGCTTCCCAGTCCCCTCCCTTTGCAGACATCACTAATGGATCATGGGGTTGCTTCTGGCTGAAATCAGACAGGCCCTGTCTTCATTCTATTCATAGGACTTCTGACAGCTCCTACCTACAGCCCTAAAACTCATTTCCTTCCCAATTGCTCTGTCTACCAGACATGTGCAGTGTGGACAGGGCACAGGCCTCACACACCTTGGCCTGGTGGTTTCGGTGGGAAAGGCCGCCTGCCCATCCCTTGAGCAGGTCTCTGGGCCATGGAGGCTGGGCGTGTGCTCCAACTTCTGAGTCTTCACATCTCTAGTGACATCATGGTGAAAGGATGGAATGAGCTAATACTCAGGCCAGTCTGACAGACCCACCCCAGAAACCAGAGTGTGATTTGAATTTCCACTTTCCCTAAAGTGCACAGTGACCACAAGGTGCTGGAGGAATCCAGAGTCTGGCTAGGGTGCAGGAGTTTGCCTTCTGCCCAGCTCAGTATTTGAGTCCCTGTTCTTACTAGCTCTGTGGCCCAGGGAAATTTAATTAAACTTGCCAAGCTTCAGTTTTCTCATCTATGAAATGACTAACTTCATAGAGTTGTTGAGAGAATGACAGGAGCTAATGCATGTAAGTTTCTTAGCACAGTGCTTGGCATGTATTACGTGATCAAGTGGGAATTTAATAATGATGCTGTTATGAGAATCAAATGAGGCTGAAGATGTAAAGAGTGCTTTGCAAACACTAAGGCATGACTTGCCCATTAAAACCTATGGTGATTAATAGTAGTAATTCGAACTCAAAGCCAACCTCCCTTCTGAGCCCTGCAACCATGAAACTGCTTCCAGGAAGTGTGAGACACTTTCTCCTAAGGAATCACCTCCCTCTCTCCATCCCCAGCTTTCATGTCTTCTATTCACCATACACTCGGAGTTGCCCACTCCAATTCAGGACCTACAGTACAGTGTTGAATAGAAATAGAATAGCAGGCATTTTTAACTTACTCTCAATCTCAAAGGAATTCTAACTTAGTTTAGGTTTCCCCAGAAGCAGACCCTAGACAAGAATCTGAGGTCAAGGAGTTTATTTGGGAGGTGAAGGAGAACACTGGTAGGGATGCGGGGAAGTGAGACAAGGAAGGGAGGGTGGCCAATAAAGGGGTGTGTTATCAGGCTTAATTCTGGGCTTAATCCTGCTGGAGAGACTCTGGGAGCTAGTGTAAACTACACACCTTGGGGAGTTATCTCACCCAAGATGTGCGGGAGCTGGGGGATTCATACCCAAAGACCCACCAGTCACTGGTTAGAGCTGCTCTGGGGTAGAGAGCATGAGTTCCCTAGCATTTCCAACTGCCATGTGAGTGGAAAACTGTAGTCAAGCAGCAAAAGAAAGCCCTCAGGCAAAGAAGTACAGATATTGGCAGTCGGAAGTGGGGTCAAGTTCACTGAAGTGGGAAGAATGAGAGACACAGATAGGTTACCCACAGTGCCTTCTGCAAACACTGTCAACATTTTACTATTACAAGTAACATTTGCAGTCTGCATGGGCTATCAGCAGCTGCCTGAGTCCAAATCTCTCTATGAATCCTCCAGAAATCATGCAGTTTAACAAAAAGGAGAAAGAAGGAAATAAAAATACTCATAACTTGTGCTTACAGCATAATTGGGAGACACAAAATACTACCAACTCTCGTGGTAAAGTGCTGCCACCTGGTCCCTGCCGTTCTGAAATCCATTATCACATCAATACTAGGGAGCTCAGTTCCGAAGCAGTGTTCCCTGCCGTCAACCCTGCCTGAGAGGACAGCCACCACTGCTGTCCCCAGTGAGTGAGAGGCTTGGTAATTGTGATACAACAGCAGGCAGGTTTATCACCAACACGCTTAGCACTAATGAATACATACCCCCGCTGGTACTTAGGAAAAAATCCACCAAATAGGCAAACTACTAGCTAACTTAAGAGAAAAAGGGAGAATGAAAAAATGCAAAAAGGAAGAAGAGAAAGAAGAAGAAAGGAGGGAAATGGGGGGGAGGGGAGAAAGAGAGAGAGAGGAGAGAAATTATGAAATTAGAGGGAGAAATTATTACCCAGAGGAGAAAAACTTACCAGTGAGACTGCTTTAGAGAACTGTGCAAATAAATATGAGCACTTAGATAACATGACCAACTTCTAAAACATAAAATTTACAAAAATTGATGCCATTAGAGATAGAAAGTTTAAGCACACCAATTTCCATACAATAAATAGAGAAATTTATGAAAGAAATTTCCACAAAGCAGCATCAAGGTCAGTACGATTTTGCAGGGGAAGTCTACACATTCTCAAGACAGATAATCCTAATGCTATTTAAATTGTTCAGAGCATAATTAAATAAGTAAATAAAACAGGAAATCTTCCAAAAAAATTTTTATGAAGCAAGAGTAAAAATACCTAAACCTGGTAACACACCAAAAACCCTGCAAATCAATCTTATTTATGAATACACACACAAAAATCCCAAATAAAGTGAAATAAAATGTCAAACACAATTAATGACCCATTAAAAAATAATATGATGTGACGTGTTCTGGGAATCTAAGTATGACTTGATATTAGGAAAAAATCCATCAGCATAATTCTCCATGTTAATAGATCTAAGGAGAAACAATCGGGTGACTATGCACTAGACACAGAAATCACAGACTGTGTGATTCCATTGATGTAATATTTCAAAAAAGGCAAAACTAGTGCAAACTAATCTACAGTGACAGAAAGCAGATCACTGGTTGCTTGGGGCTCAGGGGGGGAGAGGGAGATTGATTGCACAGGGGGTACAAGGAATCTTTTGGGGGGGGTGACGGGAATGTTCTGGATTTTGATTGTGGAAGTGGTTTATCAGCAGTATATATCTGAACATTCACAGAATTGTATACTTTAAATGGGTGCGGTTTCTTGTATGTAAATTATACCTCAATAAAACTGAAAAATATTTAAAAAATCAATCAACTTTACTAGCCCCACACTGGGAGACAATGTTATGCATGTATCTAAAGGAGGACTTGGATTCTGAATATATATGTACAGAATATAATATAAACTTTCAGAATGTAAGTTCTATGTGAGTATGTATATTCAATATTATGAATAAGACCAGGATAAATAATTCAGTGAAAATGATCAAAATATTTGAATAGTAACTTCACATAAGGACATCCAAATGGCCAATACGCTCACACAAAAAAAGTGCTCAAAATTACTTATCAGGAAAATGCAAATTAAAATCACAGTAAGTTACCACTACACACTGAATAGAATGGCTAAAATTAAAGAGACTGACAATACCAAGTGTTGGTGAGGGTGTAGAGCAACTGCAACTCTCGCATTTCTGGTGGGTGTGTAAAATGGCACAGCCACTTTGTAAACTTGTTTGGCAGTGTTTTATAAAAATAAGCATGCATCTACCCTATAATCTCGCAATTCTATTCCTAGTTGTATATCCAAGGGTAATGAGTATTTGTCCACAAATATACTTGTATTAGAATGTTCTTAAGAGCTTTCTTCTTCATAAACACTAGAAGCAACCCATTATCGTCAGTAGGAGAATGGATGAAGAAACTACGGTATAGTTACATAAAAGAATAATATTTAGCAATAAAAGGAAAGAACTACTTCCAGATGCTACCACATAGGTAAATCTCAAAAATACTACATTGATCAAAATAAGCCAGGAAAATTGGGGAAAAAAAAAGAATCTGAGAATCTGGACAAAAAGAGTACATATAAGACATTTGTGAAATTCAAAAAAGAATCCATAGTAATGTTTTGTCAGCTTTCTATATCTTTTTGTTTTGAGTCTGACAGTCTTTGTATTTTAACTGAAACAGTCCACTTTTTTTTTTAAGCAACAACTTCACGATATAATTAGTCCACTTATTAATATTGTAACTAGAGCTATGTGAGTTTCAGTCTCCCATCTTAAGTGCTTTCTATTGCTTCGCCTTCTCTTTTTTTTCTCATTTCTCCTTTCGGATTGAATTTTTAAAATTTGTCTCCACACTTTTAGTATAAAAATGTTCAAACGTACAAAAGTTTGAAAAAAATAGTACAACGAACACCTACGGTCTCTCCACCTGGAGTCAATGCTTTTTGTCCTAGAGTCAACTCATTTTACTATAGTCTATTACATACATAATATGGTTTTGCTGAACCATTTGAAGTGAAGTTGCAGAATAGACCTATTATTTTTTATTACCCCATTTTCCTCACTCAATTAGTTTGAAGTTGTACTGTTTCCTTGGGCTGCTGTAACAAAGTACCACAAACCAGGTGGCTTAACACCACAGAAATTTGTTCTCTTACAGTTCTGGAGGCTAGAAGCCTGGAATCCAGGTGTTGGCAGGGCTGTGCTCCCTCTGAAACCTGTAGGGGAATCCTTCCCGTCTCCTGCTGGCTTCACGTGGTTTGCTGGCAATCTTTGACTCTCCTTGGCTTGTAAATACATCACTTGGATCCTCTATTTTCACATGACATCCTCCCTGTCTTCATATCTTCTTCCCTCTGTGCATGTCTGTCTGTGTGTCCACATTTCCCCGTTTTACAAGGACACAGTCATATTCAATGAGGACCCACAATAATGACCTCATCTTAACTTGATCATCTGCAAAGACCCTACTTCTAAGTAAGAACACGCTGATAGGTACTAGGGGTTAGGATTTCAACATTTTTGGGCGGACACAATTCAACCCCTAATGGAAGCTATAGATTCTTTCTGAACTTTTAGTGGTTTTCTTAAAAATTACAGTATGTATCCTTGACTTCAAAGTACAATATTAAGTGGGGAGGGTACAGCTCAGTGGTAGAATGCATGCCTAGCATGCACGAGGTCCTGGGTTCAATCCCCAGCACCTCCATCAGAAATATAAATAAATGAGTAAACCAAATTACCTCCCCCCAGGGAAAAAAATAAGTATAGTATTAACTGATTCCTTCACTCTCTTCCTGGACATTGTAAGAAACTTAGGACTCTTTAACCTGTTTACTTCTCCTGAGTTTTATGCTACTGTGTTTAATTATGTGTTTTAACTCCACAAGCATTGTTTATGCATCTTGTTTTTAAAAACTTAAATGGTCGTATTTATAAAAAAAATTTTTATATTGGTAACCAAGTAATTGGAAAGACACCAATTAGCACAACTGTTTTGATAGAAGAGTTTATGAGCAGACTTTGACTTTTCCTATTTTGATTTTTTCAGCGATAATCTTTTCTTGGTAATATATTAACAATCAAGTAACACGAGCGGCTGCTAAGTGAAGGGGATGATGAAGGGTGAGGCTGAAGTCCAGACTGTGTCCTCCTCTTTGCAGTGCCTGGGACAGGCAGGGAGGGATTAGGGGAGGGAGGGAACGTCTGGGCTGCCCAGGGCAGCTAAGGGGGCGCTAATGCTGAGCACCCAGGCCTCAGAGGGCCGAGCTGGGCTCCTGGACTACTCTAGGAATGGAAGGCCTGGGGATGGGAGAAGTAACCCTCTCGTTGTGAACCCACCCACCTTCTGTCTGCATCCGGCAGGAGCTTAAAGAAGAAAAAAAAGAGATTTGAAATCAGGCCTCCATCAACTCCCAGAAGCTGTAGCCTTCTCTACCTGTACCCTAACCTCCCCATCTGTTCTGGTTCCAGAAGTTTAAGCCAGGTTGAACTCCCACCTCTCCAACCTCTAAATAAGCACCACAGAATGAGTTTGAGTGAAAAATTCACTTTAATAATCCAGCTTCAGCTCAGCTGAGAATGTCCCCTTCTCGAGTGCAAGAGAAGTCTTTCCAAGAGGCCTCAATCCACTAAGAGGTTATGGCTCAGAGAGGGGAACAGCTCAAAGAAGCCCTAAAAAAGAAGGCAACAGGGGATATGGAATTAGTGGAGACCAGAAGGGGGTGCCCCACCACTCGCCACCCACCAAATTAGGCCCCAGCAAGAGAGCAAGGCATAGTTGCTTCACCTACACTTGACAACTGCCCAAGTCTTCCCAACCCTGATCCCCTCTCTGACCTTTCATTATCCTCTGGGGGCTGACCAGGGCCCCTGAACCTTGAGAAGAATGGGGACACTTCTTTTCCTACATGATAGCACCAAGACAGCCAGCCCCATGACATAGGCCAGTCACTTAGTGATGGTGATGTTGCCCCAGCAACCAATCCAGGCACTAGAGGAGGAAGAAGCCCAGCTGCCATGGTGATGGGTGGGGTGGGAGTCACCTTGAAGAGGGTGAGGGTCTGGAGCACTCCTGTGGTGCAGGCTGTCTCCCGGATGGAGTGCATGGCCAGTTGAGGGCTGCCTAAATCCAGTACCCGCAGCCCCAGCCGAGAAGCCAAGATAGGTCCAATGGTGGTCCCACAAGGGGAGTCATTCCGGACCATGAGATCCTGGGGGAGAGGAAGAGAGGTTCATGAGTAACATGTGATGTGTGCTCATTGAGGCCCAGGAGGAAGTCACCTTAGAACTGCAGGGCTGAAAGGGGCCTGGTAGATGGTCCATTTCAACCTCCTCGGAGAGTGGATGTGACCAGCATAAAATCACAAAGCCAACACGAAAGGGCAGGCCCAAAGGACAGTACATTCTGAACTGGTCCATTCCCTCCATTTGCACTACCACCTCTTTAGTTCCAGGTACCAACATCTTGCCTCCCACAAATAATCTATTCCCCAAATAGTAGGCAGGTAGATTTTTAAAAAATGTATGTATCCTTTATGTTGCCGTGTTCCATAAAATGCACTCCTCCACACACACACACACACACACAAAGAAAAACCACTCATTTTAAAAATATTGCTACTGGCAATTTAAAACAATTTCTTTATATCCTGGTAAAAAAAAAAAGTAAATAAGAAAAATCATAATATGATACTAGACATCAAGACTTTCTGTGTAAAGGAAAAGAGAATTACAAAGCCGGATAAACTAATAACTTCTTTTTTGAAAAATGAGAATCATGGCATTAATTCATGATTTTAAAATATGTATTTTTTTCCTAGCCATGTCCGTAGAAATGGCCCCAAAGCATTTCCCCTCCAATAACAATGAACACTCATGGTGCCAGACCATAGCCTCTAAAATCATTATTTATCAAAAGCTCCCAAGTTGGGGGAGAGAAATGAACAACAAGAGCCTGCAATTTCTTGTTGTGCCCAAAAGCAAGAAAGCCCTTCAGAGTCATGACAAAGAACACAGAAGTTATGTCCAAAGGGCCCCCACCGGTCAAAGTCATGAAAATTCGAGCCCAAGATAAAATGATTATAGTGGACCAGCTCCACATTGAATCAACAAAATTGAACTAACAAAAAGCTATGATTCTGTATGATACTGAAAGAAGGAAAAGGAAAAAAGCCCAAAACCCTCTTATTTGTCAGCATGTGGGGCAGATATTAAAACATCTCACCTTGAAAGTTGGTTATTAAAGGGAAAGAATTTGTCTTGTCTTTCCAGCAGGAACCATACTTCACAATAACCAACTAGTCCTACTGGAAGGGGGAAAGTTCCACTTCACAGAAGAATGACAGCTAATATACATAAAATGAATAAAAGAATGGGTGGGGACACTTTTCAGTAAATTCTAATGAAATTATCGATTTAGGCAAGGATTATCAACTGGTGTTAAAACCAGACCCAGCTGTTTGATGGGGGAACTTATCACTTGTATAGATTACTGTCCAGTTAAAAGAGGAAAACCTCCCTGTGGTGGAGGGATGGAGGTCTCCCCACCCCAATCTAGTGATCAATCTTATCACTAAGGGTGAATTCCCCAGATAATATGTGTATGATGCAATATGAAGGACACACTACTCATGATGTCTTCTGGCCAAAAATGTTTAACTTGAATCCATCAAGCCTTTAGAGAGGAATTCTAGATTACAGGAAATACAGGGGCTAGAGACACAAGCTCAAAGACACCACGAGGAAGCAACCAGACAAATCCAGAAAGCGATGGACTGATCAGCCTGGGTTCTTCAACAAGTCAATGTTGTTTTTAAAAAAAGAAAAAAAGGGGAGGGGCTGTGCTAGACTAAAAGACATTTAAGCAACAGAGCAACTAGATATAATGCGTGCTCCTGAACTGGATACTGAGGTGGGACAAACAACTGTAAAGAATATTTTGGGGATAACTGGGGAGAATTAAAAATAACCTGTGCATTAAATGAGATACAAATTTATTGAAGCAAAAATTTACTGAAACAGAAAGGTGGAGAATATTGAGTGAAAAAAAGGAAGCAAAAGATATATCCAAAATGATTTCATTTTTTAAAAATGTGTTAAGTATATACATGGGAAAAAAATCTGGAAGAATATACACCAGTCTCTGGGGATGAATGTCTCATTTTCTCATTTCTACTTGTATTTTCTGAAGTACACGTGGCCTGTGCTTCTGCCATAGGTTATTAAAGAAAAATCCGCTAATGTCTTCCCACAGCTTTATAAGAAACTCCAAACACCCTTCCCTGGCCTGGGAGGCCCTGCAAGACTGGCCCAGGCAGGCTTCTCCCCCTCCTCCTCCTGTTCCCACCCTGGCTCTTCCACTCTGGCTCTGTCTCCTCCTAGTAGACCAAGCTCACTCCTGTCCCTCTCAGGACCTTTGCCCTGGTTCCCTCTGGCCGGATGCTGTACCCCAGACTCAATCATAATCGCCTTGTTCTCAGTAGTTAGGTCTCAGTTCAAGAGTCAACTCCTCAGGGAGGCCTTCCTGACTGTGGAACAACTCAGCTCTACGAGGGGCAAGGTGGGGCTGTGCAGCAGAGAGAGCCCTAAGCTGAGAGCCAAGATGCCAAGGGTTCTAGTCCTGACTCACCAGGACCTGCCTGCTATGTTTGTCATTGGACCTCCTGGGCTCCAGTCCCTGATGTAAGTATTATCCTGATATGTGTATTATATATTACATATCTCTATCTGCACCCCACCCCCGAGATGGGCCATTGCCAAGGCAAGAGTGACAATGAGAATCTGGAGCTCCAGGCTTCCCAGTCCTGAACTTCCATTATAGAAACCCCACAGGGGAGCTGGGGGTGCTGGGTGGGAAAAAGGCAGGACTAACCCACTATGTGCCAGTAGCACACTGGACCTTTAATCCTCACAGAAATCTAGCAGAATAGACGTCATTATAAGCGCCATTTACAGGTGTGGAAACTGAGACTCAGAGAAGTTAGGAGACGAGTCCAAGGACACAGGAGCAGCACCATGGCAAAACCAGCACTGATCCCATCTCTGCCTATGTCCAAACCCCATTTCTCCTCACTCTCCTGGGACCACCTTCCACTGAAGATTGACTACCACTAAAGACTGTCCTCACCGGGGGACCATCTGCTTGTGCCCCCCAACTCCCTCCCTCCATCACCCCTTCCCCCAGGCAGGGCCTGCCCTCACCTGCAGGGGCACCCCGACATTTTTGGCCACCTCTCGGATCAGGGCCTCTGAAACCGCATTTGAGGCGTAGCGTTGCTTGCTGTTCACTTTGATCACAGGGCCCTGGGGAGAGGGAAACCAGGAGGTGACAGTGAGGCAGAGATGCATGACAGGCCCAGAGGGAATGAGATGGGGCCCGGAGCCAGCCATGCCTCTAAGTCCCTAAGGAAAAACAGGAGCACCTCACCTTGTGGAATAAGGGCCGGTGGTTCTCCTCATGCTTGTCTCTGTAAGAGACAGAGAAGGGCTGGGGATGGCAAACAGGAACTGGGCAGGTCAACAGCCACCATCTCTCCCATGGCAGACATCACCAATGGAACACAGCATTCTCTCCCACCCAGCCCAGCAGGACCTCAGAGTCATGCTAAACACAGTGTTCCAGGCAGCCTCTAGCAATAGATGGAAATAAATTTGTAAATAGAACCTATTCATATGGGTTAAGCAATTACATGACTTTGACCAAGTAGGCCTTGGAACAGTCAAAAGGACGTCCCTAGTGAACCTCTTGACCTAATGAGGAGGAAAGGGGAGAGGCCAAGGTGCAGGATGAGCCTGAAGGCAGGTTACACTCGGGTCTCCAGCTGCGTGAGGACTGCTGCCTGGCCCAGGAGACTTACAGGTAGTTGGGGTGCACAGCATGGGCCATGTCTGCGCTGATCATGTAGGACTTGGGTATGGCTTCTTCAAAGGCTGTCAGGTGCTGGGGTGAGGCTGAGATCCTCCGCAGCACCAGCTCCGTCAGCAGGGACTGTGCCCCCTGGGCGCTCTCCGACCCCACCTGGTGACAGCAGAGACCTGGCCCTAGGGCTCTGAGCTCAGGACCTGAGCTGGAGGCCAGGCAGAGGGGCCCAATGCCCAGAGTGACCTAGTACCCCACTGAGCCCGTGGGTGGGGAATGCAAGGTTATCAGCAACTTCCCCAACCCTGTGCCACCAAAAACCTGATGGTGAGTTGGAGCCAAACTAATCCTCAGCCATCTCTGGGGCAGAAATACCACTTTTCTTCCCATACTGGTCTCCTTCCTTCTCCCCTGACCCTCACATCTAGGGCTCAGCATAGGTGACCCAACTCACTGGTCAATCTTTCTTTATGCATGTGACACAGACTGCTAACTATCCAAAATCCCTTCTATAACAGAACACCTGAGCTGTAGCTAAGCACACGACCGCCTAGCTAGAGATGACCTACCTAGCCTCCTTTGCTTTAAACTTGCCATGCTAAGTTCCATGGAATGCAGGCAGTGACGAATGCCACCTCTGGGTCATGCCTTTAAAAGGATGGGAGGACACTCCCCCTTTGCCCTTTTCTTCCATCCTAACTTAGTATAGACATGGTGGCAGGAGCTGAACAGCTATCCTGGGTCATGAGATGGAAGCCATGTGTTCGGGGTGGTAGAGGCCCGTCCTGTACTGCTGACTCTGACCTGCGCAGCTGTTCAAGCTCTGTCACAGCATCTAAGCCTGCTCCTGAGCACAAGCATGCATAGTAAGGACCCACCCTGTGCTGAGCCCTGGGGGTATAAGAGTGCAAGAGCTGAGTCCCTGTCCTCGAGGAGCTTACCACGTGGCACCCAGAGGGACTTGGGAGGTGTGGTCATGCTAAGAGTAGGCTGAGCCAGAGGGGACACCAAGCACTAAGGAAGCTCACGCAGTATCTCTCATGTCTTTGGAGCCACCAGAATAGCCCTGGCTCCCAGGGGGTGCCGGGCATGGCAGGCTACAGAAGACTCCCCAGAATGGACCCTCCCAGAACCCTCCACGTACCTCTTCGTTGTCGTAGAGGGCAATCATGCGCACGTGGGGATCCACAGCCAGGGAGGCAGGGGATGCACAGGAATCGATCAAGGCCTGGTTTGAGGAGGGAACAAGAGCATCATCTTACCCCCTTCTTCCTCTGTAGCTCAGCCCACGAACACCTCAGAGGTTCACACTTGCCCACCCGCCTCCCATCGTCATGGCTGGAGTGAAGCGCCTGGGCTATCACTGGCCTGCATCTCTCAGGGTGCGGCCTGGTGGGAGAGCATGTGCGGGACCTTTTCAGTGGGATGGGAGAAACACCCCTCTGAGTGTTCTTGTCCCCCACACACCTTCCCACGCAAAAGGCAGGAAGATGTGGAAGACAGTGGGGGTTGGGAGAGGGCTGAGAATCCAGGGAAGTCAAAAGGATCACACAGATCACGTCAACTCATTGGCCTTGGTGAAGAGACTGAGGTCCAAAGAGGTGACCGTGACTCCATCAAGATGATATGACTGGCTGGCTGGCTGCACAAGTGGATTTGGGTCCCAGGTGTGGCTCTGGTCTCAATTACAGCCCAAAATTTGTCTCCAAGAGAACAGGATAGGGAGCAAAGGAGAGCATGGAAAGGGCAGAGGGAGGCGCGGGGGCAAGAGGTGAGAAAGAGAGCAAAGTGACCAGGGTAGAAAGGTGGTGGGGAATAGCAAGGTAACTAAGAAGAGAGACCACCCCACTGAGATCCCAAGGCACAAAGATGGTGGGGTGGGCTTAAGCCAGGGGTTGGTGTGGGTAGGGGAGATGGAGGTAGATGACTCTGCCTTATCGGATACTGGGGCCTTTCCTTTGAAGCAGAGGTTAACTTAAAGGAGAAGCAGCAGGAGCAAGGTTAGGACAGACACTGTGACGCCCTAAACCACCTCTTAAGCCTTCCCCCAGCTCAGCTCCTGGCTCTAGGGCAGTGCAAGGATGGGGCCAAGATGAGCGGTGCTGAGGCTGCAGCATTTAGGCCCCACCGCATGGTCTAACCCGCAACAGCAGATGGCGGGGGCAGTCAGTAGCCTTCTCATGACCCATAGGGCTGGAGGCGGCCCCCCACCCTAATGCTTCACCTCTCCTGGTGGTGTGTGCTCCTGTGGGTACCCCGGCTCCTCACCTGCAAGGCACAGAAGCAGCTGTGCAGATTGTCCAGCCGAGGGGCAAAGATGAACTCCTCATAGGCGCCACCCAGGACCTAGAAAGACAGGACAGCCTGACCTTCAACTCCTCTCCCGGACTCACCCTCTTGTCCCTGCTCCCAAGGGCCTGAGCTTGAGCAAGTCTCCTGGTTCCTTGTGTAACCTCTCCCTGACTCTGGCCAAGAGCACTAGGGCCCACTGTGCAGGGCTGAGCAGTGAATGGAGAAGGGGCCAGGCTGGAGCTGAGGGACGGGAGAGTGGGGGCCTGTAGTTCCCGACCAGTTCCTGTGGGACAGGAAAAGGGAGGGGCTAGACAAGAAAAGAAGAAGAGCTAGGGAAATAAACAGAGGAGACCAGGTGAGAGACAAGCTTAGCACACATTTAAACAAGGCCAAACATCCAAAAACTTAGCAATCTACTGGTGGCAACTGGGAGAGACACGAGGACCAGCTCCAGAAAAAGGAGGGGCCACATCCAGGCTTCTTGCCCTCGAGGTTTGGAGCCAGCATAGGTAAAAGTTGACAGGGACCATTTGTAATAGAAACTCCTAGGAAATACGTGTTAAGGTTGATTCCCAGGCCCCACCCCAGGTAGTCTGAGTAGGCAGGTCTGGAGTGGGAAACCCGCCCTTTTTGAGAATCATGGCCCTGGAAGCAGAGTGGGGTGGTGTCTACTGCGAAAACAGGGATGAGAGCTGAGAGTAATTGGGGGACTGGAAGAAGCAATGAGCACTTCAGGGGACATGCTGGGGCAGGCAGGGATCCCAGAGGTCCCCATCCACAAGTTCCTGCAGCCATTCCTCACCGCAGGCTGAGTGTCTGCAAGACACAACTCCATCTCCAAGATGTCCTCGGGGCTCAGCCCCAGATGGGCGCAGAGAAGGGACATGAGGACTGAGTGGTGCCGGTCATCCTGCAGGGCAGAAGGATGCTAGAAGGAGGGTCTGCCCTTCCCTCTCTCCGGGGACCAGTCCCTTCCTCACGGCTTACCCCTCCCCATGAGCAGGGGACTCTTACTGCAGAATTGAGAGGGCCTGGCTCAGGAGTCCCCTTCTCCAGCTCCTCCTGGACTGCTGTGGCCAGAATGGGGACTCTGTGGGAAGACAGAGAAAAGAGTGTGTTGGGAGGGCTGGAGGACACAGCAGGGCAGGACACCCTTGAGCTCAGGCATCCCCTGATGGGGAATTGCCCTGGTCCTTCGATTCTCAGCTTGCTCCCTGCCTGGCAGAGCTGTGAGAGCCTTCGGATGTCAACTGGGTCCCAAGAGTAAAACCTGATGATGGCCACCGCTAGGTAGTGGTCTCCCAGGTCCAGCAGGGCCCCTTCCATCACCTGGTGCCACACCCTATCCCTCTCAGTCACCTCAGCCCTCGCCCCAGTCTCACAAGTGCATCTCCATGTTGGGTCCAAAGTTCTCGTTGACATTTCGCTGCAGATGGATTGCGAGGTGTGGGATGCGAAGAATGGGCCGGTCCACGTGCACCAGCTGCTGCTCCAGCCGGCCTGAGGTAGGGCACTGTGGCCAAACAGGAGAGGTCAGCCATGGGTGCCTCCCAATCACAGTTGGTTAAAGCCCCCACTTCACCCAGACTATCCAAGGTGATCCTCTGACTCAGATTGCCTCCACCCCCCTTCCCCAAGGGGCTCTCCATAGGTTCTCTGAAGAAAGGTGGCAGTCAATCTTTAGGCAGCTGAAGCTGAGAGCCTCCCAGGTCCAAGCCCAGTTCCCACCTTGACAATGACACGTCCAGCCAAAGTTAGGTCACGGTCAAACCAGGTGCTCCAGATGCCACCACCATAAGTCTCCACACCAACCTGCTGGAAGCCCACCTGGCTGCGGCGGGACCGCCGTTTCACCTGAGTGGGAAGGTGGAGAATGAGAAGGGAAGGCCACATGACATGACTTGGAGACGAGACAGACCGTTTACAAGCTAAGTGACATAGAAAGGCCCCAAGTGTGGAGGAAGGGGGCAACAAGTCTTCTCTGCACTGCCCTTGATCCCTTCCCTCCCCAGCAAGGCCCCAGTTCCTTACCCGGAGGCAGGGGCTGTCTGTGTGGGCCCCAATGAGGCTGAAACCATTACCAGGAACATACTGGCCTCCCACAGCAAAAGCGATGATGGTGGAGGAGTTCCTGGTCAGGAAATACTGGGGTGGGGGTTTTGAGTTGGATTAGCTAGCCAGCTGGCACACAGGACTTCGAGACCCAGCCTAGGTCCCTGCCTCTCTGCCCCCACCCCACCCCAGTACCTTGCTCTCGGGCTTGATATCCCAGCTCTCCGTCTCCTTGAGTTCACGGAAGCCAGCCTGGAGGAGGCGGCTGCGGCACTCGGCCACGGCTGTAGGTAAAGAACTCTCTCATAGCGACGATGGAAACCGGTAGGAGGCACACGGACCCCCACCCTCCTATGCTGCCCTGGTCACTTACCGTGGAAAGGAGAGGGACTCCGGTTCACGAACTTGAGGAGTTCTCGGGCCGCGGCCTGCACAGCCTCTTTGCGGGCCCTGCCGCTCATGGCCACCTAGGGGTGGAGGCGCTTAGATCCTATGAAGTCTAGGGCCCCTAACCTATCATCTAGGTTCTGGGGACTCCCCCCGCCAATCGCCCCGAAGTGACCACTCCAAGGCTCAGACCTCTGCTTCTGCCCCTTTCCCCATCGAAAGACGCAGATGTCGGGCTGTTCCCCCGTCCGCAAAATACTTGGGTCCTCCAAGCAAAGTATCACAGCCCCTGCTCCGCTCCCCGCCCAGCTCGTCCCAAGACGGCCCGCCCCCCCAATCCGAGCTTCAGCCTTGTCCCCTAAGTCCCGCCCCCAAGTGCCCCACCAGCGGAAAATCCCAGTCAGTTCCCAAACTCCGCGCTCGCAAGCCGGCCCCTAACTCTGAGCGGGCCTGCACCACGTGTGCGACCCCATCTCGGAACCAAAGCCCAGTTCTCTAGGGAACACCCCACCCAGGTCTCTCCCAAGCCACCCCTTAACCCTAGAAAGATAAGGTCACTTGGGGCCGGGCTTTCGGTTTCTCTTAGGGTCGGGTGCAGCCCCCATGTCAGCAAGCGCGCTGCTAAGCTTGGGCCCACGTGGGCGCCCAGCCGGGTTTGAGATCGAAGTTCGAGCTGGGCAAGGAGTGACCACCGACCTGCATAGCCTTTCGCGCGGGCCTGCGTCCGCTCGGCCCGCCCCCAATCCCGCGACCCGAACCGCCCCCGCCGCTCGACCCACCCTCCTCCGCGGCGGTGACGGGCGCCCTCTGCCGACCCGGAGGTGCTAGAACAGCGGGGAACCGCCTGCCCCCACCCCTACCCGGGGTTAGGAAGTCCGCATAAAAACACCGGGCCAGCTCACCTGGTCCGACGGGTGCTGTACAAAGTGCTCTCTCTCTCCACAGGCACCCTGGTGATAATAAAAGCCACATGGGTAGTGCTCATGGAGCGTTCATGAGTTTTAGTTTTATGATAAAATTTAACGTGCTATCTCGTTTAATCTTCATCCCTGCCCTGTCAACTTTGTATCTTTAGTGTCCCCATTTATACATGACTAAATCGAAATACAGAGAGAATAACCTGTCCAAAGTAGTAAGTGGCAAAGGTGGGGTTTGGACACAGTTAATTTGATTTCTGGCTTGGAACCACCCACTCTCAGATCTTTTCTGGGCCCTTTTCTTTTCTTTGTTTGAAGTATAGTTGATTTACAATGTTGTGTTAGTTTCAAGTAATTCAAATATACATATGTTCTTTTTCAGATTCTCTTCCATTACAGGTTATTACAAAATATTGGATATAATTCTTCTGGGCCCTTTTCTTGGTAAACGTTATGTTAATATGGGAGGTCCCTAAGGGATGGAGAAATGAATGACTTGCCCGAGATCACACAGCTGTTTGGATTCATCTGGGATTTGACTCTGGTATCTGTACTCTTTCCACTTCTTAAAATGATAGGGAAAAAAAACAAACTCCATATGTTCTTGGAGGCAGTTCCAATATTCCTATGTCAAGAGTGGTGAGTAGCAATTTAAAAAACCCAGGTACCTGCTTTGCCATCAATTCTGATCAAGACTCTTGGTGGCCTCTAGGTTCAAAACAGGGTTATTAACATTCCAGAGATTACAGGTCAATGGAGCAACCTGAAGTTTATGTACTGAGGTAGGAATGTCTGGAGGATTGGGGAGTAGTTGGAAAGATCCTGTAGCCCTCACTTCAAAGTTGTAGACATTGCCATGGAGTGTTCAGGACTATGCACACTAGGTGATGGTTTAATTCATGGCATTCCCAGCCATTTATTGAAATGTCATTATGTATAAAATTTCACTGCTGAGTGGGATATGGAGAGAACATTCTTGTTCTCTGAGGAGCCAGAGGCTGGCTACTGGGGAAAGGACACATTCAAGGACAGTGAAAAGAGCTGAAACGAGTACAACATATAAGGGAGGGAGGCTTAAAAATGTTCTCCTAATCACAAAAAGAGTACAAGTTGACAACATTGCAAATCAACTAAACTTCAATTAAAAGTAAGTGCAGATAAAACTTAATTCAAATCACAAAAACATAAAAATAAAAAATTAAAATGCATTGTTTGATAGTTTAAAAATAGTGCAGGTTAATGTGAGAAATTCAAATATCACCAAAATGCAAAACTTAGTGAAAGTAAACATTTGATAAATTGAACATCCAGTCTTAATAAAAATAAAACCAAAATCCTCTTAAGAAACTGGAATATAAAGGATAAAGGAGGCTACCTGCAGAAATCTACAGCAGACATTACTGGGGAAATACAGAAGTGTCCCTGTTCAAATCAGAAGCAAGGTACTGATGAGCTATTATCACCAGTAGTCAATGTGGACCTGCAGTCAGAGCCAGGTCCACAAAACATACAATTACATACACAGAAAAGCACAAGCTGTCGCCGTTCGTAGATGATATGATTAAATAGAACCTCCAAGAAAATAGACTGATAAGCTGTTAGAACTGATAGAAGGAGTGTCCTGTATGGTAATCAACTAGAAAATGTAATAGGAGAAGGGGCTTATTTACAAGAATAAAAAGTACTATTAAATTCCTAAGAATAAGCATATACATAACCCAATCTCACTGTAACCAGGGAATGCAAATTAAAAATGAGATACCATTTTTGCCTTGTCAGATTAGCAAAAATGAAAAAGATTGGTAATAGCAAGTGTTGGAAAAGGCTTGGGGTGATGTATGCCTTTCTACCTAGTTTCTGTGATGTGAACACTCCCTGTGGCCAATTTTGGGCTGCCAACGTGAACTGACCATGGAGTTGGGAAGAGATGAGGAAAACTACATCATTGTGTAGATTTCTACCAACTGTATAGTAGACATAAATAACCTCAGGAGCATAGATGTATAGTAAAATAATTAGGAAAACGATGATTTTTGAGTATTTATTATCTCTGTAATATAATTTATTTACATGTAAGTTTACATGAATTAATTTTTAAATAATCACTGTGTTTAATGATAGGATCACAAAACTCCTGGCAATTTGAGAGTCAGTTCTTATGAGCTGGTCCAAGTCAGTTCTAACACACAAGTTCACCCATACTCTACACCTCTGTTCCTCAGAGTGTGTTTTGTTGACGAGGGGATTTTTCAGAAATGCAGACTGTCAGGGCTTACCCTAGACCTGCCGAATCAGAACCTGCATGTTAACATGATTGTTAGATGATCTCAACTCACAAAAAAGTTTGAGACACAGTGTTTTTCAGAGTATCATGTGGCAGTAAACAACAGTGTGAGGTCAATCTTTATGTATTATCATAGAAAAAAGTGCCAAATATATTGTTGAGTGAAAAAAAAAGCAATTTCCAGAATAATATTTATGGGGCAAAAGCATTTTGGTGAAACTTACTCAGTGAACCAAATTTCTAGGTTTTATATAAATATATGCATAAATTTATGGAAGTAGGTTTGGAAGGAGAGTGGTCATCTCTGGGTAAGGAACTGGTACTGGATATGAATCAAATGACCTTGATTTCCTGATGCCAAGACAGCACTGGGTATCTCATTGCTGGTAGGTATCTTGGTTGTTTAAATAAATAAATAATTTGCTTCTGGATGAAATGATAGGGGCTTGCATAACACAGTGCAGTTTGTTCTCTTACGTAATCATTGAAAGGGCACTTTAGTTTCCAATACATGTTTTCTCATCAAGTCCTGATTTCTGAGCAAGACTCAACTGAGTAAGAACTGCAAGTCCCAGGATGCCTTGAGGTGAGTAGCTCAGGCAAGATTATAATTTCCAACCAATCATGTTCTAAGAGAGAGGTTTGAAAAACACTTTTTATAGTTGAAAAGAATGAAGTACCTCTACAGGTAGTGGTAGGGAACCATTTCTAAGATAGACTACTAAGTGAAAAAGAAGGTGCAGCATGGCAGTTATGGCATGCTGTCCTTTGTGTGTATAAATGCACACACACACCTATTCTTATGTGTTTAATATACATCAGGAACCGCAAAAAATGGTAATTGACTCTGGGAAGGAGGGTGAGGTAGCTGAGGGTTGGGAGTAGAAGGGACACTTCCTTATTCCTATAAAATGGATTCCTACAAATCCTTTTGCACTTTCTGAATTTTTTCTATGTGTGTACATAAAAAACTTTTAAAAACTAAGTAAATTTAAAAAGCAGCAGTTGGAAAGATGATCTTTAAGTGCTTCCTGTGACCATAATTTTTGTTTTCTTCTGTACCCAGAATGAGTTGGTAAGGTTTTGTTAGTTAGCATTTAACCCTAAAGCCTTCAGTTTAAAAAAGCCCATGAAAAGCTGTTTGATGCTATGATATGGAAATTGTGTCTGATGTTGGATGGAGTGTTACATTTGATGTTGATATTTTAAACAAAAAAATCAGTTGAAGCTGAGATAGGGAGACCTTCAGAAAATGGTACCCAACTCCATTCAATCCTCAGCTACACAAGCACTACAAACTGTTGATCCTGCTTCTTTCCCGTTCTTCACTCCTCTCGCCTCCAGCCCATCATAACTCATCTGCTCCATCATTATAATCACTCCCTTGCACACACCTCCACGTCCCTTGCTCACTCTGGGTTTGCTTACTTGCCTGGCAAATACCCCAACCCTGACTGCAACCAGTTCCCATCTTCCCTGTGTCTGCGCCTAGCACATAGTAGATATACAATGAATATTTCTCGAATGAATGAAATTTTTAAAAATAATTGTTATTTATGAGAAATGGCCCTCGTAGAATATTCTCCAACAATAAAAAGGGACAAACTGTTGATAACTGCAGCAACTTGGATGGATCTCACAGGCATTATGCTAAGTGAAAAAAATGACAAAATTATAGACATGGAGAACAGATGAGTGGTTGCCAACGGTTAGGGAAGGTGTGGGGATGGGATGAGTGTGGCTTTCTCGAGGGAACATCTTTGTGTTAAAATAGTTCTGTATCTTGATTATGGTGGTGGTTGTGTAACTACCCATGTGATAAATTTAGGGATGCCAGTTAAAAGACAGGACATTCAGTTAAGTTTGAATTTCAGATAAACAAAGAATAATTTCTGTTTTTTTTTTTTTTTTACAAAGAATAATTTCTTAACATAAGTATATCCTATGCAATACTTGGGATATACTTACCCTAAAAACAAAATTTAACTGATTGTCCTGTATTTTTATTTGCTAAATCCAGTGATCCTCGACAATATGGCCTAGAACAATGTCACTGGCTTGGTTGCCATAGTGTACTGTAGTTATGTAAGATGTAACCACTGAGGGAAACTGGGTGAAGGGTAGACAGGACCTCTCTATACTATTTTTGCAGCCTCCTGGGAATGTATAATTATTTCAAGATATAAAGTCTTTTTTTAAATGGCCCTCAAAAGAAAATCAACCATTCCTGTGGGTGATAAAAACAAAGAGATATAGGGAAGCACTGGTGATTAACCTTGGGAGATTTATGGAGCATTGTAAAACCAGTACATCACAAAGGTCTTAAGATGTTTCCCTCTCAAATGTCAATGATCTCGTGTAATTATTGACAGTATAACAAAGTGATTCTGTGCCTGAGCTCAGGATCAGATGCAGCTGGGTTCAAGTTCCGCCCCCTTCACCAACTGGCTGCAGGACCTATCTGCAATGCTACGTTGTAGCCAGCTCACACTCCCACCCCTTCCAGCTCCACCTTCAGCAACTTTAGGCTGGTGGCTTGAAACCGGCCTGGGAGTATTTACAATACTGCGACTGGCAAATCCTACAAATCATGGCTTTTGGTTTGTTTGTTTGTTTGTTTATTTTCTTCCAGAGAGCTAACTGTTAAACTTTGCCTACCATATCACAGATGGTGAGCCTCAGTTTCCTCATCTGTAAAATGGGGGAAGATAGCAGTAATAACCTTATCACATTAAGAGGATTAGATGAGATGTGAAGTGCTTATCGTTAAGTTTGCCAAAAAACAAATGAACAGGAGCTGTCTTGACCAGCAATCTTGGCTGATGGCTCAGACTCAAGCACCTTTTCCCTGCTCAAGTGCTTTAATACATAAATAAATAAATAGAGAAGTAATAAATGTCCGCTATTATTATCTCTCAATCTTATCTCTCATTAAACTGAGCAACTTGAGGGCAGGTTTATGCCTTCTTCACTTTGATAACTTTAGCGACTGGCACAGGGCCTGAAACACAGCCAACTGCTAAAGAGACAAACGTTTGCTAAATTGATGAATAAACCACAAATAATAGTGACTTGAGAAGCTACACCTCCAGAAAATGTGTCCTTTATCAGAGGCCTTTCAGGGCGCACTTTTTGTTTGTTTTTTTAGGGGGGTAGCAATTAGGTTTATTTATTTAATGAAGGTACTAGGGATTGAACCCAGGACCTCATGCATGCTAAGCATGCACTCTACCACTGAGCTATACCCTTCCCTTAGGGCATATTTCTTAATCTTTAATCTGGGAGATTTCAGGCCCAGTGCAGCCTGCCAGGGGCTTCTGTGCAGCATGCACACCCTCAAGGGTGGTGTCTGCCCTTGCAGGCCTGGCCCTGACCTCCTAAGGTGGCCCTCGGGGCTCATGTCCCCAGGTGGTGGGGACAAGCCCTCACCTCGATCACCTTCCAGGAGCCAAGACGGGACATTTCTGGCTCCGAGCCTGTCTGACTAGAGGTCATTTAATCCTTGCTGGATTTGTCCTGTTTATTTTAGTGAACAGGGCTGTTTACTTTCAGTTCGTATTTCTAGGGGTGCTTGCTCATTTTGCTTCCCTTTCATTTACTCTTTGCAAGCACTTGGGTTTGAGTAAATATGTCTATAAAGTTCCAGGGACTGGCTTATTCTGTGTCTGGTATTTTAATGGCCTTTAAACAGTGTCTGCTCAGGTAAGCATTTTATAGATGGGTTGAAAAGATAGAGATTTCTGTTCTCAGTGGCCTCTGATTCCTTCCAAGCTAACAGCTGGCCACCAGCAGCCTCTGAATCATGGCTTTTCATCAGTAATAAAATATCAAAAGTCAACACCCATCTCTGGACAGAGAAACCAACCCACCTTGGCCAGCTAGATATGGAACTTGGGGAGTATGGTAGGTATTTCCATTCTAGGGCAGTGCTTAGGATAAGAATTACCTAGAATGTTTTCATAAATGATGCAGAATCATGAGCACCCTCTTCCCGACTTGACAATTCTGCTTTGGAAGGTTTGGGCAAAGGCCCAGTGATGTGCATTTTTTAAAATTTTTATTTACTTATTAACTTTTACTATCTTTTTTTCTAAGCCTTTTTTTTTTTTTTTTAATGGAGGTACTGGGGATTGAACCCAGGACCTCATGCATGCTAAGCATGAGCCCTACCATTGAGCTGTACCCTCCCCCACCAGGGATGTGTATTTCTAACTGTGCTGCAAATAAATCTATCCTTGGACCATCCTAAGTAACACTAATCTAGATTCTCAAAACCACTAGTGCCAACGGGTGGGCTGCCCTTGAACTCAGTGCCACATCATGGGGAGACATGGAGAGAAGCTCAGGAACCAGAGCAAGCTGTTTGGAATATTTCCATCACCACTTAGCACACTGCTCCTCCAAAGTTAGCCAAGAGGATGATGTGCCGGTGGGCCACTTGCTCAAGGTCTAATTTGTCAGCAACTCGATGGTAGAGACCAAGTCTCTTTTTATCCCCCCAATCTCTGAGACAGTGCATGGCTCACAGGTTGGCACTCTGCACTGGCTGGGACACTTCCACCTGAGACAGCCCTAGAAGACAGGCCTGGTTACCTCAGGGTAGCCCGGAAGCCAGTTAGGAATGGACGTGGCAGAGAGGCTGAGCGTCATTGGTCACCTGCTTGCCTCCTTCCGAGCTGAGGCCAGGTCTATCGGAGGCCGAATGGACACCATCAGCTCCTCCTCCTGCTGTGGCCCCTCTGCTCCAACCTGCGAGGTCTTTGGTCCATCCCACAGAGCCCATTATGACATCATCAATGCAATTTGAAATAGTAAGGTCCTCACAGCACCCAGACTATTGTAGCCAGTGTCTAAATGATGACCTTTGACTTAGGGGAGGGTATCCTGTATTCCAGGAGACTATAGATTTCTGTTCCCCACTCCAGAATGTGAGCTCCAGGAGGGCAGAGCCCACATTGGCCTTGTTCACTACTGATCTCCAATGTCTAGCACAGTGCCTGACGTAGTAAGTGCTCCAAGATTTGGGGGATGCATGAGTACCCGAGGGAAAGGCTTCTCAGGCTCCAGCCGCACATTCATTGATTCATTCTCATTGACCTGTGAGTCAGGCTCTTGCTGATCTGAATAAAACTCCTTTTCTGCCCCAAGGAGCTCCCAACCTGGTAGTGGGATATTGGAGACACATCCTTTGTGTAATGCTCCCTGACAAGGGCTGTATCTGAGATGGGGTTGCAAGGAGGTGGCAATGACAGGCTCTTAAGCCAGAGAAATGGTATGTGGTCTGGCAGGATTTCCCCTGCCTGAGTCATCCAGCCCCATCTGCCCCAGGCCTCTGCCTGTGCTGACAACCAGGCTGCTTATTTTTGCTAATATTGCAGCAGGGTGCATCTACAGAAGCAATCTATAACATACCATTTACAGCCATAACGAAACCACAAAAATCAATCCCCAACGCTCGCTCCCATTAACAAACTCGCTTGCAGGGCCTCCAGAGTGTGGCACACAGGTAGCTTCAAGGTGCCAAGGGAGATACAGGGATGAATAAAGTGGGGGCTCTGACCCAGGGGATCAGAACCTCCCTGGGGAGACAGGACACATGGAGATGAGATGATTAGCCATACAGAATGAAAGAGTGTATGCCAAGTAGTGAATGAAGGTTCTACAACTGCACTGCCCTATACACTAGCCACCAGCCACCTGAGAGGCTTAAAAGGTGGCCTAGTCTGAATTGAAAGGTGCTAAATGTATAAAATATTGTATATGTAGGATTATGAAAAACATGTAATACATCTCAATTTGAAGCTATTGATTACATATTAAAATGATAATATTTTGGCTACATGGGTTAAATATATTATTAAAGTTAATGTCACCTGTTTCTTTTACCATTTTAAAATGTGGCTTCTAGAACATTGGAAATGACATTTTATTTGACATTTATTTAAAAAATCCCATTTTATTTCTGTTGGACAGCACTGGTCTAGGAGTTGAGGGGACCCACTAAGGGACCAGTAGCCTGTGCTACTACAGTTGAGAAGATTTCTGGGGAAATGGAATGATTAGGAGCAAGCAAGAGGGCACTGAGGAAGGGCGTGGGAAGTCATTTGCGAAGTTTGATCATGAAGGGAAGGAGAGAGGATGGCAGCTCAAGGAGGCAACAGAGTCCCAGGAACAATGCACACATCACTCACCCAGCTCTTCCTCCTGCTCCTGACATCTTTCGAAAAGACAGACCCTGAGTACCTCCAGCTACTCTCCCAAGCAATGACTTTAGAGGAAGCCTCCTTCCTCTCAATGCTGGACAATGTGGAGTTGGCCCTTGAGCTGGGTTTAGATGCTAAGTGTTGGCTGACTCTCAGCCCCGGGGAAAGGGCAATGGTGGGGGAAGGGAAGGGAGTTCAGGGACACTTCCCCCCCACCGCACAGGGGGAACTGGGAGTTTGGTCAGTGTTTGAGATGGGGAGGACTTCTCAGAGGAGCAGTGTGGTCCAAGAGGAAGACGTCAGCCCTAAAACTTGGCCAGACAAATCTTCCACACATTTCATCAGGGAAATCAGGCACCCTGGATCTGATGTCCCTGCCTCTGCCCTCCCACTCAGCCACATGGAGAAGCTGTAAACACTCAAATGCAAGGATTAACTCTGCATGTGGTGTCTGGGACATTGTGAACAACTCTTGGTGGTATGTTTGTGTCTGTGTTAGGATTGATCTTTTTAACCCCCAACACCTAGGACGTGAGGCTTGGTACAGAGCCAGTATTCAATAAATATTGATGGATGGAGGGAGGAAGGAAGGGATGAAGGAAGGAGGGAGGGAGGGAGGGATGGAGGAGGAGTGAGGGAAGGAAGAAAGGATGAACAAACTACAAATCTGTCAAAACACAGAAGCAGATATTTGGAATGGGCTATGCTTGTTCTGTGCTAGATTTTTGGATGTGAGCAGCAAGAAGGGTCTCTCACAGGCCAGATCCCAGTGTCCAGGCCAGAGGAGAACTGATGCCCAAGACACAGCTCTCCACCACTCTGCCTTCCTGTCTCAGGGCCCTGGGCCCACAAGATTTGAGTGACAGTCTACTTCCAGGCTGTAGCCTTCCTAGGCTAAAGCTCTGCTCCCAGTCTCTTATCTTATTAAGTGTTTTTAAAAATCCCTTAAGGCCTCTGTAAAAGGAAAGATAATGCATAGAATTCTAAGAGGGTTGGATAGGCCTGATCTGGGGGTGGGGGTGGCTGAGTTAGTTCCTGGACCAGCAAAGGAAAGACTTTCCAAGCACATCAGAAGCCTGCAGTTTCCCTACATGACCACTGGAGGGCACTTCGACCATGAAATACCAGCTCTCCTCCATCTCTCACGTCTTTGGAGAGCCGAGATTCAGCAAAAGTTTTAAAATCATCACAGTACTGATAGCTCTCCTGGTTGAATATTCAATAAGGCGCTAAATGCCTTAAACATATATTGCCTCGTTTAATATTCACTACAATTATTGTGAATTACTTTGGCTATTCAGAAAAAACTGAGGCTTAAAAGAGCCAAGGAATTTACCTAAGTTCCCCTAGCTAAATACAATTTGGGAGTAAGAACTTGAACCCAAGCCCTCGGGCACCGACTATGAACAATGAATGTAACTGAAGCTGAAAAGGGGACTGACTGGATAGAAGCAGAGAGACGAGGATGCTACACATAGACTGTTACTGAACAGTTTACACATGTATGATATTGGAAGATGGCTTACAATTTGTACATTTCATATGGTAATGTTTCTTTTTTTCCCCTTGAAATGATGCTATCAAATAAATGAAGTGTTTCACAATTCATGGTGTCTTAACTTGGGAGGAAATGAAGTCATTGTAATACAAGGCAGGAAAAGATAATTTTTGTTTAACACTTAAATAGCATTTCCCAGTGCCTGTTCTAAGCACTTTATATAAAGTAAAGGGAGGGATGCACTATTATGATTCCCATTTACAGATGAGGAAATGGAGGCTTGGAGAGGGAAGCAACCTGCCCCAGGTCACTTGGCTGGTAGGAGGCAGACCTGGGATTAGAGGCCCAGGTGGTCTCTGGAATTTGGGAAACCAGGCTGGAGTTGGCTGGGAGAGGGGAGGGGGTAGAGTTTCACAAGAAGTTCACGTGGAGGTGAGGGTGTTCCAGGCAGAGGGAACACCACAGGCAAAGGCTTCGAGGTGGGAAAACAAGAGGTGAGGAGTCAGAATTGTCTCATTCCTGGGCTATGGAGTCGAGATGGCAGAGGCCTGCGCAACCAGAGCTCCCTGGGGCCTCCTAGGAGTGGGGAAAAGAAGCGGGGTACAGCAGGAGTGCCCGCGATGGGGTGGGGTGGGGGTGCTCTGGTGTTGGGAAGAGCGGAAGCTGTCCGGCCCCCACCCCACCCCTCTCCAGGGATTGGCAGTTTGGGAAGTGCAGTGTGTGCTCAGGAAATGGTCGGATTGGATTACAGGGAAGATTAAGGGAGCTAAATTGGGTCTGGGGCTGGGGGAGGTTCAAGAAGGGAACTGCAAAGGGCCAGCAGCAGCCGGACGGCCTGGAGAGGCTGCCGGGAGCTAAGGGTGGGGGCAGGGATCTCACATCAGGCCGGAAGCCCTCCTGACCCCAGTCAGGCTGGAATGTGAGGTCACCGAGCCGAGGGCATTCTCACTTAGATGGAGCTGGGGGAGGGGAGGGGGAAAGACCCAGAGATCCGGGGTTGGGGTCGAGGGGCTGAGATCACAGGGGAGGTGAAGACAGACCTGAGGTGGGGGTGAGGGCAAGTGGGCAGAGCCCAGAGAAGGGGAGAAACGGGGGCCGGAGACAGAGGCGGAAGAAGCTGGGGCCCGAAACTCGGCCTGAGCCCTATCTTGAGAGTGTCTGGTTCTCCAAGCCTTGTCCAGGCTGGGAAGTAGGGGGCACAGGTTGTCGGTCCGGTGTCGGTGGAGAGCCCTTTGCACCACACAGAGAAGCCGCTGGAAATCGCCTGGGGCCCTGGAGCGCCCTAGTGCAGTCCTCGCCCCACCTTCCAATCCCCTCCCCCAGCCTGAGTGGCAGCACCGGCTGTGGCCCCGCCCAGCCCCCGGGGCAGGTGGTCAGTGGTCTATTCTGGTGCCCAGCGTGGCTGGGGAGCCTGGAGAAGGGCAGAGGGAGAGCCTGGCCCATCTCTTTGAGGCTGGATGGGGAGGGGGCGTCAGGGGCCCTTTGGGACGGTTGTGGGTAGAGTTCTGACTGTGGGTGGGGAGGAAAAACACCAGCACTCTGTTTTTAACAAATTGAATCCCTCAGGATCTTTAAAATTGGGAAGGGGAGTGTATCTGGGATGTCTCTTGGCGCCTCTGGGGCTGGGCAGCTGAGGCAGTGGACCCCAGAGTTTCTTTTGAACCCCGAGGCCACAGGACCAAGCCCAGTCCCTGGTCCCAGTCCTCCAGGCCACCTCTTCAGGACAGAATTGTGCATGCTGTTGCCTGAGGCCTCGTCCCAGGCCAGTTGGGGGCAGTCTGAGGCCAGCGTGCACTTGGGGAGCCTCTCCAGCCTGCGGGGGAGCCCTGTGCCTGGCTGGCCTGAGGGTGGCACAAAGCAGAGTGGCCCCCACTGGCCTCTTTATTCCCTGGATAGGAAATCTTCACTGCCCCCCAGCTCTGGTGGGATGAAGGCCAGACTCCCTAAAACCTGCACCTTCCAAGCCTGGGCCCCTCTCTGGAGGGCAGTGGGGTTGGGGAGAGGAGCAGGGCACAGTGTTCAGAGGGACTTGCCCATTACTGGACAAGGGACTTTTCAGTGGAGATCCCTGGACAGGGCCAAGTTAAAAGGGGAAAGACTATAGCTATGCCTGTCAAGTCAGTGTATGGCAAGGCCTTAGCTACCACACAGAGAGAGGAGCTGGGTTTCTAGGAGCCATCAGCTAAAGGTCAAATCCAGACTTTGTTTTTACTTGCTGTGCAACCTTAGGGGACTTACCTAACCTCTCTGAGCCTAGTATACTAACTGTAAAATGAGGCTCATAGTTACTTCCCAGGGTTGTAAAGATTAGTTAGAGGTACAGTGATTTGATATAGCAGGTGTCCAGAATACCATGTCTAGTATACAATAGGCACTCAATAAGTGGTAGCTATGCTATTATCAGAGGCAGCACATCCTGTAATAGAGAGCTCTGGAGTGAAGCTTTGGAGTTAGGCAGTGTTGGCTATGAATCTTGGCCCTACACCTGCTCTCCTGAAGCAAAGACTCAAGCCAGTCCCTGGACTTCCATGAACCAGTTTCCTTATCTGTCCAAGGGCAACGAAATAGTAGTAATGGCTGGCACTTACTGAACACTCACTGTGTGCCAGGCACTGTGCTAAGCACTTTATAGACATTTTCTCATTTAATCTTCCCCCACACCCTATGCTGTTATTATTTTACAGATGAGGAAACTAAGGCTCTGAGGGATGAAGCAACTCACCCAAGAGTGGTAGATCCAATCTGAACCCAGCCCAGCAGCTGCTCCCCAAATTCCTCACCTTGCCTGTACCTCTGCAGAGTCAAGTGGAACTTAGGCCACTGGCTGTCGATCTAGACAGATGTGAGAAGATAGAGAACTTGGGCTATAACAACACTGAGGGTCTGAGAATGGGTGTCTTCTGAAACCCAAGACTCACTTTCATTGTGTATTTAGACGTTTCAGAGAATAATCATCCTACCCAGCAGTAAGAACAACTCAGGATGCTGTAATGGACTGTGGTCTGGACTGGCAGAGAAGGCCCTGGGGTCTGAGGGGACCCCAAGCTGACTGTGACTCAGCTGGCTAGAGGAAGAGGAGGATGATCCTATAAGGCTATAGATAGCAACCGTGCATAGTGGCCCCGTGAGGTCATTGCTAGCCTGCTCAGGCCCTGTTTAAAGCACTCCACAGTCTCAGAGGGATGTAGGAAACCTGGAAAGCGCCCAGGACAGCAGGGATATGACCAAACTGGAGGGGCTAAAACCAAAAAAAGCCTATGAGGAAAGATGAAAGGAATGGGGATGAATCAGGGAGAAGAGAGGGCTGAGTGATGGCACTAAGATCCTGGCAGAGAACTCCAGGGAGGAAAGGAAGCTACTTTTCTCTATCTGGGTTAAGGTCTAAGAAGGAAAGAAGGGGCTCACATTTTAGCGGAGGGATTAGAGTTAGGCCTTGAGCAGCTCTCTAGAGTGTGAGTCCGTG
Source organism: Camelus dromedarius (assembly GCF_036321535.1). NCBI lineage: Eukaryota > Metazoa > Chordata > Mammalia > Artiodactyla > Camelidae > Camelus > Camelus dromedarius. Next base: position 82,081,105 of record NC_087439.1, read on the forward strand.
GGTAGGTGAAGAAGCCTGTGAAGTCCCCTTCTATGGAGGTTGGAGCAGGACTGAGTGCCACCCTGTGCTATCTCAGTGGCTCCCCACTCACCCTGACTCCTTCCCACCCCAGTTGTCACACCCCTTCACCCCTTCCACCCCGACATACCCTAGTCTGGTCAAGAAGAGTTTTCTTCTGCTCTCCTTGGGGTTATCAACTGGGGGAGGGTGCATGTTTGTGCTGGGGAAAGAGGGCTCCTCTGCCTCTTCAGGAAATGGCTCAGGACAGGGGGGGGCGGGGGGGGATTTGCAGAAGTTCAGGGGTATCTCCTACAGACAGCTGGGGATGGTGGGGAGATGGTTGGATGTGGTGGGGAGAGAGATGCGGGACAGATGAGACTCTGGGAGCCCGTAAGAGGGTGGGGGCTGCATCCATTTTGTTGGGCAGGACCAAGTCCTCATACAGTGAGGACAGGAGCCAGGGAAGAGGGAAGAGAGGAGGGCTGGCTGTCAGGAGGAACCTGGAGGTAGGGAACTTATGTGTCTGCAGAGGAGGCTGAGTCCAGTTCTGCTGGCAGGGGTAGCCACATCTCATCAACACATGGTGGGATTGGATCTGTTCTGGGGATGTGCCAATGGTCTGGGTCTAGCTTGCTGGTGAGTCTGTGTGAGCAAAAAGGCGAGGCAGCCGAGAGAGGCACTCTCTCACTCCTCTCCTGCAGGTCAGAACAGGGAGGGATGTCCAGGATATTTCACTTTAAGCCAGGAGAAACTGAAACCCAGAGAGGGGAGGCAACCAGTCCAAAGTCACACACTTATCCAGGGTAGGCCAGGACTCCTGCTCCCTGACTCCCAGCCATGCCACTGCTGCCATCCGTCAGGATGCCTTCCTGGGAAGCTTTCCTCAATGTTAGCAAAGCCTCCTCCTCTTCTTCCCTCAACCTGACTTTCATCCCCATCCTCCCTGTCCCAAATCTCTTACTGAAGTGAGTAACACCTGAAATTTCCAGGATGTTTAGAGTCCATAAAGTGCTTTCACCTCCCCCATCTCATTAGCTCCTCCCCTTGAGACTCAATTTCACCCCCCTCCCCCCTCCTCCTCCCCAGCCTGGGAGGCATCCTATTTGGTAGAAGCTGGGAGGGAGCTGGGAGGAGGTGAGATTAGCCTCGGACTTCTCCTACTTTGGCAGAAAACCTGAAGCACTCCATGTCTGTAAAAGGAGTGCAGGGCTGGAGGGGGTTGGAGCCAGGCTGTGGGGCTTCCCAGAGAATGAGCTAGGTCAGGGATGTGGGGTGTGGGGGTGCTGAGGAGGAGGAGTATTTACAAGAACTAGGGGCGGGGTGTCATGAAAGAAGGGGCCCAGGAAAGAGTCTGGGGTCAGGAGGTGGAGAAAGTTGGGAGAGGGAGGCCTGAAGGTCTTAAACCAATGAGATGCAGAGGGTGGCAGATGAGAGGGGGTGGGTTGCTAGCTGAGCCTGGGGCAGGGGAGCCTGTGCAGCATGGGGGAGATGAATTTCAGGGAGAATCCTGACGCCACCGTTCCAGCTGGGCCCCCCAACTCAACCTCCCCCGGGTGATATCAGGAAGAAACAATTGCCTCTGGACATTCCTTCCCTTTTACAGTCACTCCGGGCTCCTCAGCCGCCTGTGGAGGTTAAGCAGCCACTACAACGGAGAGGAAGGTGGATGGGGGGAGGCGGGCAGCACAGAAGGGGCTGTTGGAGGGAGGAGCTCTGGGAGCACTGATGCAGGGAGGGCTCAGCCGGGGCCACTCAATGTCCCACCCCCTGGGCCTAGAGACTCAGGATGTCCTAAGCTGGGGGGCCCCAGAAATGACCCAGCCTGGTCCTGTTTTACACCTGGGCATGACAGGGCCAGAGAGGAAATGGGACTTGCCCAAGTGGTACAGATGGTTAGTTGGTGAACCACCAGAATAAATCCCCACATCTTAGCATCTGGCTGACCACCCCACCTCTACACCCCCATGCTTGGGCCTCCCACCTCCCCACCAAATGCTAAAGGCAAGAGCCAGGGTCCCAGAGTTTATCCCTGCCACACTGTCCTGAAGGCTCTCATGCAATGGCTATATCCCATGACCCAGCTTGGGATGGGAGAACTAGGTCCTAGGCTGAGAAACAGAAAGAGGAGGAGGATGGGCCCTGAACGAAGGGACAAAGGCAACCCTGGAGGTCGGGGTCAGTCAGTGGAGGGAGGGCACACCATGGGGTGGCATCAGCACTGTCTCACATGGATCCTGGAGTAGACCAGGGGTGAGTGAGACACTCCTAGGCAGGACAAGGTAGAAAAGTCACTTCTGGTTCTCTCCTTTTTGACTCCTTTCAGTTTTCTCCTCAATCCAAATGCCCTGTGCTGGCCAGTGTCCCCACCCCAGCCTTCCATACATACAAGCCACCTCCCCCCATCCATGCTATCCATGAGATCTGGGATGTTCTGTAGGAAGCCAGGGCCCTTGTCTTCCAGGGAGCCCTCTATGAAGTTCAGAGACCTGCCCAAGCATCCACAAGCCCTCTAGTCACTGACCTTTGGGGAGGGCAGGGAAGGGCTTGGCAGTGTTACCCAACAGAAAAGAGGACAAGATGGCTGAAGTGAGGTAAATCCAAAGGAGACGTGAGTGAGCTGAGGTTGGCAAGGTGGGCAGGGCCAGTTCTGTGGGGCCTTGAAGGCTATGAGGAGTTTGGGTTTTGCTGGTTCATTAGTTCAGGGAAGGGGGAGAAATTGGGAATGGTGAAACAGGGATAGTCTCCAAGAGGCATGAACACTGTCCCCAAATATTTGAAGAGTAGATCTGTGAAAGAGGTTTCTTCTTGCTCTGTTTGGCTCCCAGGGCAGAATAAGAGGCATAGCAGAGACATCATATCACCTGGGTTCAAATATAAGGAAATGTTTTCTAACAGCAGAGCTGTCCACCGACCCATGAAGGAGATGTGTTAGGTACCCAGTGCTCTTTGTGGAGTGGAATGGGCTGCCTGAAGACATCAAGTTCCCAGGCAGTAGAGGGATTCAAACTGGAATAGTACTTGCTGGAATCACAGTAGAAAATATTTAAGCCTTAACTGAGAAGTGGGGGCAGGGGACTGGTTGATCTTGTGACCTGTGAAGTTACCTCCAACCATAAGTTTCCAAGACTTTCCAAGTTTGGAGTAATCTGGGAAGGTTTCAATCAAGTATCAGGTCTGACTTCCTTTAATTGATTCAACAAAATATATTGATAACACTCAGTGTACAAGGCAGCATATCATGTACTTAAATTTATAAATTGTCCCCTTTTTCTGACAAACACTGAACAAAATGATCTGTCTTGGAAGACCTTCCTATTTCCAATATCATTTAGCTCAGGTGAGAGGTGTGACCATAAAATAATGTGTTTTTTTTTTTTTAAAAGAACAGCTTACCAAAATTTGTATATTTGAACATTTGTCCCAAGGATGCTCATAGCAGCATTGTTTATAATAGCAAAAGATTGGAAGCAATATAAATTTCCATCAATAAAAAATGGGTCAAAAAATTATGGTAAATCTATACAGTGAAATACAAATGAGGATATTAAGAAGAATGACTCAAAAGATCTCAGTGAAAAAAAGAGCAGGACCAGATAGCCTTGTTGGTGAATTCTACCAAATATTTCAGAATTAACACCAACTCTTCTCAAACTCTAAAAAAAGGAAATATTTCCTAACACATTCTTTGAGGCCAGCATTAGCCTGATACCAAAGCCAGACATAGTAATATAAGAAAATAAAACTACAGGTCTATATTCCTTATGAATATTGATGTTAAAATTCTCAACAAAATACTAGCAACCAAATTCATCAATATATTAAAAAGATTATACACATGACAAAGAGGGATTTATTCCTGGAATGAAAGGATGGTTCAACATATGAAAATCAATCAGTATAATATACCACATTAACAGAATGAAAGGAAAACCCCTCATGATCAATTTGATTTACAATAACATCAAAAAGAAAAAAATATTTAGGAATAAACATAACCAAGGAGACATAAGACTTGTACATTAAAGATTATAACAGATTGCTGAAATAAATTAAAGAAGAAATAAATAAATGGAAAGACATCCAGTGTTCACTGATTGGAGGACTTAATATTGTTAAGTATTAAGTATTGTCGATACTACCCAAAGCGATCTTCAGATTCAATGAATCCCAATCAAAATCCCACCATTTTTTTAAGAAATAGAAAAATCTATTCTATCTAAAATTCATATTGAATCTCAATATGAATCCTGAATAACCAAAATATCTTGAAAAAGAACAAAGTTGGAGGACTTGCACTCCCTGATTTCAAAACTCACTGCAAAATTATGGTAATCAAAACAGTGTGGTACTGGTGTGGGACAGATATATAGATCAGTGGAATAGAATAGAGAGTCCAGAAATAAATCCTCACATGTACGGCTAAATGGTTTTCAATTAGGGGGGAAGGACAGTCTTTTTAACAAACGGTGTTGGGAAAACTAGGTATTCACATGCAAAAGAACGAAGTTGGATCCTTACCCTATACCACATACGAAAATTAACTCATAATGGATCAAAGACATAAAACTGTAAAACTCTTAGAAGTAAACACAGGGGGTAATATTCCTCATATTGGATTTGGCAATGATTTCTTGGATATGACACTAAAAGCACAGGCAATATAACAGTAAATAGATAAATTGGAGTTTATCGAAATTAAAACCTATTTGCATCAAAGGATATTACCAGCAGAGAGAAAAAGCCACTCACATAATGGGACTTCTGCAATTTTGTGCCAAGTATGTTACCTATCCAGATAAATTATTATTTTTAGCATGTCCAGTTGGAAGTAGTCCCTTGGAGAGTCTCTTTTTCGAGAGGTGCTGCCTGGTTCAGAGCACGATTTGGAATGCTCCTCTTTTCACCTGCCTCCCAAGCCTGAGAGTGTTGTTTTGCTGTCCTCCATGGTAGCAAATCCTCAGGGGTGGTATCAGATTTTGGGAACAGCTCCAAATGGCTCAGAGCCAAGTCTGGTAGATGTTGATTTTGACTAGAGAATAGATAGCATAATTTATTTATTTGTTTACTGCCTCATTTCACCAAGGAACTAAGGCCTCGGGCTGGCCTGAAGGGCAGTTTCCTCATGACGTGTGGAGAGTGTTCACAGAGAGAAGTCTCAGAAGTGTTCTGTCATGGAAATGGGTGCACAGTTTCCTATAGTAGATTAATTAGGATTGTTTGGGTTACAGGTGACAGTAATCCCAAGTGTCTTAAGTGGAAAAAAAAAAGGAAAAGTTTATTGGCCCCAAAACTAGGAGGGACACTGGGGGAGCTCACAAAATGAGGGAAGAGCTGCAGAACCAGGGCCCCAGGGGATGGAATTTAGGACTTCTGGCACCACATTCTCCTCCTCTCCAGGTTTCTGTGCTTCTTTTGGCGTGCTGACCTCTCTTCCTACTCCAGAAAGATCTCCCCAGTGGGCAGGAGACATGGTTGCCATAGGCTCCAGTTTAGTAGTCCCAGTTCCATCTATAAATTACAGGGTAGTTCTCTGATTGGCCCTGCTCAGGTCCAGGCCCACCCCTTGAGCCAATCACTGCAGCAAAAGCAATGCAGTTGTAAGACTGGCTGGGAGCTGAGTCACCTGTCCACTCTGTGTGTGTGTGTGTGTGTGTGTGTGTGTGTGTGTGTGTGTGTGTGTGTGTGTGTGTGTGTGTGTGTAGCATTTGTTAACAAAATAAAAGGATAGGAAAGAAAGCCTGCAGGCTACTTTGAGCTAAAACAAGGACAGTGCTGCCTAGGATGTGCTAAGGATCCACACAGTCTCCAAAATTCTCCAAGAGCCTACAATCTAGTTTGGGAGAAGAGACACAAAAATAACCAGAACACAACAGCTTGCACTGACTCGAAGGTTGGATAAGAATATCTGGAACTCCCCACCCACCTCATAAGCTTGTCTCTAGGATAAAAATGAGATACTGAATGTGAAAGGGCTTTTTTTGCAAAGACAGCAGCAACAAAGCCCTTAACAGTTCACCTGGCACATTCACACTCACCCTGGAGGCAAAGCATGGCTCTGGAGTCAGGCTGCCTCAGCTTCCTGAGCTTTAAAGTGGGAATGATACTAGTTCCTACCTCACAGGGATGGCAGAGCATGCGGGCTCATGGGTGGGGGGTGCTCAGCATAGGTAAGGTGTTATTATTTGCCTATTGTTACCCGAGCCTCTTAAAACCCCTACAGAGTAGACATTGGCAGGCTGAACATTCTCACTTTATAGCTGAGGACACAGAGAAGTAAATACTTGCCGGCTTGTAATTACGTCCGCTGGTCATGGCAGAGCTAGGGTAAGAGCAGCCTTCTCTTTCCAAGCTTTGCGCTTCAAAAAGGTCAGGGCTGAGAGGCTTGGTGGAGGTGCAGAGAGACAGCTAGTATTCATGGAGAAGTAGGGATGTGCTTAGGGGTCAGCCAGTGCCTTGTACTAAGGAGGGGGCCTGTGAAAGGGATGGACAAGCACTCTGCGGGGCTCCATTCCTGCCGGGGGCTTGGGGCATTATGGGGGGGTGGGAAGTGATTGCGGCTCATCACCCCCCAAGACTCCCTCGGCCCTCTGACACCCGTGTCCCCTCAGGTACCCAGCCCCCACCCCTCAGAGGTCCTCTCCTATGCTCTTGTTTCCCGGATGCATTCTCCTCTATAAATACCAGCTCTGGTATTTTGGGTTGGCAGCTGTTGCTGCCAGGGAGATGGCTGAGTTGACATGAGGCTCCTGACAAAACACAAACCCCTGGTGTGTGGGGGCGTGGGTGGTGTGAGGAGGGGGATGAATCAGAGAAGGGGTAGGGGTAGGCTCAAGGGGGCAGAAGCCAGGCAAAGTTGGTGGGGTGGGGGTGAGAGTGTACAGTTATGTTATGATGGTTATAATTGGAAACTGAAAGCCTACCAGACCTTTTCTGGTTGTTTATAAACTTAAGGGCCCGCCCTCACCGGTAGAGGGGAGGAAAAGGGCCTTCACTAGTCCAGAGGGAAACTGAGGCTGGGAGCCGGACCCTAGGTGCTGGTGGGCATCCTTAAGTAGGCGGGCCCTGGCTCGGATTCCTGCTTGCCCCCAGGAGGCCCTCCTGTCCTCCTTGCTTGTCAACTCCTCTAGGCCTGGCTAGTGGACTCCCTCCTAAACCTCTGCCACTTTCAGAGAATCTTTAGAAAGAAGGTGATTTGGAGCTTTCTTGGAAACAGGTCTTGTCTGTTCAGGCAATGACCCAAAATCTCTCCCTGGAGCCTCAAACTAACTGGAAGCCTCTCCCCAGCTCTCCCCCTGACCACCCCCAAGAGGAGGCTGAAAGGGGCCTGTCTGGGGGCTCCAGAAATGCTTGCGCCCGCCCCGGTGAAGCAGTTGGCAGGCCTGCCCATCTTCTGCCCTCCTGGGTTCACCAGCCTCTCCCGCACCCCTCAGGGGCCTCCCACCCGCCGGCTGAGGGGCACAGTCCTCTCGCGGGGGAGCTGGCCTCCCCGCCCCCACGCCAGAGGCCGCCCTTTCTTGGCAAGGCAGCGGGATCCTGCAGCTGTCAGGGGAGGGGCGGCGGGGGCTGATGTCAGGCGGATACAAATAGTGCCGACGGCCTAGGGGCCGTGTCTCCCCTTGCCACATCCACTCTCCAGCCGGCCGCCCGCCGCAGCCTCCTCCTCCGCGCCGCCCAGCCTCGCCCGCTCCGTCACCATGAGCCAGGCCTACTCGTCCAGCCAGCGCGTGTCCTCCTACCGCCGCACCTTCGGTGGGGCCTCGGGCTTCCCGCTCGGCTCCCCGCTGAGCTCGCCCGTCTTCCCACGCACGGGCTTCGGCACCAAGGGCTCCTCGAGCTCCGTGACATCCCGCGTGTACCAGGTGTCGCGCACGTCGGGCGGGGCCGGGGGCCTGGGGGCGCTGCGGACCAGCCGGCTGGGGGCGACTCGCGCGCCCTCCTCCTACGGCGCGGGCGAGCTGCTGGACTTCTCGCTGGCTGACGCTGTGAACCAGGAGTTCCTGACCACGCGCACCAATGAGAAGGTGGAGCTGCAGGAGCTCAACGACCGCTTCGCCAACTACATCGAGAAGGTGCGCTTCCTGGAGCAGCAGAATGCGGCGCTCGCCGCCGAGGTGAACCGTCTCAAGGGCCGCGAACCGACTCGGGTGGCCGAGATCTACGAGGAGGAGCTGCGCGAGTTGCGGCGTCAGGTGGAGGTGCTCACCAACCAGCGCGCCCGCGTCGACGTCGAGCGGGACAACCTACTGGACGACCTGCAGAGGCTCAAGGCCAAGTGAGGACCCAGCGCTCCCAGAACCCCCTCTCCTTGGGCTGGGCGCGGGAGGCTAGGCCTGGGGCTGGGTCCCTCTGTCAGCACCCTGCGGTACCCTGGGAGAGGGTCGTCTACATGTATCCCCCAAGAAGGGGAGAGGGACGCCAGGGCTCTCCCTTGTGCTCCCAGTCTGCAAAGGAGGAATTTTCTTGGGGACATCATGGGGTGGAAATGGGAGAACAAACTTTAAAAAGCATCTTAAGATGCTGGGGTGATGTTGATAAGGGTCATGCAGGTAGATAGACAGAGAAAGGAGGCCCCAGTACAGTTAGAAGGAGGGGGAGGTAGATAGGAGACAAGAAAATCTGGGGCAAGCAGTAGCTCTCAGCTTACCTGTGATGAGGCCCTGGGAATGGGGGCGGAGAGCAGATCTTGGTCCCTCCACCTGGCTGAAGCTTTACTGGGAGAATGGACAAGCTAGAGGGAAGCGGAGAGCGGGTGGAGGAGCTGTGGCCCTCAGAAAGCTTAGAGAACAAGATGGTGGACTCCACCATGCTCCCAGTACATAAGGCAGCAGGGCAGCAAATAGTCATGGGTCCTGCTTCTGACAGTCTGAGTGAGCAGAGTCACTGTTCTGCCACCCAGGTCACAAATATTAAGTGAGCACCTACATGGGCCAGGCTGAGGCTGGGGCCCAGGAACACAGAGGTGGATAAAATGGACATGATTCTTAATCCCAGAGAGGTCACAGACTGGTGGGGACATAGACTTCCAGGGTGTGGCTCCAGGGCAGAGACTGGGCTACTTCCTGTCCCCTCCCTGTGTGGGTGGGACCTCCTGCCTCTACCCTGGCCTCCTTCCTCTGTCCTGAGCCCACTCTCTGGGCAGCCCCCAGCCAGTCGTCTCTACTGCCGGTTTTATCCCCACCAACTGTTTATCCTTCTGTCTGTCTCGGCCAGGCTGCAAGAAGAAATTCAACTGAAAGAAGAAGCGGAGAACAATTTGGCTGCCTTCCGAGCGGTGAGTCTTCTTTGGTCTCCCAGAAGCAGCCTTACCTCTTCTGTTCCCCCCATGTAGCCCCTGGTGTCGTTTTGCCCTGCTGGGTTGATCAGTGACACTTGCCCTCTCACTTGATCTCTCCCAGGATGTGGATGCAGCCACTCTAGCTCGAATTGACCTGGAGCGCAGGATCGAATCTCTCAACGAGGAAATCGCGTTCCTTAAGAAAGTGCACGAAGAGGTGTGCCTTGGTGAAAGCAGCTGGAAAGGGGATGGTGGGGCTGGGCTCTGGGAATGGGGGTGTGAGGGTGCGTGCGGGGCCCAGTCGGGGACTGAAGCCAAAGTCATACCCTGCAGGAGATCAGAGAACTGCAGGCCCAGCTTCAGGAACAGCAGGTCCAGGTGGAAATGGACATGTCCAAGCCAGACCTCACTGCCGCCCTCCGGGACATCCGGGCTCAGTACGAGACCATCGCGGCTAAGAACATCTCGGAAGCTGAGGAGTGGTACAAGTCAAAGGTGGGACTCTCTTCCCTCTGGCTCCCTCCATTCCGTTTTGGAGATACGCCCTATGGCTCCATCTGTGGGGAAGAGAGAGAGCCTGGGGTCTCCATGCTCCCTTGCCCACCCCTACCTGTGTCCTGCATTCTCCTCATCTCAGGGCCCCCTCTCTGTCCTTAGGTGTCTGACCTGACCCAGGCAGCCAACAAGAACAATGATGCTCTGCGCCAGGCCAAGCAGGAGATGATGGAGTACCGCCACCAGATCCAGTCCTACACCTGCGAGATCGATGCCCTCAAGGGCACCGTGAGTCCCTGCCCACCCAGCCCAGTCCAGTCCTTTCTGTCTGTTGCTCACACCCTCACTCTGTGACCTTGGGTCCATCACATACCCTCTCTGGACCTCTGTCTCCTCACATCTACCACAGGGGTAAAAACAGATAGATACCCAGTGGGGCTCTCAGGAATCATGGGGCTCCTGGGTAGAGGCGAGGAGGCCAGATGGCCATGCTCCCTTGTATCAGTTCTATCCTCTGAGTTGCCATGTAAGACTTCATTTGAGTTCAGAGTTCCTTGGCTCAGAAGAGTTTGACAACTCCTAGGCGAGGCTATCTGAGGTTTCCTCCCAGCCCTAGGCTGTGCCTCTCTGCATCCTGGGCCCCGAGTGTCCCCTTGACCATCACTACAGCCTGTTCTTGATCCAGGCGCCCCTCCCCTGCAGAACGATTCCCTGATGAGGCAGATGCGGGAGCTGGAGGACCGCTTTGCTAGTGAGGCCAGCGGCTATCAGGACAACATCGCACGCCTGGAGGAGGAGATCCGACACCTCAAAGATGAGATGGCTCGCCACCTGCGTGAGTACCAGGACCTGCTCAACGTCAAGATGGCCCTGGATGTGGAGATTGCCACCTACCGGAAGCTGCTGGAGGGCGAGGAAAGCCGGTGAGGGGCGAGGCAGGGGCTGGATGTGGGGTCCAGGGTGGTCTAGGGGCCCATCCCTGCCCCAGGGGAGCTCAGGATCACCTCCACAAGATCTGAAAACAGCATTATACAAGAGGCCACCACTCTTTTAGTTGCAGAGAATTAACCAAGGCCACCTGGGTAAAAAGTGATTTAATTAATAGCTTTTATAAAAAGAGAAATACAAGTATTCCCACATCCACCTTCAGAATTAAGAACCAGCAGCATAAAACCATATTCAGCAACCAGTAATAAAATATTACTGCCAGTCAAGGGAGAGATGGGAGCAGAGCAGGGAATGATGAGGAAGGAAAAGGGAGGGGGCAGATAGAGACAAATAGAGACAGAGTTTTTGACGCAATAGGCTAATAGAGAAGGTGCAGAGACTTGTGCTCTGAGTGTGCACAGGTATACACACATGTGCTCATAAGAAAAAACACAATGACATGCTCAGAGCAGCTCATCTCTAGACACAGAAAACAACAAACAACTGCAGGGGAACCTGAGAGAACCTTCTTGATCGATGGAACCTTCTATATCTTGATTTAGACTGGTGGCTATGTGGATGTAGGCGCTGATCAAAACTCACTGGGTTGCACACTAAAGATCTGTGCATTTCACTATGTAAACTTAACATCAATTAAAGACAGGTTGATTACTGAACAGAATGATGCCCATTGATACTCACAAAAGTGATACTATCTGATGTTTAAAAAGATCAGCAGACATATTTAGATACAGATTTACACAGAAAAAGATTTCAGATATTGTAGAATAATATCTGCAAATAATGACCTCTATAAAGGTAATAGCTAAAGTCACATTGCCTTTCCCCAGCACTAGGCATAAATGGGGGTGGCAGCTCCTGGAACTTGGGCTCACGTGAGTGGGCCAGATGTTCCCATCCTGGCTGGAGGGTGGGCACACACAACGGATGTAACCCACAGACGTTGATACACCCTGCAGTGCCAAGAGCAAGAAGGAAATCCTGGTGCAGTGTAGGGTGCAGTGGGGTTTGGGGTCCTGCTGTCATGCCAGCAGGTCAGAGATGTAATGGGTGGTCCTTCCAGAAGGGACAGTTCCTGGGACAGCTGGGGTTGACCTTTGGCCCCATGCCCTGAGCAGTGTGGCAGTGGGAGTGTTGAAGCCAGTGGGACTGGGACAGCTGAGGATGGTGTTTATAGAGGACCAGGGCAAGCTTTGAAGGGTGGTCACAGAGAGAGATGGAGGGTCCTAACCCTTTGGGGGCTTGGTCTCTTCCCTTTTAGGATCAACCTCCCTATCCAGACCTTCTCTGCCCTCAACTTCCGAGGTGAGTACATGTTGGCTGGGGTGGCAGGGGGCAGGAGTCCAGTGTGGGCACTGCCCAAGGCCAGCCAGGAGGGGAGGATGGAATCATAGGGACAAGGCTGGGGCCTGGTAAAGAGAAAGGAGGCTGCTGCCCTGTAGGTGGAGGAATTTAGGTAGAGGCACCTTCTGACAGCTTTTTATGTTATTTTATTTCATGGTATTTTATTGACCATGTCCCCTGGGCATATTGAGTGGACGACAGTTTCTGTTTCTAATATACTCAAACTCCAAGGTTACCAGGGGTGTCCTTGGGGGCCTGACAGCTGGAGCATCTAGAACTATACACACTGGTCTACAAGGCACCCACCACCCATTGTCTGTTTGGCAAGTTGCCAAGCATTCCCCGCTGCCCCCAGCTGCTTGTAGCACACCTCCAGTTTGCTAGAGCAAGATGTTGGATCCATGTTTTAAAAAATAAAGCCAAACCTTAGCAAAGCCAAACAATTAAAAGAATGAACTCCTAGGGCATTCTGCCATTCTGACATTAGTAATATGCAGATCGAGTGGCTTTCCAACCCCAGAGAGCAGAAAAACACGCTGTAATGATCCATTAGGAAAGCAAGCTGGAGTCTTTGGCAGCTTTGCCTTTCCTAGATCAAACCTTTTTATATATTCGATGTTCATTTCCATTAGGAAAAAATACACGCTGTGCTCCACCGAGTTACAACGTTCGTCACAGGCTGGTTGCCTGCTAAGGAGATTCATGAACACCAAACTCATAATGCCAAGGACCTAAATTTGACCCTTCCTATAAAATTCAGAACCTCTCTTTTCAGTTAATAGTTTATGCAGGCACCAAATGTGAGCTTTGCATTTAAAATCACTTAATGCTTTTTCAAATCAGTAGTTTTGGACCATGATATGGCAAGTACCATTGTTACCATTTTACAGTGGGGAAACTGAGGCACAGAGGGGCGCCAGCACAGTGAATCAGTGAGTGACTTCTGTCCATCTCTTTTTCATTAAGACATCAAGCTGCTCATCCAGAGTCTTAAGCTGGGCTGGGAACCATGAGGTCCTCCAAAAGAGTATCTTGGTTCTGGGCTTTGGGGTCCTAACTGTCAGGGTACAAATCCATGCAGGGCTCTCCTGCAGCCCAGGGGTGGAGAGGGAGTGAGGAGATGTGTGGGGGATGAGAATGCTGGGCGGCCTGGGCCTCGAGGATCCCCTGCCCTCCTGAACCCATGGCTGGAGCACATCTGTTGGCTCCTGATCTTATCTCAGCTGTGAGACAGGCCCCTGGGTTTGCAAAGCCACCTGTTGGATGCTGGGCTCAAGGACAGGTGATGAAGTCTTGCTGAAACAGTAACAGGCCCATCTTGAGGGGGTGGACATCTTCCGGGCTCTCCCCTGTGGGACCAGGGATGGACTCCCAGCCGCAGGAGCAGCCCAGGCCTGGTCTTGTTCAGGCTGAGCATGTGGTTGAATCTATTACAGAAACAAGCCCTGAGCAAAGGGGCTCTGAGGTCCATACCAAGAAGACAGTGATGATCAAGACTATTGAGACCCGGGATGGGGAGGTGAGTAATCTGCCGGTCCCTTTACCCTTGGAGGGGCTGTAGTGTGTCTGCGGCACTGTCAGCCAGGTGACTTTCACCAACTACGCTGGTTCATGCTCTTGCCCAGGGGGCAGACGGGGGTCCTCCTGTGTTGGGGCGGGGGTGGTCCAGGGCCATGGCCCCACTCGCTGGCCAGCGCAGGATTAGACTGGGTTTCTCTTCCTCTCTAGGTCGTCAGTGAGGCCACACAGCAGCAACACGAGGTGCTCTAAAGCCAGAGACCCCTCTGCCACCAGAGACCGTCCTCACCCCTGTCCTCACTGCCTCCCAGAGCCAGCCTCCTTCCATCCCAGGGCACTATACCCGGCCACAATGCTCCCCTCACAGCCTCTGACCCCTGCTCACCGACCACCACCGCTCAAGGTCCCCACAGGGGACATAGCCCGTCCCCCTCCCCGCACAGGGAGCCCCCCACTGTGTGAGGTCTGGATGTTGGAAGTGAGTGAGCCTGGCTCTTGGCCACCCAAGGGTGTGCTGGGTAGGGGCAGGATGGAGCCAAGGCAGCAGTGACCCTGCCCCTCCCACCTCTGTGACCTCAGGCTCTAGCCTCTGGCTCTGGAGAGGGCCCCAGAGCAGGGTGTAGGGACCCCACAGGGTCAGGATCCAGCCCCGTGACCTCCCCACTCCCCACTGCCCAGCCTGAGTCAGAGAGAAGGGGCAGCGTCCTCAGCAAGCCCGGCAGGTAACTGGGGATCTAGCCCCCTGTGGAGACTGGGAGGCTAGATACTGACCCCATGGTCCCTTTCTTTCCCAGGGTGGGCTTAGAAAGTAGGGGCTGCAAGAGGGAACCCCCGAAGGTGCCAGATGTGGGAGCAGGAGATTCTGAAGGAAAGAGGGTGGGTGTGATGCCAGAGGGGAGCAGAGAGGAGAGGAGAGAGGCAGAGAGCGGTCTCAGGCGGTTGGCAGGGGTGCCACCTCCCCGTGCCCACCCCCCCCCCACTGCAGGGGCTCTGGACAGAAATAATAAAAAGATAAGCACAAGCCTCGCACGTCGTCCTGTGCTGCCTTGACTGCCAGGCCTCCCCTGGGGACCCTCCCAGGCCCTGGCCCACCACCTCAAGATGGACTGTGTGCTGTCCTCCTGCCCAGCCAGGCTGTCCCCCAGGGCCTGTCACCCCTTTTCTTCCCAGAGCCTCTCAGTCTTGCTGTATGTGGGTAGTAACATCTGGGGGAGGGGGGCTGGGCATGGGCTTTTGTTGGGGAATCAAATACCTCTTGTTAGGCCCCAGTGCCAGGCTGCCCCCACAGTCTGACTGTGAAGTCGGGCTCCCCCAGTCCCTTCCCTGGAGAAGCTTACACCCTCTTCCCACTAAACCTGCACCTTTTACCTACAAAGGCCGATTCAGGAAAAATAACCATGTGAAGAAAAACAGAAACTCTACCTTGTTCTTGGAGAAAAAGACTCAATACTTTAAAGATGTCAGTTCATCCTATGTTAATTTTTAGTTTCGGAGCAATACAATCTCAATTAAAATACCAAAAGGAAATTTAGGAAGAATTTAGGAAGATGAGAGGAACGTAGAACACATGAAAATAAGTAGGCAATCATGGAATAAAACATTAACACAGATATGTTCAAAGTTTCTGTCGAGAAAACTTAATTATTCAATATAGGGCGTGGGGGCATTTAGGTGGCCGTGGAGGGTGGGGTAGGGCACAAGGGAAAGCTGTCTCTCTTTCCACTTCTTCTAAAAAATAAATTCCAGGTGGATAGGAGATTTAGGAAGCTTGGTAAATCCATGTAGGTCCCAGCCTTCCAGCCACTCCTTAGATTTCAGGGATTACCCTTTAGAGACGGGAAGAGGGCAGAGATCACAAACATGATAAATTCGGACAGCCTGTAGGTGAAATAAATCTAATGGGGTTTTAGTCTTAAAGTCTCTAGTGTGCCATTCCTAACTGGCTTTTTCCAGAAGCTACTGAAAGACTTTCTGGTGTCTCTGTCTTCCCCCTCTCCTTGGATGCTGCCTTTGCTCACAAGTTTGCCTCTTCCCCTCTTGTTTGTGGGGTCCCTCCCTCCAGGAAGGACCACTTCTCCACGGAATACTGTTCTTCACCTTGCCCTGGGAGTACCTGGGACTACACCCCATCCCTGTGCCCCACCCCCTGTGGCCCCTGGTGAATGTAGTGCTCCAGAGAATGGACAAAAATAAACCCAAAGAGATCTGAGTCTCATGGGGTCACACACATACAAGCAGACCTTCAACATACTATCATCCACACAGACATACACCCCGTCATCTCCATGGCAAAAACTCTCCCTACTCCTTGGGAAACTCTGGTGTCTTCTCCTTTAAGACCCAACACCAAGAAATAAGAGGGCTCATAGAGGGCTGACCAGCTTTTCACTGATTCCTGTGGGACCAGTTCCCGACCGACTCAGACCCTACCTAAGGCAATGGAGTAGGAAGGATTGTGGGGCAAAGTCCTTAAGCCAAGAACTGAGGTCTCAGCGGGCACTGTCCACTCTGGCTACCCTCCCTGCCCCTGAAGACAAGCATCCCACCCATTCACCGCCTCCCTTATTCCTCCTCTGACCACAACCCTGCCCAGGACACATATGCAAGTACATCACTGACTTTTGATTCAACACCTAAAATGTCAGCTACCCAAGGGCAAGGTTTTTATTCACTACTGTATTCCCAGTGCCTGGAAGAGTGCTTGGTCCATAGAAGGTGCCAATCAAATATTTAAATACTTGTTGAATGAATATGAACTGGGCACTTTAAATTTACTTTTCTCTAAATTAAATATTTACCAGAGAGGTTGATGCCCCTCCCCCAACTTCATTCACTGATTCAACGAACACTTACTGAGCTTTTACCATGTGCCAGGCACACGGTGCATCATTATGACTTGGAGGAAACACCCCACCGCCCAGAGAGGTGGGGTGAACTGCCAAGGTCACACAGCATATCTGTGGCAGAGGAGGACCAGGCCCCCTGCTCCTTGGCCTCCGGAGCCCAGATATCTTTCCATGACACCACAGGCTTGTGACTGCAAGGCAGGGCAGACTGGCAGCACACACCCATCCTGGCGCCAAGCCGTGGGGCACTGTGGGGCCATTCTGAGGGACAGATGAGCTCCTTGCAGCCAGCCAGCTGCTCTGGGTAAGGGCCCTGGCCAGGGCCTAATGGCTTCCGGCGTCATAGCTAGTGTGGGCTCCTCCAGGAGAGGGCGCCCGCGACTTGCAAGGGGCTATGCCCTCCTTACCCAGGCCCACACACTCCTGTGCGCCCCACAGTGAAAGCCATTATGGACATTCAAACAGGAGACCCACAAGCCATGTTCCAGGCTCTGTGCCAGGCCCTTTTAAATAGTTAATATTCATTTTAATATTTAATGTAATAATTTAAAGCCATCACAACAATCTAAGTCAGATCATGTAATTCCTTGGCTCAAAATCTTCTGAGATGACTTCTCACTTCACTAGGAGTAAAAAAGCCACGGCCTACAAGATGCTAGGCCATCTGTCCCCATTGCCTGTCTGACCTCCTGTCCTTCCACTCTCCTGCCCGATGGCCTCCTGGCTCTTTTGGAGCCCACAGGGCACATTTCCACCTCTGCCTAAAGCAGTCCTGCCCAGACTTCTGCACCATTTGCCTCCTTCAAGATTGACTCAACTGTTCCCAGTGAGGCCAACTCCTATCCTCCTGTTTGAAAGTGTAAGTTACCCACCACACTTCCATCTCCCTTACCCTGCTCCATTCTCCCCACAATATGCATCACCTGATGATCTTTATCATTTCTTTATCTCTTTACATTTGTCTCCTTCCTCGAATATAAGCAACATGGGGACAGGAATCCTCCTCCTTTGGTCTTGATGTTCCATCTGCTTACAATGTCTTCCCCCACATTTTTACCTTTTAGAATTCAATTTACATTTTTATTTTATTTTATCTTTTGGTGGGGGGTAGGTAATTAGTAGGTCTATTTATTTATTTTTAGAGGAGGTACGGGGATTGAACCCAAGACCCTGTGCATGCTAAGCATATGCTCTACCACTTGAGCTACACCCTCCCCCCTAGAATTCAGTTTACATTTAAGAGTTCAATTCAGCATCAGTGGTTGCCAGGGGTTGGCGGATGGGGTATGTTTGACAACAAAGGGGATGCTCAGGCAATCTTCAGGGTGATGAAATTGTCCTGTATGATCCTGGAGTAGCAGATGCAGTTCTCTGCATTTGTCAAAACCAGGAGAACAGCACATCACAAAGAGTAAGCTTTAATGTATGCAAACTAAAACCAAAGATGTCATTCGTTAAGGCTCTTGGACACTATAGATATAATTCAGTGTTTGCTCTGCTCTCTCCATGCACACACAAACACTTTGACTTGGGTCTTTCAGAATGATGATGGGGGATAAGGGTAACTTTCTTCATCTCCTAATGACTGCCGGCTCCTCCTTTGGGTCCTCTCTGCTCTTCCCAGGCTTCATCCCCTAGGGTTCAACGTCAGGTCTAGGTCTCTCACCTGGACTTTTTAAAAAAAAACCTTTTATTTAGAGATAACTTTAGGTTCACATGCAGTTATAAGAAACAACACAGAGAGATACTGTGTATCTTTTACCTGGTTTCCCCCAGTAGTAACATCTTACATAACCATAGTACCATATCACAGCTAGGAAATTGCCATTGACATAGTCCACCACCTTCTTTAGATTTTACCAGTTTGCATGCATTCATTAATGCTTGTTTGCGTGTGTGTATTTAGTTCAATACAATTTTATTACATGTGTAGATTCATGTGACCACCAGACTCAAGATACAGAACTGTCCCATCACAAAAGTCTCACTTGGACTTTTAAAAGCAGTAATGTCCTATCCTGATGTTTCTCAAAGTACAACTCTTAAACACATTGGAGTCACTGGGCTATTTATGTGCAGATTCCCAAACCCTCCTAGCCCCTATACTGAATCTGCACCTCAGAGTGGAGCTTGGGAATCTGTACTTTTAACAGAGGCTATACTTTGAGAACTGCAGGTCTAACTGGCCTGCAACTCTCCTATCTCCAACCCACCCTCCACCCTGTGGCTGCTAGAAGGATCCTTCTAAAACACAGCTCTAACCATGTTATTCTACTGCTGAACGCCCTGCGGTGGCCCCGGATGGCCATCAGGATAGGGACCTTAGCAAGCAAAGCTCTCTTTTCAGGCCCCACTTCTCACCTCCACCACCTCACCCCACTGTGGTTCAGTCCCTCCAAATTCCTCTGATTCTCAGAACATATCATCTACTGATTTTGCTGTTCCCTCTGCCTAGAACGTCCTTCCTACTTTCCTCTCCCTGTTGCAACCCTATACAACAACTCATTTAGACAAACGAGGACTTGAAGGTTGAGAGAGATTTGATGTCACTCAGCAAGGAAGGGCAGGACTTGCTGGGAGCCAAATCCATCTGACTCCCTGCTCCTGGTCTTACTGTTGACCACGGCTACCCTGGAGGCTGTGGGAGGCCACTGGTCCCTCTTCCCCAGGGTCTGCTCATCTTCACTTGAGCCTGCCTGCTCATCTTCACTTGAGCCTGCCTGCTCATCGGCCTGTCTGATATCTCACCCAGGACCTCCTCTCCCTCTCCCAGAGCCACGTGGGGCTGGGAATCAGGGCCTGAGAGGAGGGAGGAAGGGAAATGGGATTGAGCCCAAGGGTAACCTGACTCCCCAAGTGGGTGGCTGGGAGGCGGGGCACACCTCAGGGTAGGGGGCTTGGAACAAGTCCTTAGGGACCCATTTAGGCCAAGGAGGGCGATGGGGGCTCTTAGAGGGGGGAGAAGGAGCCGAGTGGTGTCCAAGTCCCCTCCTCTGCTGCCGCCTCCCTCCACAGCTCCCTCGCAACCCGAGCCGGGGGCCTAAAAATAGCCCCCGAGGCGCAACCACCGGCCGCCCTGGTGACCTTCTGGGTAGCACAGGCCGAAGGCGGGCGGGCAGCAGGAAGGCAGGGCGCCGGCCCCCCAGGACTCATCTCCCAGGGCAACATCCCCCGGGTGCCCCCCGTGGACGTCCAGTTCCAGCGTCCCCCTAGCCCAACTCGTAGAGGCCATGCAGAAAGCCCGGGGCACGCGAGGAGAGGACACGGGCACGAGGGCACCCCCGAGTCCCGGGGTGCCCCCGAAGAGGGCCAAAGTGGGGGCCGGCGGAGGGGCGGTGGCCGGGGCGCCGGTCTTCCTGCGGCCCCTGAAGGACGCGGCGGTGTCTGCGGGCAGCGACGTGCGACTGCTGGTGGTGGTGCGCGGGACGCCCCAGCCCCGCCTCAGCTGGTTCCGGGATGGGCAGCTCCTGCCCCCGCCGGCCCCTGAGCCCAGCTGCCTGTGGCTGCGGAGCTGCGGGGTGCAGGATGCCGGCGTGTACAGCTGCAGGGCCCAGAATGATCGGGGCCAGGCCTCCTGCGAGGCTGTTCTCACAGTGCTGGAGGTCGGAGGTAATGGGGAGGTGGAGGCCAAGCCTGGCGGGGAGGGGGCTCAGAGGTAGAGAAGAGTGGCCTGGGCCACACTGGGGAGGTACCTGTTCATCCAGTCTTCTTCCCAGATGCTCTGGCTTCTCAGCTGTGCTGACTCAGAAGTGCCCTTCAAGAGGAAAGTGCAGGGAAAGAGGTGTCAAGGTAGAGAGGCTCCCTATAGGAATGTCAGAGGTCAAGGGTCAGCATTTGGTAAGCAGGCCACTCAGGCCTCTCTGGGTATTGGGTAGTGTGAGCCCTCCTAGTTTCCCTATCAAGAGAGGCCTCTTGGGGAAATTGTATTCATCTGCTCCAATAATTCAGACTTAAGATTCCTGATTAGTCCCTTACAGGTGAGTGCATGTCTGAAGGAGGGGGCTGGCTCCTCTGGTCTGGTGGCAATGCTGAGGGGATGGGTCAGAAGTCCTTGCAATCCATTGCTGGGGTAGGTTGGTGTGGTCAGCAGCAGGCTGGTTGGAAGAGGCCAGTCAGTGGATAAATATGAACAGGGTGCAGAGCATCAGGCATAGAGCTAGGACTGTGGGCTCCCAGGCGTGTATGGAGGTGAGAGGTTGAGAATCCACACACAAGCATGTGTGTGTGCATGTGCGGGCTGGGCAGGGGTCTGGTGGTAACAGCAGATGAGGGACAGGGTTTGTGGAGTTTGCATGGAAAGTGCCTGGGCCATGCCTACCTGAAGGTTCAGAAGGCATGGAAGGGGGATGCTCAGGCTGGTGCATGGGCCCCTGCCTACAGAGTAGAGTACCAAGCTTGCATGTGAAAGGGTAAATGATGGTCTGAGGCAGAAGGGTGGGGCATGAGACTGGGCCTGGGGCTCAAGGTCCTGCTGAGGCTGCTATGGGTGCAGGCCAGGGCTGAGTCTCCTTGGGTCAGTGTTTGGGCTTCCTTTTTGACTCCCTCAGCCCCTAAGCCAGTTCTTCTCTAGGCTCAAGACAGAACCTCAGCAGACTGAGTCTTAAAAAATAGAATTCCAAGGAAGTAGGCTGCAGCTGGGGTAGATGGCAAAGAGCGGGAGGTCACTGAGTCTTTCCTGGGCATTTTCAAGAGGGAATTCTCACTACAGCCGGGTAGCCTCATGTAGGGGGTACATCCCTGGAGGCTGAGGAGGAGACGCAGGCATGAAGGAACTCAGCAGCTGGAGGGGTAAGAAAGCCCCAGGTGCAGCCATATCAGAAGATGGAGCAGGAGCTCAGCCTCCCTATGTCAGCATCTCCACTTTCTCCCTAGCCCTGCCCTGCTCACCTTCCTCTTCAGTGATAGAGAGGGCCAAGGCTGGCTTCTCTTAGTTGGCCTCATACCTAACCAGGTACAGACTTTCCCGGCCTTGGGTCAGGGCATGGGGCTGAGCTCTGAGCTGGGGAAGGACTGGACTTCTTGAGGAATCTTCTCTCTGGTGCCCTCAGAAGCAAAGGGGACTGGAAACAGAACATAAATCAAAGGGCACAATAGATAAATTGATGAGAATACAACTTGGAGGAAAGAGATTTTAGGGCAGGGGGAGGAAGCCACGAGAAGGAGTATGGTGTCATCATGTCTGTTTAGAGCTGGAAAGGACCACAGAGAAGGGCAGGTCCACACACTGTCTTTGACAGGTCAGGACACCGTGGTCCAGAGCAGAGGGAGATCCACCAAAAGACAAACAACTAGTTATGGCCATCCTAAAACTAAGCACCCATTCCCTTGGTTTGGACTCTGGGGGCATTTTACCACTTAAGTTCTAGACAGAGGAGAGCAAAAAGGGAGGGGGAGCTGTCCATTGTATGGAGAGTAGCCCAGCCCTGGCCTTTCTGAAGATGAGAAACTCCTAGCCTGCCCTGGTCCCCCAAAGTGTGGGGTGACAGGATGGCAGAGCCCCCTAGCCCCTCTGTAATATGGATGGTGTGGTCAGCAGAGCTGATCCCTGGCTGGACATACCTAGACAGAGGCCAAGAGGACAGTCTCCAGGCTGCTCTGGTGGAACAGCATGTTTGAAAGGCTGGGGTAAGGGAAGGACCCTGGGTGCTGGGGGACTGGATTGGGGGCCAGTCATGTTAAAACAGGAAGAAGGTTGGGCTGCAGCAAGTCACATTTGAGAGCTTTTCATACTGGTAAACTCTTTGCCCCAAGAGCAGCTTTATAATTAACTGGTAATCATTCTCAGTTGTAATTTATAATAGTATGAACTATGCTGCTATGTGGCAGGCAATATGCTATCGTATCCTTTGATATATCATTTAAGGCCTGCAGCAACCCTTGGGAAACTGAGACCCAGAGGGATTAAGTGAAGCATCTTGATTGTACTGATCGGAAGTGGCAAGGCACAATGGAAGCCTGAGTCTGTCCCACTGCAAAGAACCACATGCTTAACTACTACACCCCTCCTACATGATTGGCAAGGGAGGGGCTCTGCTTTGGTGATGTTGGAGGACTGGGTGAGTGTGGCTTCCTCCTCCTCCTTTTGCCCGCCCCCCACCAGTCCCTGCCCAGTGACAGGTCCTGGTCCGGGGCAGCTAGGCAAGCAGCTCAGTATCAGAATAATTCATGGAAAAATTTCTTGATTGGGATCAACAGCAAGAGGACTTCAGGGTTCTCGAGGAAGCCCATCCAGGATCTGGCTGCAGAGGAAAGGAGGCAGTTTCCTGGCTGGGACTGCTCTCTGGCTCAGCAAGACGGGTGATGCTAAGGTTCCTGGCACTCCTGAAGCCTGGGATGTTAACTCAGGATAGAGGGATACTGGCATGGCTAGAGGGGGCTGGGGCCTTGAAAAGGCAAGTGGGCCGCAGGCTGGAGAGTTTGGAGGATGGGAAATAGGAGGGTAGGATTTGGGGTGTAGAAATGAGGAAAGAATAGGAATAGTGAAGACGGCAGAGATGCAGGATACTTGTAAAATGGAAAGCACCCTGTCTCATTTTTGTATTTAATCTTTTAAGCCCCAGGTTACTGACCATCATATGTATAAAAAAACTGGGATTCAAAGAGGGAATTTACCTAAGGTCACATGACTAGTGAGGTGGCAGAAGCAGATTTCAAAGCCTGGTCTCTGGGTCTAGGTCCACAGCGCTTGTCCTCAGAAAGAGAAGTGTGGGGACACTGAGGCAAGGATCTGTCATCATAATCATCCTTCTATCAGTATCCCCAAAGTCATCTTCAGGCCCAGTCTCCAAGACAGGCAGGCATTCTTCTCTCTCAAAACATCAGGCTCCCACTTGCATGGGCTAAGGAGCCATGTGCCAATCAAGTGACCAGAGCAAGTGCCACCCTCATAGTTTGGGGCATGGTGTGGCTGCAGGGGGAGGCCTGCACTGAAAGGCAGGGTGTAGGGAGGCGGGGGCACAGTCAAGAGAAGGTGCAGACTGACGATGTTTACTGTGTTTGGCAGTTGGAAGTTTCATAGCCAGGGTCTGGAAGACCCTGGTGCCAACTTGAAGAGCCAAAGGTCAACAGATGGTAGTGAACCATGCAGGGGGCTTGAAGGCATGGAGAGGAGAGATTAGAGAGGAGAGATGGCCAATTTAGCGATGGAAATATGGGGAATACACCAGGAACTGTGTGCATTCTATACTTACCGTCTTTTTCACCTGGCATGGGGAATGTCTGCATGAAAAACCAGGAGGAAAAGAGTATGGAGTTGGGAATGGGTATGGGAAGTGGCCCCATCCATTCATGCCAAGTGCTAATCAGGGAGAGGAGGAGGGGCCAGAGCTGGAGCAGCGAGGAGCCCTGGGAGGGGAGAACAG
The DNA here is from genome assembly GCF_036321535.1 of Camelus dromedarius. Lineage (NCBI taxonomy): Eukaryota > Metazoa > Chordata > Mammalia > Artiodactyla > Camelidae > Camelus > Camelus dromedarius. The sequence goes on from NC_087439.1 coordinate 82,104,891, forward strand.
AGAGGCCATGAAGTCAGCCAAGGTCCATGCAGGAGAATCTCCTGAAGCCAAGGCAGGCCCTCCCAGGAACATCCTGAGTGGAAGGCGAGATGGTCGCTTCTCCAGCTGTTTCTGGAAAAGGGCCTGGGTCAAGACAGAGAAGGGAGGGAGGTTGGAAAATGAGCTGCTCCAGGAAGATTTACAGTCCCCATCCCCACCACCCTTCATCCTCTCTACCGGCAGCTCTGTCACCTCCTCCCATGTGTACCGAATGCCCACTGTGTGCTGTCACTGTGCTAGGGGCTTGGGATTTATAAGTTGGGGTGGGGGACTGAAATTCCTGTCCTGCTAGAGATGACATTCTAGTAAAGGGAAACAGATTATATGCATTAAACAATAAATATGTGAAAATTATATAGTATGTCAGAAATACAGAGCAGAGTAAGCAGAGGAAGGAAGAGAGAAAACTGAAGCAAGGCAGGAAAAAGAGGGGTGTGGGTGTCTGGCTCAGAGGAAGGTCTCCGTGTGAGATGAGGCATGGCATGATGACCTGGGTTTCCTCTAGTCAAGGGGAGATGCTGGTGGTGTAGAAATTGAAAGTCTGATTTTGGGGAAATGGCAGGGGGGCCCAGCTGCCTAGCCTTGGAGGAAAAATGGGGCATTCTGGGACCAGCTTGGGGAGGCCCACCCTGAGAGCATGCTCTAGGCCAGCCCTGTGTGGGTGAGCAGTGCAGGCCCAGAGCAGGAACACAGAATCTCATGGGCCTCTCCTTGGCCCAGCTGTCCCGTCACTCACACCCGCTGCCCATTGGTTATTTTTGCTACGGAATGTGCCAGCCCCTCGGATTCTCCTGCAGAACAGGCGCTCAAGTTACCCACTCTCCTCACTCAGCTCCCCCATCTGTGAGTGGGTGTGTTTGGGGGTGGGCAGGGAAAGCACCCATCCCAGGGTCCTCTAGCTGCAACTGATACGGACACACACGTGTACCCTCTCGTTGCACGTCCCCATGTCTGCATGTGTCTGTAGGTGCAACCTCTGCCTCTGGGGATGTGGGTAACAAGACTGCCTGTAGGCACCCAGAATGTATAAGACATGACCTAAAACTTTAAAATAAAGGGGCCACAACTCAAATATCTTCAAGGGCCAAGTAGAAACTGAAAATGAGTGAGGTGCTGTTGTCAGCAGCTGAATTTGAGTGTACTTGCCCCACTTAAAATATTACACAGGCTGAACAAAACTCATCAGTGGGTTCTGTATTTATTTTGGACCTATGCTTTAAAGAAATAAAGTTAGGGGAACCACTGACCGATCAGCACGTGAGGCTTTATGGCATAGCGATCAGTAACAAAATAACAGTGCCTGGGTTAGAATCCCGGCTCTCCCAATTATTGGCTCTGTGACCTTGGGCAGGTAACCTCTCTGTGCCTTTGTGCACAGGTTAAATGAGTTTATTCATATAAGGTACTTAGCACATTGCTCTGTACATGCTAAGCATGCTGTCAGTGTTGATGATAATGACTTAGAAGTCACATCTCAGAAACTAGGATTGGCACTACTTGTGCATGTTGGGGTGGGAATTTGGATCTGGGGACACAAGGATACAGAACCTGTATGGCTTCAGCTATGTAATAGGACTTCTCTGAGCCTCAGTCACTTGTCAGTTAAATGGAGTCAGTTACATGTTCATAAGGGTTTCAAGCTCATGGTGTTGTTGTCAATGAGGCAACATTTATAAAGTGCCTGGCACTTATAAATGTTAGGAAACTTAGTTGTAATGATTGTTGAGGAGGGGTAGAGTTTTGTGTAGGCAAAGTGTGGCCGGTACTGAATGGGAGGAGGACAAAGAAAGTTTGGCGAGTGTGCTTACCTGTGAGTGAGGTGGGTTGTATCTGTGAATATCAGAGGTACCTCTGGGCACCTTGGCTGTGTGTGTGTGTGTGTGTGTGTGCGCGCGCGCGCGCGCCAGAGTGCAGAGACAGAATGCCTACCATCAGGCAACTGGAGGACCCTCTCTGGCTTTCCTGAGTAGCCTGGGGGTTTCGTATTCTAGGTTCATGTCATTACAAGGACCTTTGCCCTGTGTATAACCTGGGTCCCCCACCCAGCACCATGGCCCTGTGGCCTGGCACGGCGGACGAGTGTGCATGTTTGTGGAGTGAGCAAGTGGAGATGCAGCTGACCTTCCAGAGCAGCCCCACGGGAGGCGGGTGGGGGTGGCGTGGATGCCGCGTTGGACAGCCAATGAGAGTGGCCCGAATTCTCCTAGGGGCCACTGCACCCCTTTCTGTGCCTCAGTTTCCCCACGTGCCTAGGGCCCGGGAGGCAGATGCGGGGTGGGGGGTGCTGCGAGGCGGACGATCGCTGCCCCAGGGGAAGCAGGCGGGCAAGCGAGGGAAGGGGCGCCAGGGTTGGGGTAGGGGGCGAGGGCTGGCGGGGGAGGGGCAGGCTCTGGCCGCCTCGGCTGCCGCCGCCGCCGCCTTCCCGCCGCCCGGGTTCCCGCAGCCCCAAGGCTCCTTCCGCCACCGGCGCCGGCCCCCGCCCGCTCCCCGCCTCGCCCCCGGCCCCGCCTCCAACTCCGCCCCGCCCCCGCCTGTCCCCTCCTCGCCCGGCCGCCGGCCCGGCCCCCTCCCCCGCCATGAAGAAGCTGTGGGTGAAGAAGCGTTTCCAGGTGAGGGCTCCGGGGGCGGGCGGCGCCGGGAGGGGGCAGGACTGGCTGGGCGCCCCGGAGGGAGGGCGGGTCGCCGCAGCTGGGCCCGGGGAGGGGGCGCCGGAGCCGCGCCTGCCCCACCCTGGCCGCCGAGGCCGCGGGCCGGTCGCGCTCCGGGGGGCTCCCGGGCTGCGTCAGGCACCTCCCAGCGCCCAAGGGCAGAACCCCCCACCCCCCACCAGCTCCCGCGATCCCCGCGACCACCTGGGAAGCCCCTGTGCTGGCCTTCGGCATGGAGCGCCCACAGGCTTCCGTGCTACCCCTCGCCTCTGTCCAGCCCCGGGCCCCCGCCCGGCTCTCCCCAGCCCCCAACTCTGGAGCCTTCCATCTTCCGGAGCTCGTGAAAGCACCGCGCAGGGATCCACGCAGGGCTCAATGCATTCCGCAAGCCCTGTCCTCCGCGGACCCGGGCCTCCTTCCTGCCTTCACGAGGCTACGGCCCTTTGGGGGACTTTGCCCTCCGCCCCCTCATCACGCTCGCCGCCCTGTTGACACCTATCCCAAGTACCTGTCCTTCTCTCAGCAGAAATCTATGTCCTTATCCCTCCATCTCCCAGCCATCCAAGCACCCCCATCTCTTCCTTCACATCAGTCAGTCTCTATCTCTGGGAGTGTCGCTCAGGTCCCCAGTCCTCTGTCCGTCACAAGTCTCAGTATTTGACCCTTGCTCCTCTCTCCCTGCTCCTTGCCAGAGCCAAGCTGGAGCTCCAGCTGGGAGGGCTGACAGGAAAGGAAGAATGGAGAAATTCCCTGTAGGAGAAGCTAGCTGCCCGGGGTCTCTTCTACTCTCCCCACCCTCACTGGCCCCTGGAATGAGTTTCTGTTTGATATAGAGGTTTGGACAAAGATATAAGGACGTTAGAGCATCAAGAGCAAGCCTTCCTTTCAACAACTCATTCTGGCTTTTCTCTTTCAGAAAACCGGCCATTCCCACCGGGCCTTTGGCCGTCTCACCCATGGTGCGTGGAGCGTGGGCTCCGTGCTCTAGCCCACGTGCACTCCTCTTCTTAGTCCATGTCCCTTTGTGAGGCACCAGGCCTTGAAGACAGCCCATGAGATGCAGGACCCCCCCCCCCATGTCCACATTCGCCCACCCACCCAACTACCCACCCAAGAAGGCTCCTTGTATCGTGCAGCCGAGGGAGGACCTAGCAATGGGGGTGGGGGGCAACTGGCACACCCAATCGTGGGCCTGGGCTTACTGTTCTCCATCTGTGGGGCCAGGTGGGAATGAGTTCAGTGCATGCTTCAGCAACCCGTACATGGCTCCTGCTTGTCATGGCATTAAGAGAAACTGAGGCACAGAACCTGGTAGAATCTGGGAAAGTTAAAAAATAGGCCCAGAAAACTTTGCTCCTAGCCTGACCACTGGGCATTTTTGAGGACCATTCAGCAGTAGAAGAAAGGGATCAGAAATAGGGTGCTTGTCACATCATGGTGCAGAACAGATAGGGAGGTTTGTTGTAAGGAGAGGTTGCAAATGTTGTTATAGGGTGGGCCTGGCCCCTAATGGGGCTATGGCTGGGCTGAGTACACCTAGTGGTGTGTGTGTGTGTGTGTGTGTGTGTGTGGCCAGTGGGAGCACCAATGAAATTGCCAAGGGCCCAGAATCACTGGGGTAGTTGGAATAATCTGCCAAAGCACATGGGCTGCCCAAAGCTGGGCCCAGCCGAGACTGCAGGCAGGCAGAGAATGAGATGCTTTGCCCATCCCAGGTGTCTCCCTCCCCTTGCTCCCATCCCCACAGGGCATCTCTGGGCACTGGGTAGCCTCATGGCCCCTCTGTCCTGCCTGCCCACAATGCCCTACCCCACAAACGCTCTGATAACAGCCTGTCCATGTCTCTCTCCTGCTGCTCCTATGGAAGCGAAGTTTTCCGCTCCTGCAGAAAGCAAAGTTACGGTAGGAAACTGGCTCCTGCCCTAGCCCTCCACTCCCCCACTTCCCTGCCCGACCTGGCCTCTCCTCACCCTGCCTCAGCTGCACCCGGATGTGTTCCAGCTGGTTTGGGGTGGAGGACAGGTTGGTCCTGCGGTTGGTCGAGTGCCCTGATAGTACGACTCTGAGGTGACTCCCCTTTGTTCCTGGGGTACTGGGACCCAGCACTTAGAGCCTTGGCACCTAGGACCTTGTGATTTTGGGGGCTGCTCAGGAACGCAAGCTGTCACCGACGGGGGAGGATGGAGAGGGGCTGCGGCCCTGCCATCCATTAAGTGGCTGGGAGGGTGTACTCTAGGTAGCTTTGGGGGCACTACCAAGGAGGCAGGGGTGAGGAGCCAAGGGCCCAGAGATGGAGCCAGGGGACCAGCATGGGAGGGGTTACCCTGAGCCTCCCAGGATAGGCAGAGGGATGTGGGGAGCAAAAGAGGGGGAGAAGCTAGGTTCTGGAAGCTTTCCCAGTGACGATATGGAGCCTGCTGTGGGGGAGGCAGGAGGTGACAGAGGGAAGCGTTGGCGTCAGAGGGAGGAGAGTCCTGCCCACACAGACCCCTTCTTCTTCAGACTCCGAGACGGGTGAGGATGACATCAGCGATGTGCAGGGGACCCAGCGCCTGGAGCTTCGGGATGACGGGGCCTTCAGCACCCCCACGGGTGAGCTCTCTGGGGCGCTCACAGAGCCAGCAGGAGAGCTGTCCCCAAGAGCTGCCGAGCTTCACTGTGCTCCTTTCTCTAGGGGGCTCTGACACCCTGGTGGGCACCTCCTTGGACACACCCCCGACCTCCGTGACAGGCACCTCAGAGGAGCAAGTGAGCTGGTGGGGCAGCGGGCAGACCGTCCTGGAGCAGGAAGCGGGCAGCAGGGGTGGCACCTGCCACCTCCCGGGCAGCCCAAGGCAAGCACAGGCAACCGGGGCCGGGCCACGGCACCTGGGGGTGGAGCCGCTGGTGCGGGCGTCTCGAGCTAATCTGGTGGGCGCAAGCTGGGGGTCAGAGGATAGCCTTTCGGTGGCCAGTGACCTGTACGGCAGCGCATTCAGCCTGTACAGAGGACGGGCGCTCTCAATCCACGTGTAAGTAATGGCCTCACCTGGGCCCACTCTGTCCTACCTCACCATGCTGTCCTGCACTGCCCCTCACCGCTCATCAGCCTCTACCCTCCATGTCCCCAGCATCATCCATCTCTCTGTGCACTTCTCCACCCCCAACTGCTTCCACTCCTGGCCCCAGCTACCCACTCTATCTCCCACATGGCTCCATTCTCCTCCTGTGCCATCACCACCTACATCCTCCTGCTCCCACCTGTCCTGGCTTACTGTGCCATCTCGATGGTCTCGTGGACCCCTCTCTCCCTTCCTGTCTCCTCCAAGATCTCCACTCTCCCGGGGGCCCTCTACTGCCTCACCCATTCAGGCTCCAGTTGTCCCCAGGATCCCCCCCCTCGGGAGCCCCCTCCGTGCCTGCTGTCTCAGCAGCTGCTGCCTTTTCATCTCTCTGCACATTCCTGTTCCCATGTGGGCCTTTTTCTGGGAGGAACGGAACCGTTCCGCACGGCAGCTCCCGGGAGAGCAGGAGGGAGCAAGAGCACAACCAGGAGACAGAAGAGAGCAAGGTGGTCAGGGGGTAGATGGGGCCAGGGGCCTGGGAAAGCAGGGGGATGTGAAGTATCAGGGGACTGGGGCCGGGTGGGATGGGGACAGGGGACTCGGGTGGAGGTAGAGGGCTTGGAGTGGTGGAGGTGGGGGCACGTGAGGATTTGGGGGGAAACGCCCGAGGGTGGGGTTGAAGGTTGTCCTGGTAGGGGGTGGTGAGGAGCGGAGGTGTTGGAGTGAGCCATTGGAGCCATTTTTGGAGGTTTGGGGCTGGCGGATACAAGAGGGAGTGCTATAGCAGAAGAGGGGAGTGGCTGATGAAAGAGGTATTGGGGGGCATTTGGGGACTGAGGGGGGCCTGATTGGTGATAGGTATGTGTGTGTGGGGGAGGTACCATCACGGAAGAGAAAAAAGGGGCCTGGTGTGGGGAAGCCTTTTTGATGTTGGCTGAGGTGGCTAGTGGTAGACAGGGGAGAGGTCCAAGGCAGACGCAGGGGAGGCTCCCTTGTCTTATCTGGTTGGCATTAGCCAGGCGCTCCCGTGCCCTGGACTTGCCTTTTCCTTCCCTGCCTTTCTTTGCCAAGCCCCAGCCGGAGCCTAGAGTTGCTATGGCAACTTCCGAGGAACCCATTTCCTCAGCAATGTCTGTGGTACAGAGGCTGGCCTGGAGCTTGAAACTGCCGGCAAGAGGCCTCCTCTGCTGTCTCCAATTTCTCTCCATGCCTCACCCAGTTCCCAGAGGCCATTCCTAGGGGACTGTTGTCCCTCCCCTAGAGTAGACTCTGCCTCCCTGCAGGTGGCTGCCCGAGGTTCTGCTCCCTCAGGGCACTCTGGATTGCATCTTCCCTCCTCCTCTACCCCCCAGTCAGAGGTGAGGTTTGCAGTGTGGGTGGCTGACCCAGGTAGTCTAAAATATCCTGAGACTTAGGCACCCCTAGAACTTCTGCTTGTGGCTGGTACCCTACCATTTCTCCTCCCTTCTGTACCTCCAGAATCCCAGACATTTTGGAGGGAACAAGGGCTCAGAAGCCAGACTACCTGGGTTTCAGTCCTAGCACCAACCATTTCCTAGCTGTGTTACCTTGGTAAGGCACTTCACCTCTTTAAGCCTCAGTTTCTTCATCTGGAAATGGAGAGAATAACAGTTCCTACCTCAGAGGATTGTCGTAAGGATTAAATGACTCAATAAGCTTTCAGCACATGCCTGGCACACAATAAGTACTCAACGAGCCATTTCATAAGCTTTTATTAAGCTTCCTCTAATGTGTCAGGTATGATGCTAACGTCTCAGATTCCTTTTCTTGCTAACCTCTATATTTGATGTGAACCCCCCACCACCAAGGGCCTGGATGGGGGAAGCTGAGGCCCAGCTCGTAGGCATCAAAGCTTTGGAGGCAAGGGGGCACTCTGGGCTGACCAGCACCTTCCTCCTCCTTTCCCGTACCCGCCGTCCAGGCCCACGCAGAAGTTATTTCTGAGCTGAGTTATTTCTGAGCCTACTCCTTTGAGGAGCTCTGTGTTTCTCAGGGGGGTTTCCAAGGACTCAAGGTAACTTTCCCAGGGGCGAGACAAATTCAAAGGCCTGTACTAGGGGCAGACTGATCAAAGGGAACAGGAAACTGGGTGTCCTCGTTTCCCACCCCAGGGACCCTGGCTGCCACCTGCTGCATCCTGGCAGCACTGGTGAGGGGCTCAGGTCTGAGGAGGTGCTAGGCAAGCCCAAGGATAAGGGCATTGCGCCTGGAAGGCATGTGCCTGTTCTTCTGGGGGCCACAGTGAACAGGGCATGTCCTGCTGAGGATGGGCAGGGCTGTAGGGGCCAGCTGGGGGCAGGAATGAGTGGGAGGCTGCATTCCTGAGAGGGCCCCTCCCCATCCAATCCTCCCGCCTTCCCTCACCACTTCATCCTTCAGGTCCTAAGCCTCATTCTTTTCTCTCCCACCACTCAGTTCTGTTCCTGCTGTTTCCCAGCTTCCGGGGCTGGGGGGAGGGGGCTGGCCTGAGCCCCTGGGACTGAGTCTGTACCTGGACCCAGCCACCAGCCCAATCTTCCGGTGCCAGAGCCGCCAGCCTCTCCCCAGTACCTGCTCTGGCTGTGCCTTCCTCTTAGTGGGGAGGGGGAGAAGGGTCTGGCCCATGTCACACTCAAGCCTTCCCAGCATGCCCACCGCCGATGCCTGTCGCGAGCTGAAGGTCTAGGAGGGGAGCCCCCCTGAATCTTCTACCCCTCTTCGTCTCGGTTCTGCAGCAGCGTCCCTCAGAGTGGACTGCATAGGGAGGAGCTTGACCTTCAGCCTCAGCCGGCCAGCGAAGCCCCTCGTCGCCCGGCCCTGCCGCCTCCCTCCAAATCCGCGCTGTTGCCCCCACCGTCCCCTCGGGTGGGTAAGCGGCCTCCGCCGGGACCTAGCGCCCAGCCCACGGCCATCCCCACGCCGCCCCACCGGCGCACTCGCGAGCCGGTGCCGCCCGAGGACGTCACCACCGAAGACAAGCGAGGGAAAAAGTCTAAGTCGTCGGGGCCCTCGCTAACGGGCACGGCGGAGTCCCGGCCCCAGACGCCCCTGAGCGAGGCCTCGGGCCGCCAGTCGGCGCTGGGCCGCTCGCCGAGGCTGGTGCGCGCCGGCTCCCGCATCCTGGACAAGCTGCAGTTCTTCGAGGAGCGCCGGCGCAGCCTGGAGCGCAGCGACTCGCCGCCGGCGCCCCTGCGGCCCTGGGTGCCCCTGCGCAAGGCCCGCTCGCTGGAGCAGCCCAAGTCCGAGGGCGGCGGGCAGTGGGGCACGCCGGGGGCCTCGCAGGAGGAGCTGCGGGCGCCGGCGGGCAGCGTGGCCGAGCGGCGCCGCTTGTTCCAGCAGAAGGCGGCCTCGCTAGACGAGCGCACGCGGCAGCGCAGCCCAGCCTCCGACCTTGAGCTGCGCTTCGCCCAGGAGCTGGGCCGCATCCGCCGCTCCACGTCGCGGGAGGAGCTGGTGCGCTCGCACGAGTCCCTGCGCGCCACTTTGCAGCGCGCCCCATCCCCTCGAGAGCCCGGCGAGCCCCCGCTCTTCTCTCAGCCCTCCACCCCCAAGACCCCGCGGGCCTTGAGCCCCGATGCCGCCCAGCCGCCCCCTCCGAGCGTCGCGGGGAAGCCCGGGGATGAGCCAGGGAGGCCTCGGAGCCGCGGGCCAGCAGGCAGGACGGAGCCGGCGGAAGGTCCACAGCAAGAGGTTAGGCGCCGGGACCAGTTCCCGCTGACCCGAAGCAGAGCCATCCAGGAGTGCCGGAGCCCCGTACCGCCCCCCGGCGCCGATCCCCCCGAGACCAGGACGAGAGCCCCGCCAGGTCGGAAGCGGGAGCCCCCGCCGCAGGCCGTGCGCTTCCTGCCCTGGGCCACGCCGGGCCAGGAGGGCGCTGCTGTGCCCCAGACCTTGGAAAAGAACAGGGTGGGACCTGAAGCCGAGAAGAGGCTGCGCAGAGGGCCAGAGGAGGACGGTCCTTGGGGGGCCTGGGACCGCCGTGGGGCCCGCAGCCAGGGCAGAGGTCGCCGGGCCCGGCCCACCTCACCTGAGCTCGGTAAGGCCTCGGGAAGAGTAGAGAAGGTGCTGAGACCTGGATGGGAGCACGTCTGGGAAGAGGCTAGGCAGTAGGGAGGGTGTGGCTTCCCCCGGGGAAGTGTGGAAGCAGGTTGAATTTGAGTGAAGGATTGTGAAGGTCCCTTGTTCTAGAACCTGCCTGCTAGTAAGGCACAGTGTGAGTGTGCTTTGATGGAGGCTGGATGGAGCAGAGGTGTGAGCAGAGACCCAGTGCCCAGTGCCTACCATAGGCCCCCTGGGTCTAGTGGCCTACTGGGCTGTTGGGTCTATGACCTAATGCTGGGGAGAGATACTGATGGAAACCTAAGGAGCCCCTCTACACCCCACCCATCTGTGGGGGAAGAGACCGAAGTCCATCTCAATAAATAATTGGTCAGGTACCTGTTACAGGCAAGCTTTGGGCCAGCCAACTCTCAACACTGACCTTCCCATCTCGGCACCATCCTGTGACCCCTTATGGCTACTAAGAGCTGACCCAGCCTCCCTTCTAGCCTCCCCTCTCCCATCCTTGAGTCCCTGCATGGCTGAGCTGATTGGTCACATGCTAGCCTGTGTCTCTCAGTCTTCCCGTGGGTGGTGACCAATAGGTCGAATGCCCCTGCCCTTAACTCTTCTTATCCTGAACATCAACTTGGGGCCACTCCTGGAGTAAGACAGAGGAAGCCATTTTTGACTCACTCCCACCCCTGCTGGCTCCCCCAGGCCAAATACCTCTACGCACTGCTCCCAGGACACCCTGTCACTGTCCCTTTTATTGCACTTACCACCCAGTATTTTTATTTTCATCACACTATTTTTCATTTTAGTATTACTGCCTCAAAATCTTTAGAGATGATTGAGCACCTGTTCATCATCCTGCTAGTCACATTTTTGCATACCCACAGCCATGTCTCAGGCATTGCATTAACTAGGCACTTAGAGATGTTACTTTATTTTAATCTGTATGCCAGCTCTGCAAGATGTTGGGTGTTATTTATCAGCTCCATCTAACAGATAAAACTGGGGCGCAGAGAGATTATCCAATTTGCCCAAGGTTCTGTAGCTAGAAAATAGCATAATTGAGATCCTCACTGCTCTTTTGGCTGCATAGACTGTGCTTTATCTAGCTTATAAAATGTCAGACTTAGAAAATACCCAGAGAGAGCCATGACAGTGGAGTTTTCTGATCTCCTTGTGTGTACAAGCTTCCTGTAAGCAGAGACTGTATCTTTTTCCTGTTGTATCCCTGGTATCCATACAGAGTAAGCAGTAAGTGCAGTATTACTGCTTGGTGAATGGACACAGTCAAAGCTGATCTTCATGAGGCCTCTAAGATGGCTGCCAGAAGCACCTGCTGCTCCCTCTTTTGAATCCAGTGGCATCACTAATTTGACAGTGCATCATGTATTGCCCTTTGACACTATTATTGTTTAAAGCTTGCATACCACTGGCTTGTCCTCTGTTTGTTTGGAAGCTTGTAACGTGCCCCCTGAAAGCACCTTGCACGGGGCGTGATCTACCACCCCTCATGACCACTTTGTGTAGAGACATACACAGCACAGTCCCTGTCTTCCTCCAGAAACCAACACTCTAACTGTGGCTGAAACTGAGGAGCAGCCAAACTATCATAGATTCCCGGCCACTCTGTCCTGCCTAAGAACACTATTCTGTCTTCCTTTTTTCCCTGTCTCAGGATATTCAGGGGAGACACCCTTCCCTCCCCAAGCCTTGCCTTTTAGAAGCCCCTCTGTTGGGTTTGCCCCCTCTCCCCGTGCTTCATGCCCACAGGGACCACGTCCCTTACCCTGTCACCTGTGTCTCCAACAGAGTCTTCTGATGACTCCTATGTGTCTGCTGGAGAAGAGCCCCTAGAGGCCCCTGTGTTTGAGATCCCCCTGCAGAATGCGGTGGTGGCCCCAGGGGTGGACGTGCTGCTCAAGTGTATCATCACTGCCAACCCCCCACCCCAAGGTAAGCTCCAGGCCTGGAGAAGATTGAGACAGAGAGGGGAAGGTTCCTCCCTCCCTGCCGCCACCCCAGTCCTTGGAGGAGAGGGTAGGGAAAGAAGGGAGATCATTTGCTTCCAGAGGCTGTCTGGACTCCTTTGTGTGTGTTAGGGAGCTTTCCCAGAATTCCCTGCGAGAGGAGAGGGCAGGCTGGGCTTTTGTGATTGAGGGGGAGTCCTCGGGATTCCCTAGGGTGGGGAGAGGAGTGCTACGAGCTCTGTGCGGGGTAGGGGGAGATTTGCCCCAGTGAGCCTGTGGGCCATGGCAACTTGGTCACCCCGCTGCTTCCCCACAGTGTCCTGGCAGAAGGATGGGTCCTCGCTGCGCAGTGATGGCCGCCTTCTCATCCGGGCTGAAGGCGAGCGTCACACCCTGCTGCTCCGGGAGGCCCGGGCGGCTGACGCCGGCAGCTATACAGCTACTGCCACCAACGAGCTGGGCCAGGCCAGCTGTGCTGCCACGCTGGCTGTGAAACCTGGTAGGGACCCCGTGGGCCCCAGGGCTGGGTGAGGTGAGCAGTGACCCTTCCCGCTCCCAGCCTGGAGCTTGGGCTCTCAACCAGTGTGCACAGTCTGTTCTGGTGTGTTGGCTGCTCTGGGGGAAGCATTTTAAATGTCCCTGGCCTCAGGGCAGGGGCCAAATTCCCAAGGGACACATGAGGCTGGCCACTCATGAAGTCATTGAAATTTGTCTTTAGATATCCATCCTTCTGTGGCATTTCCCTCAACAGGATCCTGTGGGGAAAACAAATTATCCTGCAGTCTTAGAGAAGAAGAATCTCCCAGCTCAAAGGGCTTAAAAGCCTTTAGGAGTCTTCTGAGGTCATTTCTTCTCTAGAACAGCACCCTCTTAAACCCAGTAAAAAGATGATTTTAAGGGCCACAACCCTCCTCGGCTCCCTTGCTCCTTCTGCTGTACCCAGAGCCCTAAAGAAGGTGCAGCTGAGAGCACCTCTCGGGAGATGGCAGTGGCCGAGGCTGCCTTGTTTTCTATTTTTATGAAAGTCCTCTCTTGGTGTCATACTACTCTCTTTGGGTTTAAGCCCAGTTTCTTTCTGATTCAGGGCTGGACTGGTCTGGTGTCAGTGTCCATGGCCAGTTTAAGTCATTCAGGTTGCTGGGCTGGACAAAGTACAGATGCTGAGCAATGGTGGTATGGGGAGGTGAGGCTGGGTAAGGGGGTGTTAACAGAAGGCAAGGTCGCAGACTCAAACCTCAAGGATATCACCATTGGGTAAGCAGCCTAGATCAAACGACCTGGGTTGGATGCAAGGCAGATGAACCTGGTGCCTAGAACAGCCAAGTGATCAGCCAGTGTTGTGGGATGCTGGACTGAGAGCCCTCAGAGCCCCGAAGGAGCCTGGGAATTAGACCGGCAGAGGGAGGGGCTGGGCATGCCTGGAGGGGAACAGCACACAGTGTTCTGTCCCTTTCTTTCACTCAGTGCTGCAGGAGACAAGATAACAGAGCTCGTTTTGCTGTGGTCCTGGGGCCTCAGTACCTTCATGATTAGGGAGTTCTTGCTGGTATCTGACCTGAGTTCCCATCCTGCATTAGATCCTTTCAGTTGCACCTGCCTGACTTTGCAGACCTGCAAGTCGTCATCTTTAGCTTACGTATCCCTCCCAGGAGCCCGGGTATTAGGGTTTCTCCTTCTCTTTGCCCCTCCCGCCACACTGAATCATACCCGTCCCTCCACTGCATGCTTCCGTCCTTCCATCACCTCTGGGATCTGGCTTCTGACTCAGCTCCCAGCTCCCCTTAGGGGGCCCAGATCTGACCCCAGGACTTGAGTCAATACCTGGCTTGGGCTAAGATTTGGCAGGGGGTTGCCGGGGAGGCGATTGCCCCAGTACTGGCTCAGGGCCATTTGGGAGCCTTTTAAGGTTGGGAAGGAGGCTTGGGGCAAGGCAGTTGTCAGCACTTGACTGGGAGTTCTGTGTTCACCACGCTGAACCTCCCTGCACTTCAGTTTCCTCATTTGTAAACCAGAGATAATTATACCATCCTCACGATGAAAGCAAATGTGTGAACGAGCTTTATGAACTGTAAAGCTGTAGACAAATGTTGGTTGTTAGCGTTATTAAGGGGTGATGTGCACAGGAGTGTGGGCTTCCACGGGGCTCCAGGGAAGCTGCCTTTTCCTTTTCTACCCTTTCTTCAGACTGTCTGTGCCTTGGGAACTCCTCCCCTGCCCTTGCCAGGCCCTCAGACCCTCCATATTTCCCAGTCCCTGGGTCCTCAGCCCATCACATCATCTCTGTGCCTCCTCCACCCTGGGGAGCCAGAAAGCTTCATCCCATGAGTCAGTTTCAGCAGGCATTGCAGCCAGAGGACAGCTCCTGTAAGTCAAGCTGGCTGGAGGGCCTCAGGGCTTGAGGGGCAGGCACGTGAGTCTAGACTCAGCCGGCATGGAGGAAGCAGATTTTCTTACCCTACAAGGCACTGTTTGGTCCAGAGCAGCTGGACAGGGGCCAATGGACCCAGAGAGCAGTAGGAGTGGACAGAACCAGTGGGTGGTACAGACATTTGGCAAGGGAGGGGTCCCAGGGCTGGAGTCTGTAGGGAGTGAGTGGGTGGGGCAACAGAAGGGTGTCTGGCAGTGTGGTGTGGGTAGGGGGGAGCGGGTTGAGGGAGGGAGTGTGTAGCGTCTTGTGGGAAGAGGCCTCGTGGAACCACCCCCCTTTTCCGCTCCTCATGACCCCCTTGGTAACCAGGGCTGGCTGCCCCATGCCCTTTTGGGATGCCCTGCCAACAGAGCATGCTTTAGAGAGCCCACAGATCTCAATTTCTGGTTGGGAACCCTGGGAACAGGGGCAACTAGGGATGTAGTTTCCCAGGTTTGGCGGAGCAGGGTCTGTCCTCACTCCCGCTGGCAGCCCGACCCCAGCTCTGGGTCCCTCCCATTCCACCCTACTCCACTGAATGACTCCGGAGACCACAGTTACACTCCCGAAAGGGGTGTGTGTATTGGGGCAGGTGGCTGGGGAGTGTGAGAAGTGTGCTTAACCGAAGTTAAGCATTCTTGATGCTGCCCACATCCATCACACAAGCATTTGAGTACCACCTGGTTGCCAAGTGCTACATCTCTCTAAACAGTTTCTTGTGTTTGGAGAGTGCCAGATAACTTTTTTTCCCAAACCCTTTCACATCTCTTCCATTACTTGAGCTACATCGCACCATATACACTCCTTGCAGAGGAACATCTCAGGTAGTAATATTTCCATTTTACAGATGGAAAGATGAATATGTGGCAAGTAAAGTGACAGAGCTCACACAAGGCCAGCAGCCTTTAGTGAGCGTCCGTAATCTACCTAAGAATGTTAGAAGCAACAGGTGATTTCAGATGATGGAAATACTCACCCATGAAGCAAATAAACTTAGTTCTGATGGCAGATAAAAAT
The DNA here is from genome assembly GCF_036321535.1 of Camelus dromedarius. Lineage (NCBI taxonomy): Eukaryota > Metazoa > Chordata > Mammalia > Artiodactyla > Camelidae > Camelus > Camelus dromedarius. The sequence continues at coordinate 82,120,066 of NC_087439.1, forward strand.
AACATGACTAGTTAGCATTTACTACAGGCTTTGTGTGTACCAGGCCCTGTATTGATTGTGTTATCACATTTAACCCCTGCCCCCCGGGAGGTAGCTTCTATTATCATGCCCATGTTACAGATGAGGAAACCGAGACTTGGAAAGCTTTGGCAAATTGCTCTAGAGCATCACTGATCAGTAGAACGTTCTGTGATGATGGAATTCTTATACACTGTCTAACAGGGTAGCCACTGGCTACAGATGCATATGAAATGCAGCTAGTATGACTGAGTGGCTGAATTTTTCATTTTATTTCATTTTAGTTAACGTGCATTGAAATAGTCTCAGGCAGCTAGTGGCTACCCTGTTGGGTGCTCAGCTCTAGGAGCAGAGGCCACTGGGAGACTTCATGATTTGAAGCCCTGTCCCTGGGTCTCCCAAGCCTATAGTTCTAACCACTGCACTGTCCTGACCCCTTTCCTTCTACTCTGAAGAGGATCAGGGTTAGGGTGAAATTGTGCTCATGAACTCCCAGTGTGGGGAGGTGGGGGCAGACTGTCGATGCCCTCTGTGGGTAGGTCAGTCTGGGTGTTTTCTCTCCTTCCTCTCTTGACACCCCACCCCCACCGTGGCTGTGGTCCTGCTTTGTTTCCCTGCGTGCCTGGTGTGTGCACACTCAGCTCACCCCCACAGGCTCTGGTCAGGAGGAAGGGGGATGGGGGCTTCATGCACCCAGGCCTCCGTCCTGCTGCTTTCAGTCCTCCCCTCAAGCGCAGATCTCATATATTTGAGCCCAGGGTTCTAGCATTTTTCCAGCCAAGACCTTGGCCTCTGTACTTCCCTTTAGCTGGCTGCTGCATCCTTATCTACAAAGCAAGGATTGTTGTAACTCCTAGGCTACTTCCTTAGTAAGATTTGTGAGGCTCTATGTGGCTGGTGATTTAGCTAAGGACATTTGGGCCAGAGGATATAGCTTATCAAAGCCCACCCATAGGACCAACACCATCATAACAGAAGAGAGGTGGTTTATTGAAGGTCATGAATATAAAAGGAAAGGAAGGAAAAAATTACAGCATCAGCATCCCCCCCTTTTCCTCGCCCTGGTCTTGGCTGACTGCCGCAGAATTACAGGTTTTCCCTTGGGAAGGCAGTGACTGCCCATGGAAAGGATCTCAGAATGCCACACGGCCCTGTTGTCCATCTTTGATTGGGGTTTGGACAGCATCTAAGAAAGCAGCACGGTCCCTTGAGGCAACTCAGCCGTCCCTCCCCCTTCCTGTCTACCAGAAGCAGGTCAGCCCCGATGGGTGCCCTCCCCAGGCTGCTACCTCAGAATGGGGGTCGTCAGGCACAGCTGTCAGAAGAATGGGGACCTAATCTACTGTAGGTGCCAATGTACCTAAACGTGGAGCAACCCCAAATAACACTTCCATGGCTAGGTCAGGCCGACTGTGTGAAAGTCCCTCTGCTTCTATGTCCATTTTAAAACAAGACGGAAACTTTCTCAACACAACCCTGCTCCGTTTCCAAAGGGAGATACTCATAACTGCACCTGCAGAAATTCCCAGCTACAGGCCAGCCTATGCCCTCTTTTCTCTTACTTCTGTGGTGGGACTACACAGCAAATGAGTAAAGAAATCGCTTTAGAGGACCTTCTGAGACAGTGCATGTGGGGAGAGGGCTGTGACTGGCCTGGCCATGTAGCTGTGCTGTTAACCTCCAGCACGTTCCTCCTTCCTCAGAAACCTCCAGGAACGCTGCTTTGCCTTTGGAGTGAAGGCCGCGCTCCTGAAGCTGGCCTCCACCATCTGGACCTGCGGATGACCCAAGGGTTGACCTGCTCTAATCCTTCTTTACCCAGTTCTACCCAGACAGACGGTTGAGCTGCAGTTCTCTGCACATGCTTTCTGCCTTAGAGCATTTGCTCAAGCGGTTTCCTCTGCCAGAAATGCTTTTTCCTGCTTAAACCAAACTCTTAATTCTAATATCCCTGCCCTCAGTTCTCCCTTCTTCCCTGAGCCAAAAGCAACATCCTGCTCTCTCTGCTCCGGTGACTTTTATCTGCCCCTCCCTTGCCACCTTATTCCTGCTTGCTGTTATAATCGTGTATCTGGCTTGATGCTCCAACCAGCCAGAAGGTTCCTGAGGACAGCACCATGCCTTCACTACTCTCAGTCCTCCAAGCCATATCTGGAGGCCCTCCTGGACAGTCAGGGGCTGTGTGGACCATAGGGGCTATGTGCAAGGTGGCAGTTGTGGGTAGAGATTCCTGTGAATTTCCTAGCCCCTGAAACAACCTGAGGCACTTGCAGAGGCTGGGCAGTACCTGCATCTGCAAAAGGTGATGAGGATTTGCCTGAGAGTGGAGGTTGGGGTGGCAGAGGAGGCTACAGAGTAGTGGTCCTCCAAGTGTGGCCTCCAGACCAGGAGTGCTAGCATCACCTTAGAAATGTGTTAAAGATGTGTATTATTGACCCCAGCCAGACCTACTGGATCAGAAACTGGGTGGGGCCCAGTAAGCTGTGGTTTAAGGAGCCCTTCATGTGATTCTCGTGCAAGGTGGACTCTGAGCACCACTGCCTTGAGTCAGGGACCTTGCACCTGGTGGAAGGCCAGGTGGTGCAGTGGGAAGCACGTGGGCCAGACCTCCAAGGCTCAGAGCCTGGCCTTGAGGTTTAGTGGCTCAGTGAGATGGGACTTAGTGATACCACCTCTTTGGGTTGTCCTTCTCCCGTGAGGGTCATGGTGGTCTGTAGACTTTCGTGTACATAAGAATTACCTGAGGGGCTTTTTTTTTTTTTTTTAATGCAGTTTCCCAACCCCTGTTTCAGGAAATCTAATTTTTCAGGTCAGAGTAAGGCCCAGGAATTTATAGTTTAAATAGTTCCCAGGTGGTCCTGATGTGAGTGGTTCAAGGATCACTCTGAGAAGCCCTGATATAGAGGGCCCTGTGTGACGCCTTTCATGTAGGTGGCTGTGACTGTATCTATCCTGGAAACAGCTCAGGGGAACACACTGGTCTGAAGGGTGAGGGCTTCCTGACTTATGAGCTCCCCCATGCCATTCTTTTCATTGAATGAGTCTGACCTAGAAGCAGTGTTGAAAGGCCAGACAAGGGCACAGAGTGTAGGGGCAATACTTCCATATGTGCATCCTAGATTTGGCTGCCCTCTCCCTGCCTGGTGTAACTGTGTTTCTTACAGTGAGAGCCAGGTGTGTGGGTAGAGCAGGGCTGGAGTATAGGGACTGACTACAAAGATGGTTTTGGCAGTGGGGCCAGTGAAAAGTTAGGTGGCACCCGAGCCTGGTGTGGAGCCCCAGAGGCTCTGGGAGCTGATAACAGAGATCCTAGAGTACCCTCCTTGGCCATGCATTCTGGAGGTACAGAGGGGTGGGGGGCCACTGCCTTGTTTTGAAGAGGCCTCATTCTGCCCCCTCTGGAGCCTAAGTGTCCTGCCTAGGTTGCTCCAACATCCCCCCTTTCTAAGGGACTTGAGGGCCCTCAGAATCACTTGGTCACTGCGTGGCCCCAGCATGCTATTCCCCTAGCCACCACCAGGGGTCTCAGGCTCCCTGCAAACCCAGCCCATTAAATCTCTGCAGTCCCTGCCTGGGCCCTTGAGCTGCCTCAGTGCTGTCCAACCTGGAGGTGACCCCAGAGGGTCACTAGACTCCATGGAGGGAAGGGGGCGCCTGCCTCCAGGGGCCATGCTTGTGATCTCAGCATTAGCTAGTGGCTGAACCCTGAGCAGTTTCTCGCCAGGTACCGTCCTGACTTCCCTCTCCACCCCCACCTCAGGACAGCCAGCCTGAATGGTGGGCCCCCCTCCTTCTTCACTGGCAATGCTGGGAAACACAGGTCATAGCTTGGGAATGTGGCCCTGAGCAGGGGTGATGGGAGGCGGGAGGAGGCCATGTGACCTCTCCTCAGTGGCTCCCCTACTCTGCTGCTCTGTCTCCAAGCCCCTTCCCCACACTAGTCCAGATGGGTGCTAGTTGTGAGGGATCACTGCGGGAAGCAGCCTCCGTCCTCCTGACTGTTGGCCCTGGTGGGGCTGACAGGCTGAGGGACCGTTGCCAACAGGTGCCCTGGGAGAGCCTGTAGGAGGAAGATTGGGTGCAGGCCCAGTACCCCAGGGTGACTGTTGGGGCAAACCTACCATGGCAGGTTTGGGGAGGCAGAGGTGGGATTCTGGGCCCCTGAAGTTTAGAGGGGCACCTCTGGGAAGAAGACTGAAGGTCCTGATAGCTCTCTGATTCTCAGCACTAGGGAAGACTGGGTATGCCCTGGCTCTGTAGTGTTTGAGGCTTGTTGGTGGATTCCAGTGTCAGGAATCTTGGCAGTTTGGTCAGGAAAAGGGGCATCCTAGGGGCCATTTGCCATCAGTACCTCCTCTGGTGGACACGTCAAAACAAATGGGTCAGTGCAAGCGTCTTGGCTGCTGCAGGGCACTGTGCCCCCCATCTTCCTCTGGAGACTGAGGCCCCCACCCTTTGAGTCGAGGCGCCGCTGAGGGGGCTTTGCATTTGTCAGGGTCCAGAAGCTGTAAGTAGAGAAAAGGCAGATCCCGCTGCTTGGGAATGAGCAGGGTGGCTAAATACAGCCGCTGCGCTCGGCCCCTCCCTGCTCCTCCCCCTCCACTCCAGGGCCCGGGCTGCTTGTGGTCTCAGCAGGCACCACCTTCCCAGCCAGCTGCCTGCCTGCCACCCAGCCTGTCCTGGTCTGGCCAGTCCCCACCTCCTCCTTCCCCCTCCTCAGGCTCCTTCCCCTCCCCCAGGACCGCGTGCAGAGCCTGGGCAGGGTCAGCAGAGTGAGTGGGGCTGGGCAGGCTGGGCTCCTGCTCCCTGGGGAGCTGGGCGGGGGTGGGGGGTGGGCAGTGGGCAGGCAGCAGGAGGGCCTGGTGCCAGGACAGAGACTTCGCGACAAGCGCAGCCTGGGGTCTGTGTGCAGAGTCTTGGGGTGAGTTGGGGTGCAGCCCCATGGGGGAGCCAGGGCCAAAGGGGCTTGAGGTGGGGGACCAGGAGGAGGGGCCAGGGGGCTGTGGCAGATTCATGTCTGTATTTGGCAGTCGGATGGGAGCCAGCTCAGTGAGGCTGGGCCCCTGGCCAGTTGCAGGGGAGGGCATCAGGACCCTGGGGACACCTCTCCCCCAAAGCAAGGCTGGTGCCCCCTCCCCTTCCCCCGGCTGAGCCGCCTTCTCTGTGGATGACTCTAACTCTGCTTTCCCAGCCCCTGAGAGTTTTGGGGTCCATGCTCTAGGGTTGAGGCCAACAGGTGCCCCTGGGGTATCTGACGCAGGAAGCTGAGAAGGGAGCGGGGGAAGGGCTGGTTGAACAGTGCCGTCTCATTGGCCCTGGCTCTGAGATCAGGATGGGGCTTGTCTGATGTGTGTGTGTTCCTCTGCACCAGGCCTGGCTCACCCAAGATACGGGTGTCCTGGTTGTGTCACTCTGGGGTCCAGAGACGCGAACCACCTGCATTAGGAGCCTACACTTCCATGCCAGGAATGTGGGTGCCCTGCTCCAGTGGAATTCCAACACTCCCATAAGGCCCAGATCCGCCCCTCTGCTGCCTGAATCCTTTGTCCCGGGCCATTCCCTGTAGTTCCCCCACTCAGGAGGACCAGCAGTCAGGGTTGGGAGAGTCTGGCAGAGCAGAACTCAGGGGCTGAGGGACAAGAAACACCTGGGGAAGGTCACACAGCAAGCAGGAAGTGAAGTCAGAGCAGGGCTGGTGAGGGGGGCTGCCTCAGCTCGTGGGCTCTGTGACATTTCAGACCTTATCAGGACCTTGATCCTGGGCTGATCGATCAAGCTCTCTCAGTCTCTCTGCCCCCTTCTGCCCCTGGCATCTCTCTCTATGCCACTGCCTCTCCTCTGTTTCTCCTCCAGGTGGATCCACATCCCCTTTCAGCAGCCCCATCACCTCTGATGAGGAGTACCTGAGCCCCCCAGAGGAGTTCCCGGAGCCCGGGGAGACCTGGCCCCGAGCCCCCACCATGAAGCTCAGTCCCGGCCAGAACCGCCGTTCCTCTGACACTGGCTCCAAGGCACCCCCAACCTTCAAGGTCAGATCCCTGAGGCCAGCCCCTAGCCTCCTGGGTGCCCCTATTCTTTTGTGTGGCCCCTTGTTCTTGGGGCCACCCTGGGTCTCAGTCAGACTGGTGTGGAAGTGGCCCCTCTCCCAGAACCCCCTGCCCACAGGAGCCAAAGCTAGGCCCTGTCTCCCCTGACACTTTGGGGTCCCCCTTCAGGTATCACTTATGGACCAGTCAGTAAGAGAAGGCCAAGATGTCACCATGAGCATCCGTGTGCAGGGCGAGCCCAAGCCGGTGGTCTCCTGGTGAGTAGCAGCCACTGACCACCATCTGCCAGTGTCACTTGCTCCAGGCTGCACCTTGCGAAGCCTGGCTTTGGGTAAAGGGCAGTGGACCCTTTGCAGACCAACCCGTGATCTGCCTGGGGGGCCTCATCCTAGGTACGGTGGTGCTGCTTCCCCCAACATGCCCCGCCCCTTGTCTGAGGTCCAGGCTGTTTCCGGGCTTCCCCTCTAGGGAGGGGTTTGGGGAACTAATGGTTTCCTGCCTGTCCACTTGGGATGAATGGCTAGGAGTCATCTTACTCCTGGAGAAGCCTGGCCCCCTACGCCCTGTCTCCACCACCATCAGTTGACAATAGGGTGATTTTTGAAGCCTGCTCTGTGCCCAGCCCTGTGCTAGACCCGCACATAATTTCTTTCTGAGCTGCCAGAGCCCAGAGTTAAACTCAGGCCTCAGCTGTAGCGTTTCATTCCAAATGCCTGAACTTCGATTATTCAATTTGCTTAGCTTTCTATTGGTTTAGGTTCTATTTTTCACTTTTAACTGATTATTTTTGATATTGTAAATTATTTCATATTTCTTTTGGGAAGTGGGAGAGCTATCTGTCCATTAAAATAAATAAAAACACGACACAGAATCTAAAAATCAGTAAGAGCTGAATAGCTTGGTGCTACTCTAAGTGCGGTTAAATTCCAAGAAAGGAGAGACCCAGGTGGGCAGAGGTGGTCTGGAAGTTCCTGGAGGGGATGATATGACAGAGTCGGGGGGGAAAACTTAGCCCTAACCCAGGTGCCCAGGGTCAGTGGGGACAGATCTGGAAAGTGGACAGACGATGTGGGGAGAGGGAAGGCCTGATTGGCGCTGCAGCCCCACTCCCCAGTGCATGCAGGTCAGGCCCCTGGGTCTGGGACTGAGTTCTTGCTTCTCTGACAGGCTGAGAAACCGTCAGCCCGTGCGCCCAGACCAGCGGCGCTTCGCAGAGGAGGCAGAGGGTGGGCTGTGCCGGCTTCGGATCCTGGCTGCTGAGCGGGGCGACGCTGGCTTCTACACTTGCAAAGCAGTTAACGAGTATGGCGCTCGGCAGTGCGAGGCGCGCCTGGAGGTCAGAGGTGAGCACCTCACACTCTCCACGAACTCCCCCGCATCCTGGCCCCGACCTCGTCCCTGCCCACTTGCCAACTTTCACACAAGCTTAGTTCTAGGATGCCAGAACCAAAGGGACCTTTGAGGTCCCCAGGTTTAGCTGCTTATGCTGTAGTTGAATAAACTAAGGCCCAGAGAGGGGAGGCGATTTGCCCAAGACCACACAGCATATTGTTCAGTGCTCGGCTTGCTGTTTGGTACTGCTTTCCCTATGCTGAGTCACACCTGCCTCAGTGCCAGCCTGCTTCCCGTCGCCGGCCGTCCTCTCCGCACACTCTTCTGAGCTTTTGTCACCTTGCCCTTGACAGGACCCTTACTTACACCCACTTCCATTCTTCTCTTGTCTCCTCTACCCATCCCATTGCTGTGCAGAAGGTATTATGGTTGGGGGTGGCAGTGGGGAGAGTCTGATAGCTGGACCCGTCCGGAGGGGCCCTTGGAGTGACTTGAGCATGGAGCATCGCAGGGACCCCAGGGGTGCCAGGGTAAACAGAGCTGGGAAGTGTGGAGAAGGCCGGGCCCTCAGAGTCGGGGCAACCTTCCAGACAGTGGGGATGACAGGCCCTAGCCAGGCTGCCCCCAGGGGCTAGTGATTTTCCTCTTGAGGGCAGGCTGTTTGCCTGACCTTCCACTCACCCTTCTCATTGGGCAGGTCAGGGTCGGGAACCCCTCCTCAGCTCTGCACTCAGCCACCACCCCTTCCTTCCTGGCAGAGGCCAGCTATGAGGATACTCTCAGCTCCCTGTTGGAGCCCAGACCCTGAGAGTCATGGTCACCTCCCTGGGCCCCACCTGCCTCAGTTCCCCTGTCCTGTGCCTCCAGTTCCTGGGGTTGCTACTTCCTCCGTCTCCGAATTCTTCAGCTCTCAGCCCCCCCAACGCAGCCCCATTCCCTTGCCTGCTCCTTCCCCTCAGGGTCTGGCTCTGCCTTGCTTCTCTGTATTAACCCACGTCTCAGTGCTTCTCTCTTTTTGGGATTTCTCCCAACATCCCCCAGGCTTTGGGGTGCTCCTGACTCCTGGGAATGCCTCTCGCTTGGTTATCCAGGGCCTCTAGCTGCCCAGGAACCCTGGAGACCTAGCCTCTGACTGGCTGCAGTCCCTCCCCACCTACCCCAGGGCTGACCTCAGGGGAGCTGAAAGTGGCAGTGCCGCCCTGGCCATTTTAGAGGGGCCCTAGCCAGGTCTGCGTGCCCGTGCGTGCCCGTGCGTGCCTGTGCGTGTGCGTGTGCGTGTGCTGCACTAACCTGCCGCTTGCTGACTGAGGTTTTTGTCTGTACACAGGCGAGTGAGCTCAGGGGGCCGCCTGCACTCCCCGCCGCTACCCTCCGAGCCGCGCCCCTGTCTCAGGCACCTCTCGGACCTCGCTGTGTTTCACTGCCTCCTGCCCACAGACCCTGCCGGCCCGGACCCTGTCCCAGCCTCCCCTCCCCTCCCTACCCATTCAGCGTCCTGGGATAGCCCATGAGACCCCATGGACCCCTCACTCCCCAAGTGGACGTATGGCTGGGCAGGCTGGGAGCCCCCACACGGACTGAGTGCCAGAAAGGGGCGGCCATGAGGGGTATCAAAACCACCCCCCAGTCTCTCCCCAAAGGGGAGCACCCAGCGAGTGCATGTGCTACCGCTTCTACAGGCCCTGTCTGTCTTTCCGTTTGTCTGTCTGTGTGTCTGTGACAGTCAGGGAAGGATGCCTCTGAGCTGATGTGGGGTGAGGCAGAGGGGGAGAGGACAGGGCATGGCATCTGTAGGACAGAGGGGTCCAGAGGGACAGGGGGCTGTAGACAAGGGGCTCCTGGTGGGGGCAGATCACTGATCATTCCAGAAACGGGTTTCAAATGGCACAACACTTTATTTCACAAGAGACCAAAAGCCAGAGGCCCCTGGGCCCTGTGCTGAGGAGGCCTGGCTGAATCCTGGCCCTGGGCAGGCTTAGGGCCCATTTGGGGCTCCCTTGTTCACTGATGCTCTGTCTGGGAATGAGGGTGTTAGCCAGGCTTGGTACAGGAGTAGGGGCCGGCTGTAGTGGGTGTGGAAATACTCGGAAATACCTGTTTCTTAGTTCAAATAAAGTCCAGTTTGTACCCAGCTGGTGTGCTGTGTTTTTTTTTCCGCCGCCGTCTCTGCCCCTATGTGGCCCTCTCAGTTTTCATGCCCTTGATTCCCTCCCGCTTCCTCTGAGTTCACCCTTTTGGCCCATGTGGGATTGCCATCCTGAAGCCAGGCCTGGGAGCTCCTTGCTGTCTTGGCCTGCTGGGTGGGCGGGCTTTCCCTGTCTCCAAAGGAACAAAATGCATCTCTCTCTCTGTGTCTGTCTGTCTCTCTGTGTGTGCGTGTGTGTGTTTCCCTTGCCCCATGTTTCTCTGCTCCATGCGTGCCTTCTGTGGCTGCTTCCCCACCCCCAGCACACCCTGAAAGCCGGTCCCTGGCCGTGCTGGCCCCCCTGCAGGACGTGGACGTGGGGGCCGGGGAGATGGCGCTGTTTGAGTGCCTGGTGGCGGGTCCTGCCGACGTGGAGGTAGACTGGCTGTGCCGAGGCCGCCTGCTGCAGCCTGCGCTACTCAAATGCAAGATGCATTTCGATGGCCGGAAATGCAAGCTGCTTCTCACCTCTGTGCATGAGGACGACAGTGGCGTCTACACCTGCAAGCTCAGCACGGCCAAAGGTAACTGCCCACTGGGGCCTGAGGGCTGCCATGGCGCCCAGGTACTGGAGGGAGGGGAGTGGAGGTGGAGGAGCTGGGTGCAGAATAAGACGCCCAGAAAACGGGGCTCTGCCTCCTGGGAGAAGAGTAGTGGGGTGGGAGATAGTGCAGCACACCTGCTTGGATAACACCAGCGTTTGGAGTAGCACCTGACTCAGCATGTTCTGTATGAATGTTCGCTGTTTTTCCTGTCGGAGCCAGCTACTGAAGTATACCAGCCACACCTGGACTTGGGTTCCAGTTCTTGTCCTGCCACATACCAGCATGTGACTTTGGACAAGTCACTTCATCTCTCTGAGCTTTAGACTATTCATCTATAAAAAGGGATCATGATAATACCTACCTCCTAGGGGGATGGGTAGGACTAACGAGGACTGATGTATGTACAGAACAAAGCACAGACCTGGCAAAGGGTGGCAGCTAATAAATCTCCGCCATTGTCATTATTAATGACGTCTCTGACCTGGCCCCTGTCCTCTTTTGAAGAGCTGGTATAGTGCCTCACCCAGTTGTGGTGATGAGCACCTAAAGGTGATCCCTGTAAGCAGGAACGGTCAGGTCAGCATAAGGGGCCATTATTTCCCCCAGAAGATTCTTTGTAGGGTGGTCGAGTGGGGCAAAGGGGAATTTACCCTGGGTCTGGGGTGGGGGTGAGGGAGTGTGGGCATGACCAGGGTGGGCAGAGGAGGGTTCTAAGGGTCGGGGAAAGGGGTGTGGGGGAGGGAGTGGGCTCAGATTCTATGCCTTAGAGCTGAGCTGGGCAGGATGAGATGAGGAGAGGAGAGTCAGGCCGGGCCCTGGACTCGTGTCATATCCCCAGGCCCCATGGCAGCCTTCCACCCACCCTTGCTGACCCTCACCCTCCTGAGATAGTCCAGTCTTTAGATCTTGCCCTGCTCTGGTGCCCTGGAATGTTGCTGGGCTCTGCCCAGGCTCTGGCTTCTGGCCCAGCTTCTTTTTCCTGCCCAGTATGAGAGCAGGACCCTCAAGCTGGGGTGCCTGGGGCATGGTGTTCCCCGCCCCATTGCTGACCCCTCCCCACCAGACGAGCTGACCTGCAGTGCCCGGCTGACGGTGCGGCCCTCACTGGCGCCCCTGTTCACACGGCTCCTGGAGGACATGGAGGTGCTGGAGGGCCGCGCAGCCCGCTTTGACTGCAAGATCAGCGGCACCCCACCCCCCTCTGTGACCTGGACTCATTTTGGTATGGCTCTCCACCCTGTAGATGTTTGGGGATCCCCCCAAGGGCCAGAGGGCGGGGTCCCCAGCTGAGGCTGCTCTGCTCCTGCCCCTCCCTGCCCAGGCCGCCCCGTGGAGGAGAGCGAGAACTTGCGGCTTCGGCAGGACGGGGGCCTGCACTCGCTGCACATTGCCCATGTGGGCAGCGAGGACGAAGGGCTCTACGAGGTCAGCGCCACCAACAGCCACGGCCAGGCCCACTGCTCAGCCCAGCTCTATGTGGAGGAGCCGCGGATGGCGGCCACTGGCCCTAGGTACTGCCTGGGGCCCCTGGGGCTGCCAGGGGTGCTTCTGTGGTGCCCTGGCCCTGTGGTGGGAGGTGCGGCTCTGGGCCTCTGGGCAGCTGTGTACTTCTTCCAGCTCAAAGCTGGAGAAGATGCCATCCATCCCCGAGGAACCCGAGCAGGGCGAGCTGGAGCGGCTGTCCATGCCTGACTTCCTGCGGCCACTGCAGGACCTGGATGTGGGACTGGCCAAGGAGGCCATGCTGGAGTGCCAGGTGACCGGCCTGCCCTACCCCACCATCACCTGGTTCCACAATGGCCACCGCATCCAGAGCAGTGATGACCGGCGCATGACACAGTGTACGTGTCCAGGAGGGGACCCTGGGGGTGTCCCCTCCAGCACCCTTTTTGCTGCAGTTCCCTCTCCCACCTTTGGGTCTTGCTTTGCAACCTTCATTGTGCCTGGGAGAGGGGAGCGCAGAGAGGCTATGAGGCCACTGCTTCCTTCCTTGAGCCCTTGAGCCCACACAGCACCCGTCGACTGGGTCACCAGTCTGGGCCTTGGTGGCCTGTTAGCATTTACTGGATGGGCAGTACAGCCTGCTACTGACTGCAGGCAAGTTACAGGACCCCTCTGTGCCTCAGTTTCCTCATCTGTGGTAGGCTTGTGATGAAAATTGAATCAGTGAATGCATGGAAAGCACTTAGGGCAGGGCCTGGCCAATAACAAGGGGTCAATAAGTGTTACTCTTATGGGTACCGCGTTGTTGCCACCATCAGCATCCTTGTCGATAAAGCGATGCTGCTCACAGCCTCCTGGAGAAATTCTAGTGAAAAGCCCAGTGTGGGCAGTGTCTGGTATCAAATGGATGCTTGGTCCGGGGTTGGTAAAAGGCAAATAAAGAAGAAAGAGTGGGGAAAATACCTAGGAACGTATTTGGGACCATGTCCTCTCAGCCTAGGATGTTTTCTCACGGAGTATCTTAGTTCCACCCTTGAGGGAATCTGAGTCTCCTGTGAGAAGGTCTACCTCCTCCCCACCAGCAGTGCCACCCCGTGACCTGTGATGGGCTCCTCTCTGGCTGCAGTGTGACAAAACTCACCTTTACTAAGCCCTTCCTGAGTGCCAGGCCCTGGGTGCTCGAGGCCTGATGGGGATGATCTCACCTTCCTCACCACAGACCTGTGAGGCAGGTGCTATTATCCCTGTTTCCAGATTGGGGAACTGAGGCTTATAGAGGGATAGTGACTCGCCCAAAGGCAGACAGGAATGGCGTGACTCTGGTGTCCACCTCCTGACCAGGACGTCCCCTTTTGCCCATGTCTCACTCTCCCCTCCCATCTCCTGTGTCACCACCGTGGCTCTGACCCTCCCCTCAACCCCTTCCATGGCTATCTTTGCTCAGCCCACAGGCTTCCTGTCTCTCACTCTGCCCTGAGGCCCCGGGTGGGTGTCTGTCTCAGGATCTGAGCTGGCGTCTCTGCTTCTGTCTGTATCTGGGATCAGTGGCAGCCCTGGGCTTCTCTTCCCGTATAAATAGTGTCAACAGAGATAAATGAACCAGTGATTGTTCCATGCAGAGATAACCGCTAAGAGGAGGGAGGGGTGTTTGGGGATGGCCCTGATGTCAAGGAAGGAGGACAGTGCAGGTCTCTTCCCCTTCACGTCCCCCCGGGGATGGCCTCCTTACCATCATGCAGGGAGCACAGGGTAGGGAGAGAGCTTCAGAATCAGAGGGAAGCAAGTTCAGGCTGTAGCATCATCATTTATTAGTGGTATGACCTTGGACAAGTTCGTTAATGTCTCTGACCTCACTGGTAAAATAAGGATAATTTTGCAGGGTTGTTGAAAGGCTTATGGAGAAAAAAATGCATGTGAAGTATCTGGCATGGTCTAGGCATAGTGCAGACAACTCTTCTTGTAATTTATAATCTAATGTACTTTGCACTTAACTGTATGCAAGGCGTCAGGTTCTGGGCTTGGCAGGACAAATCAGCTGTCTTTAAGGAGCTTGCAGAAGGCATGATACGTGAAGAAAAAAGGAAGGACCACCCAAAGCAGTCAGCTGGGTGCTGGAGGTCCTGGGGAGGGAGTCAGGGATGGAGGTATAGAGGGGACCAGGGGCACAGACAGGAAGCTTCCCAGGACTGGCACTCACTTGAACTGCATCTTGAAGGAAAAGGAAGCCTTAGGTAAGAGAAGAACATTCCAGAAGGGAAGAATTTTGTGAGCAAAGACCTGGAGAGGGAACTCATGTGGCTTGTTCAGGGACCTGATGGCAGGTCAGGGTCAGAATGTGGAGGCATAGCAGGAGACGTGGCTCAGTGGGAGTTTGGGCCAAAGGCTTTGGATGCCACCTGATTGGCAGTAGGTGCCATTAAGGTTTCCAGATCAAGAGGTAGCATGCAATGCAGACCACACTGGTGGAAGCTTTCATGGCCAGTGGCCTTGGGGATGGAGAAGAAGGCACTTGGGCACAAAGTCTTGTCAGAACTTGGACATGGAGGTCATGAACCCCGAGAGATGTGGAGATGAGGGGCAGTAAACGGGGTAGGAACCTGCAGAGGGTGAATTGGTATGGGAGGAAGATGAGAAGTCACTGAGCCTGAAGTGCTAGAGGGACAGGCAAGAGGGGCCAGGGCTGCAGGTGTGGACTTGGCAGCCCGGACCTAGAGTTTGCTGCATGATGGACACCCTTCTTGTGTCTGCTCTGCTCCTTGTAGCAAGTGGGGGTGGATGGCCAGGCCTGGGTGGCATGGACCCATCCCCCAGAGTATGCCCCTAGCTCAGGACAATGTCATTGTCCCTCCCCCCCAGACAGGGATGTCCATCGCTTAGTGTTTCCTGCCGTGGGACCTCAGCATGCTGGTGTCTACAAGAGCGTCATCGCCAACAAGCTGGGCAAAGCTGCCTGCTATGCCCACCTCTATGTCACAGGTGAGGCAGGTACCCTCCTGGTCAGGTGCATCCACGGCCCAGCCTCCGGCCTACCCACACACTGGGCAAGGGAGTGGCTTCCACACCAGCTCCCTTCCCCTTGGTCCCCTGGGGAGCCATCTGGCCTTGCCTCTGCCCCTATGACCATGTCCCCAGCCCCCAGCCCATTGCCCCAAAGCTTGGTGGTCCTGCGGGGCCATGGGGCCCTAAAACCCAGCAGACATTCTGTGTGTGGCTTTCAGATGTGGTTCCAGGCCCCCCAGATGGTGCCCCGCAAGTCGTGGCTGTGACTGGGAGGATGATCAAGCTCATGTGGAACCCCCCCAGGAGTCTGGACATGGCCATTGGTGGGTCTGGACCACACAGGGGTGTGGGTAGGGATGGGGGCGTGGACAGGGCAGTCTTAGCCGAGGGGACCGAGGGTGGGCAGGAAGGGAGAGCAAGGCCCAGCAGGGCACAGGGGCATAGGGGCATACAGGTGAGGGGTGGGAATAGATGGAGCACTGGGAGCATGGCCAGGAGGGGCTTTGCTGGTCCCCTCTCCATGGTGGGTGAAGCTCCGGCTCCAGATCAGGAGAGGAGACAAAGTGGGGGCTGCCACATTCCCTTCTCTTCTCAAAGGGAGTGGGTGCTTGGGTCATGATCCTGGGAAACCCCTCTCCTTCCCTGGGCATCTCTTCCTGCTCTGTGCTTCTCCCTACCTCAGGTAGCAGCAAGAAATTGGGATTAAGTCAAGCTCCCCCTATGCCTGTAACTGGACCCCACACCTTACACCTCATTGGCTCTGAGCCTGGCCAGGCCTGTGGTTGGGCAGGAGCAGATGGGGGACAGGCAGAAGCAACAGGAGAAGCTGAGGCAGGTCCTCAGAGCAGAATGATGTTGAGTTCCTGGTTCCCAAGCCAGCTGAATAGGGACAGAGGGCACCCCAGCAAGGCCCATCTCTAGCAGCTGCCTTCCCCCCAGACCCAGATGCCCTGACCTACACTGTGCAGCACCAGGTGCTGGGCTCGGACCAGTGGACAGCGCTGGCCTCGGGCCTGCGGGAACCCGGGTGGGCGGCCATGGGGCTGCGTAAAGGGATCCAGCACAGCTTCCGGGTCCTCAGCACCACCATCAAGAGCAGCAGCAAGCCCTCGCCCCCCTCCGAGCCAGTGCAGCTGCTGGAACATGGTGAGTCGGGGGGTTCCTGTGGGGTGGGGGTGGGGGTGGGGGCAAGAGCTGCTGGGCCTGGGAGCTCGGTGTCCATGGAGGAGACTCCAGGGCTGATTTGGACATGAAAACTACGGTGGGAATGGGTTGGCTGGCCGTGACCCCTACTCGTCAGAGTGCTTCCTTCCCACTCCGGAAATAGCGCATGCAGTTGACAAGGCTGAAGCTCTAAGTCAGACCAGCTGGAGGTCCAATCCCAGCTCTGCTGCCTACTGGCTGTGTTCCCCTGGACAAGTTGCTAAACACCTCTGAACCTCAGCTTCCTCATCTGAAAAATGGAGCTTGCATGGTGATTGGGAGGGTTCAAGGAGCAGTGGGTGCTGAAGATCTGGCGTCAAACCCAGCATAAAGCCAGCCCTCCTCCTCCCAGGCCCGCCCCTGGAGGAGGCGCCCGCCGTGCTGGACAAGCCAGACATCGTGTATGTGGTGGAGGGACAGCCTGCCAGTGTCACCGTCACCTTCAACCATGTGGAGGCCCAGGTCGTCTGGAGGAGGTGGGGCTCTGCCTTGCATGCCCTGTGCCTCACATGAGGCAGCCCAGCTCCAGGTGACCAGGTCTGGATCCTGCATGACCTCCCTGTCGTGTGTCCCTTAGCTGCCGAGGGGCCCTCCTAGAGGCCCGAGCAGGTGTGTACGAACTGAGCCAGCCAGATGACGACCAGTACTGTCTTCGGATCTGCCGGGTGAGCCGCCGGGATATGGGGACCCTTACCTGCACTGCCCGCAACCGCCATGGCACACAGGCCTGCTCAGTCACACTGGAGCTGGCAGGTGGGTGACAGCCGGCCTCCTTCCCTCTCCTCCCTCTGAGGCCCACAGCCTTCTCCTCACACCCCCAGGGATACACACCCACCTGCCAAGCCTAGGTCTCCCCTCTCAGGGGCCATTTAATGGCCACAATAATACCAGTCCTAGTTACAATAACAGTAATAGTACTAATAAAGATATTTATTGAGCACCTAGTATGTGCCAGGCTCAGTGCTAAGTATCTTACATGTATCACCTCATTTAACATTTCTGTCAACCCTGGAAGATGGAGTCGGTTATTATCCCCATTTTACAGATGGGGAAACTGAGGCTCAGAGATTGTGCTAAGTAATAGGCCCAAGGTCACATAACCTAATCAGTCAGGAGCTGGGATTCAAGGCTAGGTGCCCTACTCCAAAGCCAGACTATGCTGTTAGCTCCTGCGTTAAACACAACAGGAAGTAGAACCTCAAGTATAAAAAGCCGGGAGAGGGGCCAAGTCAACTTAAAAAAGAAAAAGGCCCAAGTGAGCTCATCTTATCACCAGACTCTCAGCTCTAGGGATCCTGGCTGTTGCCCTTTTGCACAAGCCTCTTTGGCGAGCCTCCCCATCTTTGCAGTGAGGACCTTTTAATAATTTCTCCTTTCAAGATACAGTCTCTCAGGCCGTAGCATGCATTAAGTAGTAATTGTCTTGTTTTCTGGTTTGTTAATTAACTCTAGACATATGTAACTGCCACTCAGAACTTCAGATCAGCATGAGCTAAACAGTGTTACCTGCTGAGTAGATAAGATTCCAACCAAATGCAAAGGAAGTGACATTTTAGTTAGCACAGGCCGTCTTATCATGGGGTAAACGTACATTTTCTGGTGCTTTAAAAAAAATCATTGAAGTTGGCTTAAAACCTTCTGATCCTTTGACCTTCATAGATGGACCCCTGCCACTGCCCCCACCCCTACCCACACCCCACCCCCAGCAGACTATGACCAGATTCCTAGAGAGCAGGGCAGGCAGCTTTAAACTAGAAGAGAGGTGGCAGTAGAGTGTGTGAGGAGGAGATAACGGAGACCCTACTGGCCCCTCTGTGGAGGGTGGGTAGGGTGGGGCTGCAGGAGATCTGGGCCCCTGGTTTCCCTTTTATGTGTCTTCCCCTTTGCCTAGCTTCCCCCTACCCCACCCCAGCACTTCCTACTCAGCCATCACTTTGCTCCTTGACAGTACCATCTCCAGGACTCATCTTTCTTCCCAGATATAGGAGGAGACTCAAGGTTTGGGGAGGCCCTGGCCACCAAGAACCCTGCAGCGGGCCTGGCTGGGACAGTAACTGAGGGAAACCCTGACCCAGCTGGCCAGGGCTAGAGCAGGCCTGGGGCTTGGATCTGCACCCCCTCCTGCTGTGCCCCACCCCCTCTCCCACAGGCAGGTAGAATGGCCTCTTTCCTCCACACCTGCCCCACTGATGCATCTTCTGTGCTCCCAGGATGACCTCCCCCTTTATCTGCGTAAAAGTTGAGCTATGTGCTTGGACATGAGGTGCTCCCTGCCCAGCTTTTCCCTCAGGGCCTCTCTCTCTCACTCCCCTTAAAGCCAGGATCCTCAAACATGCTGGGGGAGGGGGAGGGCACCAGAACGTCACAGGCTTCTCCGAAAAGCACAAGCACATTGGAATATGTATTTAATTCCGTCATGAGAATTAGAAACTGCTTTACCAGGAAATACCACAAATGCATGATATGTGTAGAGAATAAAATCAGTCTCACATGGGAGAACTAAACCGAGAATCGGTACCCGTTTATTCATCTTGCCAGCTCCCAGATGGTAGAAGTCCCCTTAAATATTTAAATAAGATTCAGAGAGAAAACTTCAAGATAGAGGCAATGCCATCCGTGAACTTCATTCAGGGTCACAGACTGAGCCACCTGCAAGGCCCAGGACAGGTAAAGTCAGAGAAGCCCGCAGTCGGACTGTGCAGAAGGGCAGCCACCCACAGGGGGCAGTGTCGGGCCACTCCTCACCAGCCCATTAATGCAGTGAGGGAGGCAGCTCAGGACAGCCAGTCCTGATTTTCCAAGAGAGGCAGGAAATCCAGATTTCTTTTGTGTGTAAAAATCTCCTAATTTCGAAGCTGGCAAAAATACTGAGATCCAAACAAAGCAAGCCTGCATTCCCTGGCTTAGGTTTTCTGAGATTTGGAGAACATCACATTTGGATTTGTAGAGAGAGCACTTGGTCCAGGCAAGGAACTCTTGTGTTCCCGGGGCCAAGTCTGAGAGTCCCAGGGTGGGATGCTGGGGTTCTGGGAGGTGGGGGGTTGTCTGGTGTTATGTCTGAGCCAGTTGCTGAGGGAGGGTTTAGAGAAGGACTGAGGAAGCAGGCCCTTGTGACCCCAACGTTCTGTCCCCCTCCCTATCCTACCCTAAATCCTGTGTGTTTCAGAGGCCCCTCGATTTGA
This sequence comes from Camelus dromedarius, assembly GCF_036321535.1. Taxonomy (NCBI): domain Eukaryota; kingdom Metazoa; phylum Chordata; class Mammalia; order Artiodactyla; family Camelidae; genus Camelus; species Camelus dromedarius. The sequence continues at coordinate 82,139,021 of NC_087439.1, forward strand.
GTCCATCATGGAGGACGTGGAGGTAGGGGCTGGAGAAACTGCTCGCTTTGCTGTGGTGGTTGAGGGGAAACCACTGCCGGACATCATGTGGTACAAGGTCAGAGGCTGATGGAGTCCTAGCATGGGGCTGGCCAGGAGCCTAGGGGGAAGGGAGGAGGGATTTCCTGGGGCTGTGGGAGAGATCAGGGGAGCCAGGACAGAGAAGAGCAAAGGAGCTGCCAGAGGTGTGGTTAGGAGGAGGAAGTGGGACCCAGAGGTGCTGGTGACACTGGCAAGGGTTTGAGGAACCAGAGGACCATGGCAGGGTGGGAAGAGGGGTTGCAGAACTATTCATGAGAAATAAGGGTGGAACCTATTCTGGGTCTGAGCAAGGCCCCTAGGGTGGAGATAACTGGGACCTGCGGTAGGGGTGAGACTGGGTCTCTGGCATGGAGCTCCAGCTGAGTCCCAGGTGGAGGTGAAGCCAGGCCTGGACTGGAGGTGACAGTCACCTCTGCAGGATGAGGTGCTGCTGACAGAGAGCAACCATGTGAGCTTCGTGTACGAGGAGAATGAGTGCTCCCTGGTGGTGCTCAGCGCGGGGGACCAGGACGGAGGCGTCTACACTTGCACTGCCCGAAACCTGGCTGGTGAAGTCTCCTGCAAAGCAGAGTTGGCTGTGCACTCAGGTGGGCTGGAGTTCAAGGCAAAGTGCTCACCCAGGAATCTGATGTGAGCTCCCAACCCGGCCCTTCACTCCTGACCACCACATCCTCCAGCCCCAGCACCACTGCCTTGGGCCCCCAACATTCTTGCTTCTCTTCTGTGTCTTCTGTCTGCCCTGCCTGGGCCAGTCTCTGCTCTCGTTCCTTCCTGCCCTCCCCACCTAACACCAGACATCTCTTTCTCAGCTCAGACAGCTATGGAGGTGGAGGGGGTCGGGGAAGACGAGGAGCAGCGAGGAAGGAGGCTCAGCGACTTTTATGACATCCACCAGGAGATTGGCAGGTGTGGGGCTGGGGCAGGTGCTGTGTCCGGGGGCCGAGAGAGGCTGCGTCTAAGTCTCAGCAGTGTCTGATCCCCATCCTCTCCCTGCGTCCTCACCCAGGGGTGCCTTCTCCTACCTGCGGCGTGTGGTGGAGCGTAGCTCTGGCCTGGAGTTTGCAGCCAAGTTCATCCCCAGTCAGGCCAAGCCGAAGGCATCAGCGTGGCGGGAGGCCCGGCTGCTGGCCCGACTCCAGCATGACTGCGTCCTCTACTTCCACGAGGCTTTTGAGAGGCGCCGGGGACTGGTCATTGTCACTGAGCTGTATCCTAGGGCAGGCTGGGCGGGTGGGGGACACACGGCCTGAATGACTGATCATTGTAACAGCCAATTAGCAACATGACTTACACTTTACAAAGTGGTCCCATTGACAATTGGGAGTTCTGAAGATGTCTTACAAATTCTTTAGAGTGGAGTCTGGAGGCATATGTGTGAAAACCAACATTTTTTTAGCTTAAATTTACATAGCACTTAATGTGTGCCTGGCAGTGTTCTAGGAGTTTCACAAATATCGAGGTAAGGAGGCTGGGTGGTTGGCTAGCAGGGTGACCATGTCCTATATACTAGCCTCCCAGTCTGCACTGTTAGGACCCAAACCTCAGCAAAATGACAAATTATTATGTGTCATGGACCTTCTGGGTCATTCTCAAATAGGGGCAAGAAGTTCCATAAACAGTCAACAAAACACTGCTCCACCTTGATCCTTCTAGATACTTCACAGGGTGGGCGAGAGGAGTGTTATCCCTATTTGACACCACAGGGAACCTAGATTCAGAGAGGTTATATGACTTGCCTGAGATCCCACAGCAAGTGAGAGTCCAAGCAGGGCTGTCCCAGATGGCAGGGGGAAGAAGGAAGATGCAGTTGCTATCTGGTATCAGATGTGCTTTAAGGGGAAGGAGAAGCCTGTGCTGAGCTAGGACCCAACCTGAGCTCTGTGGGTGGAGGGTGCTGCCTAAGGCGGGCCCAGCTGTTGGCACTGGTCACTGTTCTCCTTGATCTGGGACATAGCTGCACGGAGGAGCTGCTCGAGCGAATGGCCAGGAAAGCCACCGTGTGTGAGTCTGAGGTGAGGGCAGTGGGTGGCAGGGGCCTGATTGGGCACCAGCATTCAACCACCTGAGCTCCGAGACCCAAGGGGTGCATCCTGGGCATGCCATCTGTGCCCACAAATAGGCAGGGGTGGTGGTGGAGAGGAGTACTGTTAGGCAGGCAGCAGAGTCCCCTTCACCCATCAGAGCAGACCCGCACCCTGGGACTTGTACTCGGTAAATCTCAGCAGACCTACCCTGGTCCCTAACTCTGTTGTTTCCCGATCTTCCTTACGTAAGTATTCCTCACACATTTCTCCAGAAGGAGCCCCACCTAGACTCTGTTCAGTCTCAGTGCTGTCCTGCCTTGTAGGGCTGCACAAGTTGTGCACTGCACAATTCTACTGATTATCATGTAAATGACTCCCTCTTATAATTCTGCTGCACGCAACCTGTGCAGCTGTACGTGGAAGCCCTGAATCTCAGCAACCCCAAACCTATGTTTCAGCCCCCTCCACCAGCCACCTGAAGGCCACTTCCCAGGCATGGCCTGACTTTTTACCATAATCCTGCTGGTGATCAAACATAATACCCCCCGATTCTGGGCCTCCTGTTTCCACAGATCCGGGCCTACATGCGGCAGGTGCTAGACGGAATATGCTACTTGCACGAGAACCATGTGCTGCACCTGGATGTCAAGGTGAGATGCAGGTGGGAAGTGGGGAGCAGGCAGAACCTGTGGGAGCCAGGCAGTGGGGTGTCCTCCCCTCTTCACTTGGTCCCCACGTCTTGCCTTGTGCCCTGCAGCCTGAGAACCTGCTGGTATGGGACGGTGTTGAGGGTGAAGAGCAGGTGAAGATCTGTGACTTCGGGAATGCTCAGGAGCTGACTCCAGGAGAGCCGCAGTACTGCCAGTACGGCACACCTGAGTTTGTGGCACCTGAGATTGTCAACCAGACCCCTGTATCCGGAGTCACTGACATCTGGTATTATGGACATCTGGGACTGCTGGGGTGGGCCAGAGCAGCTTCCCTCAGTGCCATGCTGAGGACTCGTTTGGTGGCAGAGAACAGCTTTACTCTGATTCCTTCTCAGACAGTTGGCTGGTGGCATTGCTCACGGGGGCCTCCTGCCCTTGTTACTACCTGCCCCTCATCTGCCAGGGCTGACCCGATCACTCAAGGCCTAAGCCCTGATAGTCCTTGGCTCCTCTCCCCCCCGACCCCCAGGTGCTAGGCCTCCCTGCCTGCAGCCACCTTGCCTCCCCCAGTGAGGCAGACATAGCCTTTTGGTCCCTAGACTCCTCTGGGCTCCCTAGGCTGGCCCTGCCATGACCCTTGAGTCCTCCAGGCATGTTGGGACCTCTGGGTTCAGGATCCTCCCCAAAGGAGGCATCCCTGTGCCCATTTGTGCATGGCAGTGTTCACAAGGAGGATGCTTCCTTAGTAGATCAGCAGTAGCAAGAGAACTGCTCACTTCCGGTGGGAGGTGGGCTGTCCTCTTACCCATCTACTCTCCTTTCTTTTCTACCAGGCCCGTGGGTGTTGTTGCCTTCCTCTGGTAAGGACCCCTCTGCACTCAGGACCCCTGTCTTCTAACAGTCTCCAAGCAGGTCCACTGCTAACATTTGCAGAGCCCGGGGCAAGAGAGCAGCTGGGGGCCTGCAGCCCACCCCTTTCTCCTCCATACTGTGGCTCCTTCCTGCACTGGAAGGGGCCTCATGTGCACGAATGTGGACATCCAGACTGTGTGTCCAAGCTCTGTCCACCACCACGCCCCCCCATAAGGGCGGGCACGCTGGCAGCGTGCTTGGGAGGCAGGACAGGGAGAGGCCAGTGCAGGCTCAGTGCCATTTAGGCAGGGAACTAGTCCAGAACTCGGACTAGGAGGGGGAGGCCCTGGCTCCTGGGGCATATCCCATTGGCACAGACTCCTCACCTCAGGGAAAGGGCATGGCTGGAGGAGGGATGGAACAGGTCCTCTAGAGTATGGGCTTAGGAGAAGGACCTGGTTGCCCAGGATTCAAGGCATTACTGCCTCCCCGCCCATTCCTGGGTTTGGATAGGGGCAGGGCAGGCAAGAATCTGCAAGATTCTGCCCAGGTTCACCCTGCCTCTGCTGCCCCACAGCTCTGGTGCCTCCATCTGTCCCTGGCCCTATGCTCCCCTGGCATCCACCTTTGTCTCTGCCCCAGCCCCAGGACCCTGCCCCCTCTCACCCAGCCCTCTCCACCCCTACAGTCTGACAGGAATCTCCCCGTTTGTTGGGGAAAACGATCGGACGACACTGATGAACATCCGAAACTACAACGTGGCCTTCGAGGAGACCACATTCCTGAGCCTGAGCAGGGAGGCCCGAGGCTTCCTCATCAAAGTGCTGGTACAGGACCGCCTGTGAGTATGAGGCCCCAAGGAGCCTCCCCCTTGCAGGGTCCCCTCATGCCACCCCTCAAATCCTGCCCAAGCCTCTGTCCATAGGGAGTTAACCGCCCAACTCCTTAGAGGCCCTGTTTTCCCAAACATTTATTGAATGAATGAATGAATGAATGAATGAATGAATGAATGAAAAATCCCTTCTTAATCCTCATTCCTTTACAGGAGACCTACCGCAGAGGAGACCCTAGAACATCCGTGGTTTAAAGTGAGTCTTGCGGAGGGTAATAGCTCAGTGGTAGAGCACCTGCTTAACATGCACAATGTCTGGGTTCAATCCCTAGTACCTCCATTAAAAAAAAGATTAAAGTGAGTCTTGTCTCACAATGTGGTGGTAGAAGAGATGGAAGGAGAGAGAACGTTATCAACAGCTCCAATTATTGAGTCCCTACTGTGTACAGTAACCACGATAATGCATTTTATTTACATATGATCTGTTAGTCTCACAATGGCTCTGTAAAGGAAGGTATTATTACTCCCATTTTGCTGATAAGGAAACTGAGGTTCAGCTTGGGGTATCATGGACTCCAAGGCACAGGTCTGGACCTCCCCATCCTAGGGATCCTCATCAGGTTTCTCCCTGTCTCTTGAGACCAGCCCCAGTCCTCCGCACTCCTGTGGCCTTCCTCCATCCTGCCCTGGTCCCACACACTATGGTTGGTGGGTGGCCTGGCTGGCTTGTCCTCTTGGTTTTGAGCTCTGTGTGGGCAGAGTTCTCACTCATTCATCTTCAAACCCCAGCACCACAGGGCACAGTGCCAGGCAGAGGGAGGGGTTCAGCAAATGAGCCAGAAAGAGTAACTGAATAAATCATCCAATGAGCATGGTGCTGGGTCAACAGAAGGCTGAGGTCATTCTGGTATCTGTCCCTGGAGTAGGAGCCTGATTTCTCAGCTCAGAAACAAGCTCTGAAAAGAGCAACCTGGGTGGGGGCTGAGGGGCACCTCCAAAGGCTGGCCCACCAGACTCCATATGTCTGGGATGCTGGCTCTAGATGGAGACAAATGGTGACTTGGGGAGCAGGGTTCAAGCCAGGGGTCTCCCAGGACAGCCAGTAGACCAGGACAGGGCCTTGAGCTCCAGTATAAGCTCTAGAGCCCACCCCTGGAGCCACTGGTTTCCTATTTCTCCACTTAGGTTCAGGGCATTTGTCCACACATGGGTACGTTGACCGTGGGAGTTGCTATGACAGATCCGAGGGGAAAGGGAGCCCCAGGAACCCAGATTCAATGCTGCTTGGTCTACTGTCCCCTCCCGTGGACATTGTCTCTCCATTGCCAAACTTGGAGGGTTAGGGTGGACAGAGGACTTTCCCTCAGGCACTCTTTCCTGGTTTGCAGACACAGGCAAAGGGCGCAGAGGTGAGCACGGATCACCTAAAGCTATTCCTCTCCCGGCGGAGGTGGCAGGTGAGTTTGGCAGGGCCCTGCCTCTGTGCCTTCATCTTCTCCCCCTGCAGCCTTCTCTCTCTAACACTGCTTTTTCTATCAGGTGCCCTCACTCCTGCTCATCCATCTTCATGCACTTTTTACTCTCTTAACTCCCACTTCCCTCCTGTCCCCTGACTCTGCCTGCCTTGGGCTATCTCCCCTGGGGCTGAGGTGGGCCTGAGTGGGTCAGTTCGGCCCCAGGGGTCCCTCAGGTCTGACTCTAGTACCCTGTCTCCAGCGCTCCCAGATCAGCTACAAGTGCCACCTGGTGCTGCGCCCCATTCCTGAACTGCTGCGGGCACCCCCAGAGCGGGTGTGGGTGGCCGTGCCCAGAAGACCACCCCCCAGTGGAGGGCTGTCATCCTCCTCCGATTCTGAAGAGGAAGAGCTGGAGGAGCTGCCCTCAGTGCCCCGGCCACTGCAGCCTGAGTTCTCGGGCTCCCGGGTGTCCCTCACTGACATTCCCACTGAGGATGAGGCCCTGGGGACCCCAGAGGCTGGAGCTGCCACCCCCATGGACTGGCAGGAGCAAGGAAAGGCCCCGTCTCAGGATCAGGAGACCCCCAGCCCTCAGGCCCTCCCCTCCTCAGGCCAGGAGGTCCCGTCTGGGCCCAGCCCCCAGCGGGGAGAGCTCCGGAGGGGTAGCTCAGCTGAGAGCGCCCTGCCCCGGGCCGGGTCGAGGGAGCCGGGCTGGGGCCTGCACAAGGCAGCGTCTGTTGAGCTGCCGCAGCGCCGAAGCCCCAGCCCGGGGGCCACCCGCCTGACCCGAGGAGGCCTGGGGGAGGGCGAGTATGCCCAGAGGCTGCAGGCCTTGCGCCAGCGGTTGCTGCGGGGCGGCCCTGAGGATGGTAAGGTCAGCGGCCTCAGAGGCCCCCTGCTGGAGAGCCTTGGGGGCCGTGCCCGGGATCCCCGGCTGGCGCGGGCAGCCTCTAGCGAGGCGGCACCCCGCCACCAGCATCCACCTGAGACACGAGGCCTGCAGAAGAGCAGCAGCTTCTCACAGGGTGAGGCGGAGCCCCGGGGCCGGCATCGCCGAGCTGGGGCGCCCCTTGAGATCCCCGTGGCCAGGCTTGGGGCCCGCAGGCTGCAGGAGTCTCCCTCCTTGTCTGCCCTCAGTGAGGCCCAGCCACCTAGCCCTGTGCGGCCCAGCGCCCCCAAACCCAGTGCCCCCAAGTCTTCAGAGCCTCCTGCCACCACACCCAGTGATGCCCAGCCCTCAGCACCCCAGCCTGCCCGAGAGAAGGCCCCAGAATCCATGCCAGCACCAGTCCCAGCCCACAAACCTACACAGCCCCCCATAGCTCTACAAACCCCGGTGCCCCCCCTCACACCCTATGCCCAGATCATGCAGTCGCTCCAGCTGTCGGGCCACGCGCAAGGGCCCCCGCAGGGCCCTGTCGCACCTCCATCGGAGCCTAAGCCCCACCCGGCTGTGTTCGCCAGGGTGGCCTCCCCACCTCCGGGAGCCTCCAAGAAGCGTGTGCCTTCAGCCAGGGCTCCCGCAGTGCCAGCCGAGAAAGCCCGTGTCCCCACGGTGCCCCGCAGGCCAGGAAGCAGTCTCAGCGGCAGCATCGAGAACCTGGAGTCGGAAGCCGTGTTCGAGGCCAAGTTCAAGCGCAGCCGTGAGTCGCCCCTGTCTCGGGGGCTGCGGCTGCTGAGTCGCTCGCGCTCCGAGGAGCGCGGCCCCTTCCGCGGGGCGGAGGAGGAGGACGGCATGTACCGGCCGAGCCCCGCGGGAACGCCGCTGGAGCTGGTGCGACGGCCCGAGCGCTCCCGCTCTGTGCAGGACCTCAGGGCGGTCGGGGAGCCGGGCCTCGTCCGCCGCCTCTCGCTGTCGCTGTCCCAGCGTCTGCGGCGAACCCCGCCCGCCCAGCGCCACCCGGCCTGGGAGGCCCGCGGCGCAGACGGGGAGAGCTCGGAGGGCGGCAGCTCGGCGCGGGGCTCCCCGGTGCTGGCGGTGCGCAGGAGGCTCAGCTCCACGCTGGAGCGGCTGTCGAGCCGGTTGCAGCGCAGCGGCAGCAGCGAGGACTCGGGGGGCGCGTCGGGCCGCAGCACGCCGCTATTCGGACGGCTGCGCAGGGCCACGTCCGAGGGCGAGAGTCTGAGGCGCCTTGGCCTCGCGCACAACCAGCTGGCCGCCCAGGCCGGCGCCACCGCACCTTCCGCGGAGTCCCTGGGCTCCGAGGCTAGCGGTACATCGGGCTCCTCAGGTGAGGAGGGGCCGGGACAGAGTGGAGTCTGTGCGAACAACTGGGGTGGGGATGGGGTGTGGGACTGGGATGATAGGTAGGCTGGAGAGACGCCCTAGGACGAGGAGAGGGCCGGGGACACCGACCGCGAAGAGGCGGAAGGCTTTCTGGAGGCCCTGAGGATGGAACTGGCAGGGCTGGAACAGCGGGAGGCTGAAGGGCAGAGGCTGGTGGAGCAGACCAGGGTGGGGGCTACAAGTTCTCTAGTTCTCTGGGCGCGGGATGGGGGGAGTGTGGAGCTGCCGGGAGGCGGGAGCTTTCTGGTACTGGCTGGCAGGTGCTCATGGGCCTGGGTCTTCCCAGCTCCTGGGGAAAGACGAAGCCGCCTGCGCTGGGGCCTCTCTAGGCTTCGGAAGGACAAGGGGTTGTCCCAGCCAAACCTCTCTGCCAGCGTCCAGGAGGATTTGGGTCACCAGTATGTGCGCAGTGAGTCAGGTAATAGAGGCCTGCTGCATAAGTAAACCCCTTCCCGCCCCAGGGGATGGTCATTGCTGGTTGGGGAGATGGCCCACCTTGGGGAGCCCTGGCAGTAGTGGAAGGGGCTTGAAGTCAGGGAAACAATAACAATAATAATAGCAGCTGCCATTAATTATCAGTGCCAAGTGTCCTATTAAGCACTTCACAAGCATTGCCTCACTCCATCTTCCCACATTGTTTAGGAATGATTCTTACCATCTCCCTGTTTTACAGGTGAGGGGACAGAGGCTTAGCCATGCTTGCCCAAGTCACAGAGCTGGTAGTTAGAGGAGCAGCCAGAGTGTTGGGCTGTATGACCCTCTGCAGCCAGATCCCAGCAGTGGCTTCAGGACACTGTGCTAATGCCTTTCTTTGGCTAGTCTCCTCCCTAGGTCTCTGTCACTGGGTGTAGTTCTGAAGGAGGTCAGGACGAGGCCCCCTGCAGATGTGTGTATGCATGAACGTGCTCCCAAAGACACCCTTTCTCTCCCACCTAGAGGCCCACAATCTGGATTATGCCTCCAATCCTCCATTTCTCTGTCGCCCTGAACACACAAGTGCCCTCCCTGTCCCCTCTGCCCCTACAGAAGGCACTTTGCACAGATAAGCAGCCTTCAGGGCTCTTTGCTGGGGGCAGGAGCACTTGGGATATACCCTGGTCTGTTTCTCTGCCCACGTGTGCTGGGGCTGCAGGGAGGGAGGTATTCTCTACCTGGGTCACCCCAGTCCCCCACCTGAAAGGGGGGTGTTACTCAAGGATGACAAGCAAAGGCTTCAGGAGGCCAGGGTTTCCAGATAAACCTGCAGAAAGGAGCAGGCCCACCAAACTGGCCTGCATGCAGAATCTTTATTGGTTACCAATGTTCTCCTCCAGTTTCCTGATAAAACTCCTCAGAACTGCCCCAGACATGCCTTAGCCGGGCTTGAGATGACTGTGTCCCATCTTGACCAGGGAATGGGAAGCTGGGGCATCTCACCTGAGGAAGTTGGTGGTGGAGGGTGTAGTGAGAGAAGAGAAGGGAGGGAGGCCAGCTGGTGGGGGCAGGGGTAGAGAAGGAATGGGAAGAGAGAGAGCAAAGCCAGCCCTGAGGCCTGGGGACAGCTGATCCCTTCCCACATGGGGCCTCCCCTCCAGCTCCATTTTGCTTGTGCAGCTGATTTCTTGCCGAGGCAGTGTCCCTTTACTTCATCCTATCGCCCCCTCCTTGCAGGAAGAAGGCTGTCCCAGGTCCACTTTACCAGCTAGGGCCCCCTGGGGGTGGGGGTGGGACTGGCAGAGCTGGGCCAGGGTCACCTTTCACCTCTCCTCCTCGGCTCCCTCTCTCTCCCCCTACCCAGTACCCTCACTTGGTCTGAAGGCAGCCATTGACAAAACTATATTCACTTTATGTTGCTGGAGCCTCAGTGTGGGACCCCTCCCTGGGGAACACTGGGGTAAAGTAGGAAAGGGGACACACTGCTGTCCTGATCATCTTGCCCAGCTCATTCCCACCCCACTCCCTCCTGGTTCTTCAGAGGTGTCTGCCTCTCAGCTCTTTCTGCCCACGTGAAAAAATATCTACCATCACCACCACCACCACCACTATCCCTGGACCAGACTGGGATTTTTCCAAAGAGACACTCTCAGGGAACAGGAATGCAAATCTTCATGGCATTTAGGAGCCACAGGCCAGCAAAGACCTGGAACAAAGACGTTGGCCATCCACAGCCCTGCTGTGGGCTCATTCACCGGCCAGCTGTGAAGCCAGCTTTGCTGAAACGGCCTCTTTCTCTGGGGGTCTGTGCCCAGCTTCTCTACTGGGCATGCTAACGAGATAATCATCACAGTACAAGCTAACATCTTTGAGTGCTTATTATATGTTAGGCACCTGCTAAGTGCTTTGTGGGCCTCTTTGAGTTCTCACCACAGCCCTATGAGCTTGGTGTTATTATCTTCCTCAGTTTACAGACATGGTCCAAGGTCATGCAGATACTGTCTCTTGTCCCTTCAAAAACTCTCACTACTTAGCTGACGTGAAGGAGTATGTAGAAGGTCTGAGACCAGCTCCCTGGACCCCAGTGGGGAAGAGGGGTGGGGGAGGCTGACACACGTTGGGGGTCTGCCCCAGGTTTGCCTCGACTTCAGGTCTTTTGAGATTGCACTTGTGATTGAACATATGTTCATTCCCGAGCGTCTCAGCTCAGGTCGCCCGCTCCTGTCACTTGCCCTATGGTGCCCCAGAAGGAATGGGGATTGCAGGAGCTTAACCATTGTAGTTTTTCAATATTTGTTTTTATTTTATTTAACAAATGCTTATAGAGCACTTACTTAGTGCCAAGCCTTGCTCGAAGTGATTTATAAACATACAAGGTAGCCACCAAGCATCTTCAATAATCAGTGAAAGAAAAAGATAGTTCTGCACACAGTGAGTGCCTGGCGAAAGTGCTCACCCCAAATAAAATTCTCAAAATCCCCACATCTGGGAAGAGATGCCCTTTCACACGGCTCCCTGCAGGCAGCACCAGCTCGCCCCATACGCACACACATCCTCCCCTCCCTCAGTGGGGAGTGAGCCAGGATCCCGCAGACCTATGGCTGTCTTTGCTCTCCCTCCAGACTTTCCCCCGGTCTTTCATATCAAACTCAAGGACCAGGTGCTGCTGGAGGGAGAGGCAGCCACCCTGCTCTGCCTGCCAGCGGCCTGCCCTGCACCCCACATCTCCTGGATGAAAGGTAAGCCCATTTCTCCTCAAGAGAGATGGGTAGACAAGTTTGGCCCCAAGGCCCGGGGATGTTCAGTGGGAAGTAGCAACCGAGGGGCCCTGGAGGACGTGTGTTCTGCCTCACTCAGCAGCCCCTCCTGTTCCTCCTTTGCTCCTAGACAAGCAGTCCCTGCGGTCAGAGCCCTCAGTGATCATCGTGTCCTGCAAAGACGGCCGGCAGCTGCTGAGCATCCCCCGGGCCAGCAAGAGGCATGCTGGGCTCTATGAGTGCTCAGCCACCAATGTCCTAGGCAGCATCACCAGCTCCTGTACCATCTCTGTGGCCCGTGAGCCTGGGGCAGGGACCAAGGCGGGCAGTGATGGGGAACAGTGGGGCAGGGCTTGATGGGCCCTGAGCTGGGCCCAGGGTTTCACTAGGGCTTTGCGTCTCTTGCCAGGTGTCCCAGGAAAGCTAGCTCCTCCCGAGGTGCCCCAGACCTACCAAGACACGGCACTGGTGCTCTGGAAGCCAGGAGACAGTAGGGCACCATGCACGTACACGCTGGAGCGGCGGGTGGATGGTGAGGGGCCAGCAGGCTGGTGGGGGGAGCAGAGGCAGGTGGAGGGTGGAGAAGCCGGGGAGACCTCACAGACAGCACTGGGAGCTTGGGCCACCCCTCTTGTGGCCTCAGCTCCTCCTCCATGCTGCCTGCAGGGGAGTCTTCCTGGCACCCCGTGAGCTCGGGCATCCCTGACTGTTACTACAACGTGGCCCACCTGCCAGTCGGCATGACTGTGAGGTTCCGTGTGGCCTGTGCCAACCGTGCTGGGCAAGGGCCTTTCAGCAACCCTTCCGAGAAGGTCCTCGTCAGGGGCATGCCAGGTCAGTGGGACAGGGTAGGGTGGTGGACAAAGAGGGCAGGGAACACTGAGCCCAGGGCACACCCCCTCCTCAGAGCACCTAGTTTTGCCCGTAGGGCACCATGGTGATGATTTTCTCTATCTCCACTCAGATTCCTCAGCTCTGCCATCTGCTGCTCACCGAGATGCCCCTGTTACCTCAGGGCCAGCCAGGGCCCCGCCTCCTGACTCTCCTACCTCACTGGCCCCCTCACCAAGCCCCTCCCCAGCTCCTGCTCCCCCAGGCCCCCAATCAGTCCCTCTCGGCCCCTCATCTTCCCCATCACCCCCCAGCCAAGCCTTGTCCTCACTCAAGGCTATGGGTCCACCACCCCAAACCCCCCCACGAAAGCACAGGGGCCTGCAGGCTGCCCAGCAAGTAGAGCCTATCCCAGCCAGTGCCCAGGTCTCCCCAAGTGAGCCCAAGTCTTCCGTCCCTGACACTGAGACCCCGACCCCAGCCTCCACCCCTCAAGGGGTAAAAGCAACATCTTCCTCAACTCCCTTGTATATGGTGACCTCCTTTGTGTCTGCACCACCAGCCCCCGAGCCCCCAGCCCCTGAGCCCCCTCCTGAGCCCACCAAGGTGACTGTGCGGAGCCTCAGTCCAGCCAAGGAGGTGGTCAGCTCCCCTGGAGGTGGTCCTCCTAGCTCTTCTAGGCCAGAGGGTACCACTCTGCGACAGGGCCTCCCTCAGAAACCCTACACCTTCCTGGAGGAGAAGGCCAGGCAAGTGGGGCCAGGGCTGGGAAAGGGAAGGAGGACAGAAGTGGGGAGTGGGTGGAACTTTGGCGACACAGGGATTCAGAGGGAAGACCAGCCTGCCTGGGCCTGGTGTGGGGGAGTGGGAGAAGGGGTGGGGCGAAGGCAGGAGGCACAGAGATCTGGGTCCTTAGCACCATTAAGTTCAGATTTTCTTTGTGCCAGGCACCATGCTAAGCTCTTAGCTATTCGATCTCATTTAATTTTCACAACTGAGAGGGAGACACTGCATTATTCCATTTCACAGATGGGAAAACTGAGGTTAGAGAGGAGAGGTTATGGGATTTGCCTCAGGGACTAAGCCAGTAAGTGGCAGAGCTGGGACTCAAACCCAGGTTCCTAGGATTGAACTCCAGACCCCACACTGCATTCTTGCCCCCAGGGGATACCTGCTCCCCCTTGCTTAGCCCTCACCATGGAGGTGTCTCCCTCTCTCCTCTGAGCCTGTGCTATCTCCACCCAACACCCAGGGGCCGCTTTGGAGTAGTGCGCGCCTGCCGGGAGAATGCCACTGGGCGAACATTCATGGCCAAGATCGTGCCCTATGCGGCCGAGGGCAAGCGGCGGGTCCTGCAGGAGTATGAGGTGCTGCGGACACTGCACCACGAGCGGCTCATGTCGCTGCACGAGGCCTACATCACCCCGCGCTACCTCGTGCTCATCGCTGAGAGTTGCGGCAACCGGGAACTCCTCTGTGGGCTCAGTGACAGGTACTGGGCCTTCTAGGGGAGCAGGGAGGGAGGGTGGGGAGAGCTGGGCTCGGATATCACCTGTTCCCTCCCCCACCTCTCCAGGTTCCGGTATTCAGAGGATGACGTGGCCACCTACGTGGTGCAGCTGCTACAAGGCCTGGACTACCTCCATGGCCGCCACGTGCTGCACCTGGACATCAAGCCAGACAACCTGCTGCTGGCCCCTGACAACGCCCTCAAGATCGTGGACTTTGGCAGCGCCCAGCCCTACAACCCCCAGGCCCTGCGGCCCCTTGGCCACCGCACGGGCACACTGGAGTTCATGGGTGAGGGCACCCTGCCAGCCAGGGTTGGGGTTGGGTCACTGCCAAAGGGGCAGCAACCAGGGCTTACCCCACTTCACTCACACGTGTGCCATTTATATGCAAGCACTGAATTAAGTCCTTTCCATGGATTTTAAAAAAATTTCTCTTTACAGTAACCGTTGAAACTGGCATATCACCCCCATTTTACAGATAAGGAAACAGAGGTGCATTGAGGTTAAGTATTTGTCTAACATCAGACAGTTATAAATGGTAGAGCCAGGTATTTGATAAAGCTGGAAAAACAGGAGAGTCAATTATTAATTTCTATAAATCAGGGAAACCAGCTACCATTTAGCTACCTGCTAAATACTTTCTGTTTATTATCTCCATTCCTTAGAGTTATTCTGCAAGCCACACTTTACAGATGAGGGGATGGAGAGCCAGGCAGGTCTAGTACATTGCCCAGGGTCCTGGAGCTAGAAGGGGCAGGCCTGGGATTAGAGCCAGCCAAGCTGATTTCAAAGGGTCTTAATCTCATTGTTAGCCACGCTGTTTGGGAACTCTACTTTGGAGCTGATCTGAGGGACCTAGTGACCCTGGTTCTCAGCTCCTCTGCAGTTCTGGTGACCCCCAACTCCCCTTGCACCATTCAGTGCCCTACACCTCCCCAGGGGCCACTCTGCCCACTGGCATCCAGGGATTGCTATTCTGGTACTACCCATGGTCTGGTGACCTGGGCATCCTGGTCCTCAAGCCCCTAGGGACCTCTTCTGCCCCTCCCTGCTCCCTTGCCATCAGGAAGCTGGTTCAATTTGGCCTCTTGTCTCCTGTCAGCTCCTGAGATGGTGAAGGGAGACCCCATCGGCTCTGCTACAGACATATGGGGAGTGGGTGTGCTGACGTACATCATGTGAGTGCCCCTGGGACCACCTTCTACCTGCACCCTCTCCCCCACCCACCTCCCTAGCCACACATGCATGTGCACACTGGTGCACACATACATACACACATGAGTGCCCAGGTGCGAGTAGCCTTGTCTCTGAGCTCCTCTGAGCTCTGTGTCCCTAAGAACCCCCACACTAATGTCCCCCTGGACCTGTAACCCTCAATTTGCATATGTCAGTTGAACTGTCTCCACCGCAGGCTCAGTGGACGCTCCCCATTCTACGAGACAGACCCCCAGGAAACAGAGGCTCGCATTGTGGGGGGTCGATTTGATGCCTTCCAGCTGTACCCCAACACGTCCCAGAGCGCCACCCTCTTCTTGCGAAAGGTCCTCTCAGTACATCCCTGGTGAGTGGGTCCCACACCTGCCAACCTCTCAGCATGACCTGCCCCTGCCTAGCCCATGCCTAATAATACACTGTGGCTGCTGCTGCTACTACTACTACTATTACCGCTACTACTAAGTGGTTGTACTACTACCATGTAAAGCCCGTAACAGTCCTGTGACATAGGCAGAATCACTGTCCCCATTCCAGAGATTGGGAAACTGAGCCCCAGAGTTGCCCAAGATCACTTACCAGGGATGAATCCAGGATTGGGGCCCCCATCTCTGGGAGGGTGGGGCCCCGCCCTGGTCTGGGGCCCATCTCTCCTGGCTCACGGTCCCCGGCTTGGCCTGGCAGGAGCCGGCCCTCCCTGCAGGACTGTCTGGCCCATCCATGGCTGCAGGACGCCTACCTGATGAAGCTGCGCCGCCAGACGCTCACCTTCACCACCAACAGGCTCAAGGAGTTCCTGGGTGAGCAGCGGCGCCGCCGGGCCGAGGCCGCCACCCGTCACAAGGTGCTGCTGCGCTCCTACCCAGGCAACCCCTAGCGGCTTGGACCACAGGCCGGCCTCGGGCTTTGACTCGGGGTTCCCGCTGATGCTGCGGGACATTCCAGGGCCCATGCTGAGCCGGGTGGGCCCGGGGCTTCCGACACCACCAGCAGCAACATCCGGCCAGGCTATTACCTCATGGACCTGCGGGGACAGAGACTCTGGGCTGTGGCCAATGCCACCGGGCCAGAGCCAGAGCGAGAGACCCGTTGGCCAGGCTGGGTGGGGTCAGGAGCAGGAAGAGGGGCAAGAAGGGGAAATGGGAGAGTGATAAGGAGAAGCTGAGAGACAGGGAGGGGGAGACTCGAGGAAGGTTCTGGGGGAGGGAGACAATGAATCTGGGGGAGAACCAACCCAGGAAGGTGTGAGTTGCTGGAGAGGAGAAAGGAGGAGCCCAGGGTGTCAACAGGCCATGGGCTGGGAGTGTCAGTGAAGCAGGGACAGGGCAAGGAGACAGGCCAAGGAGCCATAGCCAGTGTGTGAGAGAGGGCAGCAAGGTGGGGGAGGGAGAGGAGAGAGGACACAGGTCGGGGTGGGGTGGGCCAGCTGCCAGCATCCCCAGAAGGAGAAGGATGGAGGGCTAGAGGCTGGAGGTAGTGGTCACTCACGTGGCGCTCTCCTCCTTTCCCAGTGGATGCAGGTCTGGGCACTCTACTGGCCCAAAGATGTCCCCACTGCTCCTCTGTGGCCTTCACCCTTCTTCCCATTCATATTTATTTATTTATTGACTTTTATGAAGTCTCCCTACCATCCAATCCCTAATGCCCATGTTGTCCTGACCATCCCCCCAGCCATCCAGCTGTCTGTGCAGCTGTCTGTCTGTCTGTCACAAGGAAAATAAAAATGGCAAGCAGCAGGACCTATGTGTGTAGTCTATGGGGAGGGGTGGCTGGGGGTACAGGGAGTGCTGGGACAGGGGCATTCCAGCCTTATCTGGGCCAGTGAGAGCCAAGGTATACCAGCTAGCCCCTTGGGACCTTCCTCCCCTGTCCCCGATCCTTCTGGTCCCTCACCTCTCCTTCATTCCTAGAGGGAAGAGAGACATTGGTCTGTTTCTCCCTCTGAAGTTTTTGGAATCCTGGCAGGACCACTGAATCCCCACCATCACCCTCTAACCAGTCTCTGGTGGCCCCCACCTCTTCTCACATGTTCCATCATCACAACTGGGAGGATGCTGGGCTCTGGAATGGACCAGCCCACACCCCAATCCTGGCTCAGCCTTCTTCATTCTGCTTGGGAGGCAGGCCAGCTCTGGTCCTAAGCCCTGGAGCAGAGGGGGTTTCATCATGATAGTAGGCAAGAGCAGGTGGTGTGAAGAGCTGTAAAGAAAACCAGGATTGGCCCATGTGTCCACGCTCTGTGTTAGAGAACCAATCAGGATACCCAGGGCACCAGCAACACAGGGCAGTTGTGAGTGCTCTGCTCCGCGTGTCTGCTGTGATGGAGCTGTAGACAAGTGTTTTCCTAGGTCCCAGGGACACTCAGTCTGAACCTTCTAATTCCCATAGCAAGCCGGGAGCGGGGAGGGGGCAGTGGGTGTTAAGGGACCTTGACTCTACCTGCCCTCCTGCAGTGCCACAGAATGGTCACTGGGTCCTAAAACTGAGCTGCCCTGCCTGGAAGTGTGGGGAAAGGGAGTTAGTTCTTGTGTCCAGAAGGACTGTTCCCCCTGCCCGTCTCCACCTTGAAAACTGTTCTTGGCAAAGTAAAAGGAATAAAGCTTTACGCCATGAGCAGAGGGAGCTGGTGCTGGTGTATTGCTGATCAAGGTTGAGGGCCGCTTGGTTGTAGCCCAAACAACCTTTGGCCCAGCCCAGCCCAGCCTCTCTGGCTTCTCAAGTCCCCAGAGAAGAGGCAAGCCCCATCATCAAAAAATAACAGGATATTAAAGCCAGTTGGAAGGGACCAGAGAGACATCTTTCCCACCTGCCATTTTAGCGATGAAGATATACAGTTTGCCTGTGAGAATCTCTAATCCCCTACACACTGCAAATGTTTTCATATAAAAATGAGGTGCCTGAACTCATATCTTGATAAATGGTAAAATTCCTCTCCTGTCCCACCTCTGATCTTGAGCCTCATTCTCATCTCCATTGGAAATGGCATGTGAACTGCTTGTTCCAAACCCAGAGGAGCAAAGGTAATTTATGTCAGCTGAGCCATGTCAAAATTGCTCTGATCAAAAGGTGACAGCGCTCTGCACCTTGGTGGGCAGTTACAGTGAATGGAAGGAAGTATTACCTGGTGCCCTAGCTTGGGCAGACTGGACTCCAGGTGAGTCCCAGAAGGGTTAACTTAACCCCTTTACCCCAGGTGGTCTGATGCCCCTATGCACCAGTTTATGCCTGGAGAGGGAGCTTGGGCAGACCTAGAGTATTGGAGTCAGTGTTAGTGCCAATCTCCAGGGATAGTGTGGCCCAGCCAGACCCTACCATGTCACATGAAGGGGAGTGAGTGGGAATGGGGTGGCAGCAGGGGATGCTGTTCTCAAAAATCTTTAAGGTCCTCTCTAGGTTTATCTCAGTTTACCATCAGGAGGCACAGTCTGGAAATGACAACCCTAGATTCCTGAGGTGGGGGAGAATAAAGGCACTTTCAGATTGCCACATGGCCTTCTCATAATTAGTCCGGATGGACAGTGAAGCCCATTGCTACACTGGCTTCATTCAAGAACACCTCCACAAACACTCACACCCCTTAACCGACTGTGTCCCAGGAAGGGCATGTTGTCCCAGTGTCCAGGGACTGACCTGAGTGTAAGCTGTCCCAGCAGGAAGCTGAATCTCTTGTCGACTTGAGGCCTTGTCTGATCCTCCTGGCAGCAGGATGGATACTCCTTGCTCTAGGAAGGGATGGGGCCACTTTCAGCTGCCCAGCCGTCCCGGCACTGACACGTGGTACACCCCAGAGCTTCTTGGATTACCCCCACCCCGGGATCTGCCTCAGTGGCTGAGCCAGCATCTCAGGCATCCTCAGTCTAAATAAAGAGACTGCTTGGGTTGGGGGCAGGGGCTGGGGTCCCCAGGGGCTTGGGGCAACCACATCAAACAAGGCAAGGAGGGGAGTGATGTATAAAGCCTGGGCCTGGAGCTAAATACCTGTCCATGATCCTGCTGTGCCATCTGGAAGGGCTCCGTGCCACCTGCTACCCAGTTAGTCGACCCAAGTCCTGAAGTTGACCCTTCACGGTGAGTCTGGATCCTCAGGTCAGCCCTAGACACTCCCACTTCAGGGGATGTTCTGAACCTGCAGGGAAAAGGCTGAAGGTCAGAGTCCTGTGTTAGCCTAGACCCCCTTCTTTGTTTTCTGCTCCCCAGATGTCCAAAGCAGCTCCTGCCAAAAAACCAGCGGCTGCAGCCCCGCCTCCGGGATGTCCCGTGGATATCAACGACCCCCAGGTCCAGAGCGTGGCCACTGGTATCAGGCCTCTTACCGCGGCCACAGGTGAGGGGGAGGCCTGAAGAACCCGCTTCCGGAGAAAGGGAACTGGAGCTGCAGAATGCTCATCCTTGCATTTAGGGGATGGAGGAGGGCCGAGCATAGTGTCATGTACCGCTAGGGTCACTGGACTTAGGAAAGAGCAATTACTGAGGTGTGGAAGGGTGGGCCACAGAGTAGATACTTTTATCAGGGTAACAATTTAGGAGTGGCTGCCCCTCCCCCATGTTTAAAGGTCTAGTGGCCGAGGGGACGGGCAGGGGACCATGTATGGATGTACAGAACTGCGGGCGGGTCAGAACTGAGTCGTGGGAGCTCTGGGCCCTGAACCCGCCTCCGGCTAGGTCCCGGAAGGCACTGCGCGGGAAGAGGCCGCCGCGTTTGCTGGAGCCGCTGAAGGATGTGGTGCTGATCGAGGGCAGCGCGGCCAAGCTGACTTACCGCTTCGGCTTTCCCGGACCCATTCATCCACTGGAGCAAGGATGGCAAGGAGCTGCGCGACGGGCCCAAGTATCGCTATGTCTTCGGAGACCCTGACGTAGTCACACTGGTGGTGAGCGATGGCGTGCTGGTAGACCTGGGGCAGTACAGCATTAACGTAACCAACCACTTTGGCCAGTGCTCCGACTTGGCGCGCATCCTCGTGGAAGGTACGCGCGCCTGGAGTACAGTGCCACCGCGCAGAACAGCACCACCCAGCAGGCGCGTAGCCGGGTCCAGCCGCGTTTACCGTCGGGCCTCACTGAGTTCGGACGCGGATGTGGCCCAGACCCAGCACAGCTTGAGACACAGACCAGGGTGCAGCGTAGGCCGCCCGTGGCCCTTTCCTACCCTAGGACCCTGTTCCATCCAGGTTAAGAAGTCCGCTATGGGCTTCAGTCACTAGACTCCAGGGCCCCAAGGTCACAGGGAGTCAGAGGCAGAGCCAGGTTTAGAGTTTTGGTCTTCCGGCTCCCTGCCCAGGGCGATTTCCAAATCACCGC
Organism: Camelus dromedarius; assembly: GCF_036321535.1. Taxonomy (NCBI): domain Eukaryota; kingdom Metazoa; phylum Chordata; class Mammalia; order Artiodactyla; family Camelidae; genus Camelus; species Camelus dromedarius. The sequence goes on from NC_087439.1 coordinate 82,159,229, forward strand.
GAGATGTGTGAATATTCTTGGGCTTTCACCCCGTAGTATCTCTTTTGCTCCTGGATTCAACTTGAGGGGCAGGATTAGTCCTGTTTGACAGTTGAGGAGTTGAAGCCCCAAAGAGGCTAAAGACTTGTCCAACGTCACACAGCCAGCCTAAATCCATTTCGTATTTAGAACCGACTATTAGCCGGGGAGTGATGCTCCTGCTCATCTTATCTCTCGGTGCCTCAGTGGGTCGCATTCCCTTTCCATTCCTCTAGTCCCGGCGAAGATTCAGAAGGGACCGAATGACACAAAGGCACACAAAGGCACCACGGTTACGCTGACTGCAGAGATCTTGGGCGCGCCTGCGCCGGAAGTGGGCTGGACCAAGGACGGCGAGGACATCGAGGAGGACGACAGGCGACGATGTGGACCTGCTGCAAGGATAGCGCCTGGAGCCAGAGCTTGGGCGGCACAGGGCCCAGAAACGCAGGAGTGGGACGGGGGCAGGAAAATGGGAGGCGAAGAACAGAGCTGGCTAATTAGTCCTGCCCAGGTCGCGCGTAAACTGATCCGAGGTCCTGCCATCCCCCTCTTCCCCGCTAGGGTTTTCTTCGGTATCAGCAGCACCACCACGACGCTGACCAGCCGCCGGGCCACGCCCGAAGACAGCGGCAAGTACGAAGTGTATGTGGAGAACAGCCTGAGCATGGACCAGAGCTTCGGTCTCGTGGATGTGGCCAGAAAGTGGCCCTCATACACTTCGCCCTGGCTTCAAGCTCTGGGGTCGTTGGGACCGACAACCCTGCTTCATATTGCTTAATAAAGCTGCTCTCTCTGACACTCCGCGTCTGTTCTGTTCTTTTGAGACGCCATTTCCCCATGCTCTCGCACCCACACTTATTCCAGATCAGCACGCCAAGGTCACAAACTGTTGGGGTCAGAATGTTTGGAGAATGCCTAATCCAATGCTTCGTTTTACATATAGTTAAATCTGAGATAGGATTTCTCTCACGATCATAAGTTTCTTCACTTCTCAAACGGGATAGCAGAGCCTTTGACTCTTCTTTTGTATACTTCAAGCCCCACCCTCTCCTGGGGCTTTGCACTCTGGCCCCGCCCACCTCAAGGCTGGCCACACCTCCTCAGGTCTCTAGCTTCGCTCTTCCCTGTGACCTGGTTCTCTACTTTGGCTGCTACCCCTGGGCCCTTTCCCATACAGCTCAAGATCCTAATCTTAAATTCCAACCTCTGCTTCTCAGGCCCTACCCTTCTCACTTAGAGTCGCCCCCTCGACCCCTTGGCCACGCCCCCGTGCTCTCCCGTAAGTCCCACCTCCTCGCTCTTGGTTAGAAAGCGGGGAGGTATTAAGAACTACAGTTCCCGGCAGACTCCGCGAAGGAGGTCTCGCGAGTTGCGAGAAGACACGTGCGCGGAAGTAGCAAGCAGTAGCGGGCGACAGATCTGGCAAAAGAGAACTAGTGGTAAAGGGAGCTGATGGAGGGGTGGCGGAAGGGGTAGAGGGCAGGGGACGGCCGGTAGACAGAGGTGTGGCTCGGAGGTCCCGGGTGGTTTTTCGCACTTCCGCTCTTGTGTTGGTCCCACAACCCCTGGCTACGCGAGGCTAGGGTTTATTAGACAGTCAGTTGTGGGGTTCAGAGGATCAGCAATCAATCCTCCGAATCCAGAGATTCAGTGCCTTGTCAGTATCCATACTCAGGGGGTTGGTAGGTTCGGTATTTGGGATGCCAAAGGAGTCTATCTTTTGATTCAAGGTTCATCAGCCAGAGGTTAGTTTTAGGACCCAGTTTCAGCCTATTAGGGTTTTTGCTAGGATTTGGGATGCATCAGAAGCGGATCAGTGTTAGTTCCGTACTTGGGATCCATTCTTCGGATTGTAGTTAAATATTTGGGGCCCACTCAGAATTTGAGGTTCAGTATTCAGGGTTCACTGTTAGGTTTAAGGGGTTAACATTTAGAGTAAGAATACAACAATTGGGAATAGGTGGCTTTAGGGTTTTGGTTTTTTGAGGTTTGGGGTCTGAGGTAGGCGTCTGTTGCTGAGTTTCTGAATTTGCTGAATTTGTGGCCAGAGGGAAGTCTGTTAGGGGTCAGACTGTGGGATATGAATTTCAGAATTGGGGTGGAATCATTGTGGGATTTGAAGGCCGTCTGGAATCTGAGCTGGGATTTGAGATGTTTGGGATTTGTGAGGTGTTGTGTCCAGGGTGGATCTATATTGACTTCGCATTTACATCTTCGGAGAGGACTAAGTGTTGCTATTCGCGGTTTGGGGTTTGGTTGGGGTATGAGATCTGAGCCTGATTTCTCTGTCGGGATTTGAGGTTTAGGTTGTATTGCCATCATGCTCAAAGCTGTGATCCTGATTGGAGGCCCTCAAAAGGGTGAGGAGCCAGGAGAATGGGGGGAGGAGGTTGGGCTAGAGTGGTTGGTAGGGTGGGGGCAGTGGGAGGCAGGAAGCTGAAATGTGCTTCTCTCTCCTCTCCCAGGGACTCGCTTCAGGCCTTTGTCTTTTGAGGTGCCCAAACCCCTATTCCCTGTGGCGGGGGTCCCTATGATCCAGCACCACATTGAAGCTTGCGCCCAGGTAACCCCATGGACTCCCCTCTCCCACCTCACTTCCTGCTCATCTCCTTCATGTTGTATTTTCCCTTTCCCAACCATGACCTTCCCAGGAGGCATAACTTCAGAGACCACCATTTACAAATGACACTGTGAGTGGCGCCCCCCAGAGTTCTGTAGTGCAGCCGCCCTGCTGTCTTCCCTTAATCTAGTCTCTCATCTGGCTTCAGGCTTAGATTTCCCTCCTTTTTTTAAAGCGTGGAATGTGAGATCAGCCAAGAATCTTAGAGACAATTTAATGCTGTAGCAGGGGAACTTTAATAGCAAAGTGCAGAACTTAAACCCTTGCTCTCTGTGGAGCTAATTTCTTTGTTGCTTTTGGTATTGGGACAGGCAAAGTTTTATTTGAATACAGTCTCTGCCTGCTGCAAGGATTTGAGCAAATATCTCACCCTTCCTGAGCCTTAGTTTCCTTATCTGTTAAACGGGGGTGATTGGACCTGCTTTTTGGGGTGGCTAAGCTTGCAAAGATGTTTATAAAGTGCCTCGTAGGATGTAGGCACTTGGTATATGGTGTCCTCACCTCAAGCTCAGATTGACAGACAGTAAATATGGTGGGGGGAATGAATGGATTATCCTTTAATGCAGCTTGGTATACAGAATCTTTCCTAGGGTGAGAACCAATTCAGTTGTGAGGGGGCAGGGGAATAATAGTATGATAAAAGATTAAAAGATCAGGGACTGAGACTCTCTCCAGTTTTCTCATTGTCCAGAGGAGAAAACAGGCCAAAGTGGTCAAGTGAGTGCCCTAGGGCCCCACAGCTGAGACTGTAACTGTGGTCTCTGGACTTCTGGGCTGGTAGTAGGGATCTCTCCCTCCTGTCATTCCTTCCAATCAAATTTTTTTTCTCCCAATCTCTTCTCTTGCCCTCAGGTCCCTGGGATGCAGGAGATTCTGCTCATTGGCTTCTACCAACCTGATGAGCCTCTTACCCGGTTCCTGGAAGCTGCCCAGCAGGAGTTTCACCTTCCCATCAGGTGTTTGTGCACATGTACTATATGGGGGTTGGGGGGAAGTGCCCTAAGCCTCTGAGTTCTCAAGAGTGGGTTGAGTCAGCATTTGCTGGACTCGCACGCTATGAGGATTCTTATTTGGGCATCTCTGAATCCCCGAGTTTATTGGTTTTCTCTGTGGGCCTTGGGCAGGTGTACACCTGGAAGTAGAAAGAGTAGGGTGCCCAGGCTCGTGGAATCTGTCTCCTCTGATCTCACTGAGCTGGCCCTGGGGTCCCTGGGGACAGGTACTTGCAGGAATTTGCCCCTCTGGGCACAGGTGGTGGTCTCTACCATTTCCGGGACCAGATTCTGGCTGGAGGCCCCGAGGCCTTCTTCGTGCTCAACGCTGACGTCTGCTCCGACTTCCCCTTGAGCGCTATGTTGGATGCCCACAGACACCAGCCTCACCCTTTCTTGCTCCTTGGCACCACGGTGAGGGTGCAGAGTGGGGGATCCAGAGAGGTTTCTGGAATGCAGGGTATTGGGGAGGCAGGGGCAGCCCAGGAGGTTGGAGTGGGGTCAGGCATCAGGAGGGAGATATTCCAGAAACCCCAGTGGTGATGGCAGTGGCAGTGGAGACCCTGAGCCCTGTGGTTGCTTAGCAGTCAGGAGCAAGGGAGGGGTGGGGGCAGCTGTCAGTTCTCACCCTTGCTGAAGGCCTGTCCCTGGTGGAGCTGGGTGCCAGGTGCTATAGGGGAGGGAAAGAAAGAGAGAGAAAACTGACCTTGCTGCCCTGGAGCTGGCGGGTCACTGTCCTGGTGTGTCTGTCTTTCAGGCTAACAGGACACAATCCCTCAACTATGGCTGCATTGTAGAGAATCCACAGACGCATGAGGTGAGAGCAGAGACAGGGCTGGCCCAGCACTTGCTCTGTTCATCACCATTCCCCAGCTCCTCCTCCTGGAGAGGAAGCTGGAATGCTGTGGCGTGGGCCCCAGTCTTGTCAGACAGGTGGGGTATACCCTTGGTTGTTCTTTATATCCCTTCTGGAGAGATTGATGAGAATGAAGGGGTAACAGTTAATTTCCATGGGTGTGGTGCTTCAGTAGATGTATGATTAGGGTACTTTGGGAACATGAAAGGAGTCCTAACCAAGCTTTGCCTGGGTAGGGGTGGGGAGGGCTCCCTGGAGAAAGTGAGGTCTGAGCAGAATTAAATTTATGTAGATGAAGAAGAAGACAGAAAGGCATTGCAGGTAGAGGGAACGGCATGTGCAGAGGCCTGGAGGCAGGAAACAGCATAGCCTCTCCAGAATTACGGCGGTCAGTACATAATCAGCAAGGCAGAGGGTCTCTGTCCCTGTTTGTGACACTCCCTGCTCCTGAGCCTGGCTGACTTTCATGCCCCCCTTATATTTGTTCAAGCTTTAGTATTAAAAAACATGTAAGAACACACAGGCATATGGATTTTATTTTTAAGTTTTGTGCTAGGCACTGGCTAGGTGTAGAAGAAACAGAGCCAAAGGACAATCCTTGCTTCTCAGGAACCCTTGGACTACTGGGAGAGACAGTCAAAAACCAACCATTGCAAATGACACCAGTACTAACAGTGGGGTATGGTCAGAGGCCAGGGGTGCCCAGACTTGAGAAGCTAACTCTAGGGCAGATCAGAGTGGACTCATGCAGGAAGTGACAATGCCAGCTTGGTTTTGAAGGCTGAGGTTTCCAGATGAAGAGATGGGAACAGGCATTCCAGGCGTAGGCGTGCAATAGCATGGAGCTGGGTTCTGGGAGCACGAGGAGGTAGGGAGGGGAAAGGCATGTCGTTCGGACTTATCTTGAAGGTGAAGACTAGTGGCATGCAGCCTGCATTTTAGGAAGACCACTCTGGCAGCTGGGAGGACCTGGAGATCAGAGGCTCTTAGGAGGCCGTGGCAGTGGCCTCTCCACTGAACCCAGCCCACTCTGTCCTCAGGTCCTGCACTATGTGGAGAAACCCAGCACGTTTGTCAGTGACATCATCAACTGCGGCATCTACCTCTTTTCCCCAGAAGCCCTGAAGCCCCTCGGGGATGTCTTCCAGCGTAATCAGCAGGATGGGCAACTGTGAGGCAGACCCCATGGCCTTGTAACCCCTGGTCCCCAGTCTCAAACCCCTCCCCCCAAGTCTCTGCAGGCTGCAGCTCCACCCGCTCACCTTCCTTCTCCCTTCTCTCCACTTGTCATCTCCATCCGAGCCTCCCAGCCCCTCCCTGCCTAACCTCATTCTGTCCCTCTTCCTTATCCATCCCAGTTCCTCTTCTGTCACTGCCTGCCCACTCCCCTTCTGGTCCATTTCTCTCAAGCCCTGAGTGTCCCAGAGATGTCTTTCAGAACAGACGGCAACACACACACTTGGGTGCACACAGGCTTGGGTGCAGACACACATACACATACACACACACACATACACTCAGGCTGAGGCTCCCCTTGGAGCATAGTGCCCCTGCTCACCACAAGCCGCAGTCCAGAGGTCATCCTCCTAAGGCCTCGGTGATGTCCCTTCTGTGGATCCCTGCCTTTGCTCCCTCCTTCCCCGCCCATCTCCCCATCTCATGCTTCATTCACTCATCTCACTCCCACCCATCTCTCTGCTTCTCTCTCCATCTCTCCTGGCCTCTCTGTCTGTTTCTGCTGAGCTGGCATCTCTACCATCTCTTTCTCCCTTTCTTTCTGTGACTGTCTCTGACCTCACCAGCTGCCTTCCTCTGGGGTGAGTCTGTCTGTGTTTCATTCCATCCAGTGAGAGGGAGGGTGCCTGGAGGCGGGGTTCAGAGGAGTGGATGGGGAGGAGAATGGCAATGGTGGGAAGCCAGCTCTGGTCAAACTCCTGGACGTGGGGCGGGATGGGCTGCAGGTCTGTACTAAGTTGGGGAGGAGAGGGGTGAGGAGTATGAGGGTGGTGTGGGAGCTTCCTGAGATGTGAGCATCCCTTTGGAGTGGATCGGACCAGACCTGGAAAGGTGGTGGGATTCCCTCTGAGTCCTATACCCAAGAGACTGAGTTGGCCCCCATTCAGGCTCAGCTGGGGAATTGATGTCAGCATCCCTTCCTCTCTGCCAGGGAGGACTGTTCAGGCTTGTGGCCCGGGGCAGGTACCATCCGCCTGGAGCAGGATGTGTTCTCAGCCCTGGCTGGGCAGGGCCAGATCTACGTGCACCTCACTGATGGTATCTGGAGCCAGATCAAATCTGCAGGGTATTGGAGGGGCCCCTGATGGGATGGTTCGGTCGCCTGGTGGTTGAGACTTTGAGGTGGTGGTCACAGCCTCCTGAGCCCCTGCTCCACTCTGTGTCCCCCAGCTCAGCCCTTTACGCCTCCCGCCTCTATCTGAGCCAGTACCAGATCACTCACCCAGAACGCCTGGCCAAGCACACTCCAGGGGGTCCACGAATTCGAGGTACCCACCCCAAGTCCTAACCTTTGCCCACCACTCCAGCCCCCTATCTACCCTCTGAGCTGTGACTCCTGACCTCAGATCCAGAGGTGAAGTCTCAATCCCTGCCCTCCCTGAACCAGATATGGTTTAGGGTATTTGCCCCCAGGTCCTCTCTTCTGCTTCTAGGAAACGTTTATATCCACCCAACAGCTAAGGTGGCCCCATCTGCTGTGGTAAGTAGTGGGCCAGCCCTGGGAAAGGAAGGTGGCTGGCAGGATGGGTGGGGTGGTGCAGATGCCTCCTGAGCCCAGAGGGCTGGCCTCCCTCCCCACTTTGTCACAGCCTCAAGCAGTCCCTTCCCCCTTGGGACTGGATTTGGGGCCCTCCAAGGCCCGCCAAGGCTTATTATGTGTGCTCTTTTCCACAGCTGGGCCCAAACGTCTCCATCGGGGAAGGGGTGACTGTGGGCGAGGGTGTGAGGCTCCGAGAGAGCATTGTCCTCCATGGAGCCACACTGCAGGTAGGCACCTGGCACATATAGCAGGGCATAGGGCCCCAGGAGGCTGAGGGTGGGGGTGAACCCTGTAGGCTCTGCATCTGGCCCTCATCACCCTCTCCCCTCACATCATCCTGTTTGGCAGGAACACACGTGTGTGCTACACAGCATTGTGGGCTGGGGGAGCACTGTGGGTCGCTGGGCCCGCGTGGAGGGTACCCCCAACGATCCCAATCCCAATGACCCCCGAGCCCACATGGACAGTGAGAGCCTCTTCAAAGATGGGAAGCTGCTGCCCGCCATCACCATCCTAGGTACGGCCTCCCAGGGCCCGAGGCTGAGAAACCTCCACAGGTGATGGCCATGCCCTGCGGGGCCATTTGTTCATCTGCGTGTATGTGTGCGTGTGCGTGTGCGTGTATGTATTCCTTTAGAAAACATTTACCAAATGTCTGCTGTGTGCCAGGTCCTGTGTGAGTCACAGGGGGCATGAGGCCAGGACACAGGTGGGCAGGGAAGGGTCCCTCTGGGATGGCCCCCAGCTCTTTACCCCTGGCCTCCCCTCCCCACGGCCTCCCCCTTGTGCCCTCAACCACACTGCAGGCTGCCGCGTCCGGATCCCTGCCGAGGTGCTCATCCTGAACTCGATTGTTCTGCCACACAAGGAGCTGAGCCGCAGCTTCACCAACCAGATCATCCTCTGAGTGGGGCTGCCAGAGGGCCCCCCCAACTCCTATCTGCTCCCCTGAGGCTGCAGCCTGCTCAGCCAGCCTCTGTCCAGGAGGGACTGGAGGAAACCAGGCAGGCGCTCCACACTCAAGGCGGGCAACGTGGGTGGCCGGGGGACTCCTGGCCTCCGTCTCCACTCCCTAATAAACCCGGGTGAACCTTGGAGCCAGCACGGACTCCGCTTGTGCCTGGGCTGGGGGTGAGGGCGGAAGTGGGGCAGCTGAGTCAGGCCCCCCCACATTAGCATTTAAATTGGAGTCGTTGCTGCAGGCTCATGAATAATGAATCTGGAGCCCTGGTAAATGTCCCCCTCCCACTGCCTCAGCCTCTTGCGCTGCTCTGGAAGAAGGCCCTCAAGGCTCCCAGCCCGCTGGCCCCCGCCTTCACCCCTACCCCGACGCTGCCTCCCTGTTCCCCTTCACTGGGCCTGGCTCAGGCTCCGGGAGTGTAAGATTCCGAAGGGCTGGGGGAAGGATTTTGGTTGGGCGGTGAGGTGCGGGCAGCAGGCACAGGGGCTGGGAGCTGTGGGCCCGTGGTTGGATTACCAGGCACACGTTTTTCTTGGTTCCTGCCGAGCCCCAGCCTCGGCCCGTTTTCCGCTTTGCCAGCTCCATCTGCTCCCAGCCTGGCTCTTGGCGGGGTTGGGGTTTCTCCGAACCCCCCACCCCCACCCCCGGCCCGGAGTCCTGATGTCTGTCTCCTACTCTCATGGCAGGCGGGTGGGTCCGAGCTGGTATCTTTCTCTCCAGAAAGAACCAAAGTGGGAGCTACTGTTTTGGGAAGGGGGGCCCCTGGCCACCTCTCACCACCCTGGCTCTGGCCTTTGGTGTGGGAGGTGGGGTCTCAGTCTTCCTTCTACATTCCTTAAGCCCCAGAGAAACCCAGCCTTCTCTCATGTTTGCCCATGACCCCCTTGTGCCCCTCCTGGTGCCCCCCTTTCCCCAGCTGTGGGTGCGGAGCTTAGTTGCCAGATGAGCTGGTAATGATCGTAATCTGCTAATTGAGAGGAATCTAATTACCCGAAGAGAATGGGGGGGCAGGGCGTGGGTGGGAGGAAGGATGGGGTCCTGGCAGCAGGCATGGGTGGCAGGCGGCAGGGTGCTGGGGCCTGGTTGTCAGCACCAGGGTCTGGGACAGAGCCCAGGATTTCAGAGCTTCTTAGCTGGGCAGTTAGAAAATACTTTCTCAGGAGCTGGGCTGAGGGTGACCTGGGGACTGGGGCTAGGTGTGACCTCCCAGCCGTTGTAGGCCCTTCAGGCTGTGTCAGCACATGATGAATCCACCAGGGACTATAGCAGTCCTGACCGACAACCTGCCTTGACTCAGCCCCTTTCCCAGTTGGTTCCTGGTTCCTCTGGTCTCTGCCTCCAGCCCAGACCTTCTGTCATCTCTGTGTGGGGTCTAGAGGGGGCTGCAGATGCCAACTGTGGGCCTGGGGTCAACCCTCTGAGGGGAGGGCTGGGAAAGGGTGAGCCACAGGGCCAGGGGCTAGGTCCCTTCCTTTCCTCCCCGGAGTCCTGACCCTTCTGTTCGATGTGGTTGGCAGAGGCCATGGCAGCTTCATCATAAATATGATAATTTAATTATTTTCTCAGCAAAACACCGTGAAATCCAATAAGTCTGTGTCAGGCCCTGGCCCCCAGGAGCCCCCTCCTGGCCCAGTGGGGGTGGGGACAGGCACTGGAAGGGGAAAGGGTCAGTGTTTGAAGTGGAGGGGGGCTAGGAAGCGGAGGTCTCGGCAGCGGCCCCCCCAGGCGGATGGAGTCACAGTTGTATGTGTGTGCTCAGGTGGAGGGAGTCTAAGGAGAGAGGCTGCAATGGTTCCCGCTCCTCTCCAGCCTCGTCTGCCCTGGGAGGGGCCTAGCACCCCTCTACCTCTGGTGGCACAGACCAGAGCCCAGGATGTGGGAGCACCCTGCCTCTGGAGGGAAGAGCAGGGAGACCCCTTCACCACCTCTGGGACCTCATGGGCTCTGGAGGGGTAGGAGGGTGCTGGCCCCGAGAACGGAGGGAACTGGGGTGGGAAGTAGGGGATGAGGGGGGAGGGATGCGGGGGAGGGGTGCGTTCCTGCCATTAGTGCTTTTTTCGGTTTCCATAAAAAGATTATTCTGTAAAATCAGTGAGGGGGAGCGAGCTGGGGGCCGGGGAGGGGGCGGGTCCCTGGCACCAAGCTGGATGGGGTGACAGAGGAGAGCTGGGGACGGGACAAGAGCATGGAGAGAAATTTGGATGGACTTCAGGAGCCAGCCAGGGGGAGAGGCCGAGCCAAGAACACAGATTCCGGGGAGGCTGGCCAGGATGGGGTGGGGCGGGGGCAGGGCCCTCATCTCCCTCCTGCCCGGGCCTCATTCCCACCCTCATCTCCATCCCCTCCCCCTGGCACTTAGCAGCCATTATGGGGGAGCAGATTGCAGCCCCCTCCCCCTCTCCGGGAAGCAGGCACAGCTGGGGCCCCGCCACATCTGCCGCATCAGCACAGAGCACAGCTGGGTGTGCCCAGAGCTGCGCTCCACAAAACACAAAGTGGGGGCGGGGGCCAAGGAGAGCCCAGACCCCTGAGACAGACACACTGACACCTCTGCCAACAGACACAGACTCCTCGAGGCGAAGCTACACCCACCACCACACACGATCCCTCGTGTGCAGAGACGGGAGAACTGACAAACATGCAATTACTCTGCCCCGCCCGCCACCCCCGCCCCTTCCTCCTCCCTTCCCTTCCCTCCAGGCTCCCCTCCACCACCCCGGCCACCTCTGAACTGCCCTCATCTCTCATCTGGAGGGAGCCGGAGCTTCACCCTTCCCAAGCACACCCTTCTGGGAGGCTTGGAGAACCAGAGGGCAGAGGGTGGTAAGGGGCATACTGATCTGAGGCTGGAGCCTGGGGAAGCCACTGTCCTCCCCCCATACTGATGCCCCTCCCCACAAAGAAACCCCCTCTGAAATGCTGGTCCTTGCTTCTCTGGATGTGATGGGTCTCCATGCCAGGGTGGGCTGGCTTGGCACTCTTGACTGTTGTCGAGTTCCCCTTAACACTGTGTTCCATCGGCCACCTCAAGGAGGCGCTGCATGTGCTGCACGTCCAAGTTTTAGCCAGAGCTCAGCAGCTCCCAGGGCCGGCACCTGCCTCTTCCCCCCTTCCCAATAGTCTGCCAGTTCCCTCCTCTCAGCAATGCACCCCTCCATTTAGCTCTGCTACCCTGACAGGTGCAGGGTGTGAGGGCTCCGTCATTAGTGGAAAAGACCCCCTCACCATCAGAGATGTTCAGAAGTCCCTTCTTCCTGCCACTGCCTCCCCCCAACAGGCAATGACCACCTCTGGCCTCTGATTAAATCCTCTTGCAGCCCTTGTTTCTCACAGTCATCTCCTTGGCCCTGATGTCTTGCCCTCAACCCTCCCGTCCCTGCATCCCCTCATCCTCGAGTCCCACGCCGAGCACCCCCCACCGCTGCCCCTCAGAGCTTTAATCCCTCCTGCTGCTGTGCCGCCTTATCTGCTCCTAGCAGCTTTCACTGCTGCAAAGCCCTCTCCCCCGCCTTCCCTGGATCTTCTTCCCCCTCCTTCCCATTTTCTCTCCTCTCTGACCAGCACCCACCACTCGCCTGTCTCTGCCTCACGCCCCCATGATGACTCCTGGCTGACACCAGATCTGCACCCCGGTGCCCTTTGCCCTCTCTCCAGCCTCAGCTCCGAGGTTGCCAGCTGCCCACCCACTACCCACACTGGCTTCTTCCCTCCCCTCCCCTCCCCTCCCCCACAGGCCCCACAGACTTGGTCAGTTTCTGTCCAGCCAAGATTTTTCGTCTTTCTTTCTTCCCTGTCCTCCCTCCCAGTTCCTCCAGCCACCCCTTGATCTTGGACCTGGTCCTCTTCAATCCCAGTGACCAGCTGTCTCGGCTTCGGCATCCCCAAAATGGGATGCGGTGATATGGATTGTTGGTACCAGCCACAGGAGACGGGTCAGGGCTGGGCTGGGCTGGGCTGGCCCTAGGACAGGGTTGGAGGTGCAGAGTGCTGGCGGGCAGTGGGGGCAGGGCCTGGCTGCGGGACGCTAACCCTCTTCAGTTGCCTCAGATCACGTCCAGGCCTCCCCACCCCCTTCACTGGGACTCTCATTAACCGCTTCTCCTGCCTCGTCCGCGGCATAAATAACCCAGATAAATCAGCCGCCGTCCGCCCCCCGCCCCTCGGCCCCCGCACAGCCCGTTTGTCACCGCTGCTCGCTCACCAGCCAGGCCTGGCCCAGTCCCGGCCTCCACCCCCCCATCCCTGTCCCTTCCCGCCCACGTCTGTCCCACACTGGCTTATGCCTTGGTCCACACCAGAGCCAGGCCTCGGACAGGTGTCTGGGCTGGGGAGGGTAGCAAGGGGGTGTACTCTAGGAGCAGAGAGAGGCCGAGGACTCTCCCCAGGAGAATGCCATCTGGGAGACTGGGGGTCATGTCTTTTATGAACGAGGCCACCCAGGCAGGGAGTCTGAGGCCCACAAATGGTGGGAAGGGGCCAAAGCAGCTCAGCTTGGGGGATCCTATGCTGGGAGAAGAGGCAACCCCAAGAGCCAGGGTGCAGGATGAGCCTTGGAGGCTCCTTGGAACCCCCAAGCTGGATCCTGGGAGGTCTCCAGACCTACCTTTTGGAGCATTTTGCCCAAATAAAAGCCTCCATGCCCCCTGCCAGGTGTTCTGAGTCAGAACCCACCTGCCCTCTGTCAGCTCTCAGCCTCCATTCCCATCCCCAGCCTTGTGAGGTTGTAACAAGGGACACTCTAATCTCTGCGTCTCAGTCCATCCACCGTTCTCTTTCAGTCGGGAAGCCTAGTTCAGCCCTTGGGTGGGGGGTGGGTTGGTGGACAATTGGACTGGGAACAAATCTGGGGAATGGGGACAACTGGAGGGTGGAGGACGCCTGGCTGAGGCTTCACATCCTGACCCTGTACCTCTCCAATACCGCCCCTGCCCCCGGCACCCTGCACCCACACTCCCACCTCCAGAGTCCTGCGCGGACCCTCCCCCCTTGCTTGCACTCTGCTAGGGTCCTGGCCAGCCACACTTGGCCCTGATGCTCACTGCAGGGGGCAGCTGGTCCCCTGGGAGCGGGTGGGGGAAGCCTGGAAGGGATGGGGGAGCTTGGGCACAGGGCTGGGGGTGGGGGTGGGGAAGAAGCTGGGCCCGGCCCCAGGGACCAGCTGGGCAATGAGCCGGGGAAGCAGCCGGGAGGCTAAATGAGGGAGATTATCACCCAACTGCAGCCGGGCAGAGAGGGAGGCAGGCAGGGAAGCGGGGAGAGGGAAGGGAGAAAGGACGGGGGCCAGAGGGGAAGGGGGTATAAGGGGACAGGGGGGCAGAGGGGTGACAGAGAGACTGGAGGAGTGGGGGTAAAAGGCCAAGGGATGGGCTGAAAGGATGTGGAGATTACTCCCACTGAGCATAACCAGATTCCTGGGGGTCTAGGAGACTGGATGATGGGGACCTGGGGACAATTGGAGACAGCTGGTAGGAGGGGGTGGTGCATGCAGCTAACTGCTGTTCCACTTCCCAGTGGCCTGGAACTCCCCTCTCCACCCTCCTCCACCCTGCCCCTCTATACCGGGTTATCACCCAACTTCATTCCTTCTGGTGGTTGAAGGCTTCCTGACATCCCCTCAGGAGGAAAGAGGGTGGGCTTTGGGCCCATAGAGGCCAGTTATGTCTTATGTCGGGAAGTATGACCCTGTGATTTCACTGGATGGCAGGACAATTTAGGGGTAGGCACTGAGTCCTAGGCAGCAACCAGTGCTGGGGAGAGCTTGGGGGGCAGCTCCCCACTTTCTTGGCAGAGCCCCAGACTGAAGTAACCTTAAAAAAGCAATTAAATCACCTTTGAAAAAAAAAAAACCCAGTAAAGAAAAATCAATACCAGGAGAAAGGGGAAGAGAAACACTGGGAAGGATAAGGAGGTGGGGGAGGAAGCTCTGAAAGGGTCTGGTAGTCCAGCAGGGAGGGGGGAGCATGGGAGCGGGCTGCCTGGGCAGGGGGGCAGAGAGATGGGGACTGTCTGTGGTCACTTGGAGACTCTGAGTGCTAACTCAGCAGCTGCTTTCGGTGCCAACCCCCTTCCCCTCTGGGATGCTGCCAGATGCAGCCCCTGACCCCAGAGGTCCTATCTCCTCAGCCTGGGGGAGCTGGCTTGTGGGAAGCCCAGCTAAAGGGCTGCTGAAGGAAGCTTCTTTGTTGAGAGCCTGGGGACAACCCCCGCAGGGTGCCACACAGGGCTGGGGTTGGGGGGTTGCAGCTTGTATGGGTGGCCTCCATGCTGGGGTAATCCGTGATGGATGGGGCTTGACCTGGCCTTGCAGCGAGCAGAGCAGCTCCCTGCTCCCCACGGGAGCCATCCTTGGGCCCCTTTCCCAGGCCAGGCAGGGGCTGCGACTGGCAGGGCAGGCCTGCCACAGGGGAGGGGTGGCCGCTGGGCAGCGGGTGGACCTCAGGCTCTAATCCCCAGCAGCTGCCGTTTCCCTCAGATCGATTCCCTTCTCACTTTTTTTTTCAGCTGCTGGTTCCACGGCTCGGATCGATGGAGCCGCCTCCCCCGCCCCTCTGAGCTTCCTCTCCCTGCTGCTCATTAGCGCCCCGATTAATCAGCTCCCCCTTTCTTCTGGGGGACAAGTGCTTCCTCTCCTGTGAGGTCTCAAGCTCTCACACGGGCCCAGAGCAGAAGCTGCTCACTGTGACCAACCCTACCCTGGGGACGCCAAGGCATCATTTCCTCCCGCCAGCTGGCCACCAGGGGCCCCGTCCCTGTCCCTGTCCGTGATAACAGCCCACGTGCCTGCTTGCCCTCCGCAAGATGGCAGCCACCCCAGGGCTCCCCTGCCCCTCTCTGCCAGGCACTCCCTGCATCTGTTTCTTTAGGATTGCACCCCCTCCCATTCAAACCCAGCACATCTCTACTCCCTCCAATATCCCCATTTGGGCTTTTCAGACACCCTCCCCCCAACATCACACCTCTCTGCTCCCTGGCCTGTCTACCCAATATACGCTCCCCCCACCCCTAGCCTGGCTGTGGCAAGGGATTTGGGAAACATTTGGAAGGTAAAGTGGCCACAGATGTGCAAGTCAGCCAGTGTGCCCTCTGTCCCAGACACATGAGAGACTGAGTTTGGAGGTAGGGGTGAAGTTGGGGAGAGAGTGGCCAGAGTCCCAGAGAAGGTAGGGGTATGGTGGGTGTTAAGTCAGAAGCAAAGCTCTAGGGGAGCCAAGAATCTTAGTGGAACCACCATTGTCCTCTTGTCTGTCTTGCCTGCCCTCCTCTGCCCTCCCCTCCCCTCCCTCATTCAAACAAGTGGCTCTCCCAAGGAGTTTCTGGAAGCCGCTGTGAGTCGGGTATTGGGGTCAGTAGTGGCTGGGTGCTGGAGTCAAGAGTCAGGGAGGCCAGGAGGTGAGGGATAGAGTTGACTGACCCTTCCTGGGGCGTGGTCCAGAAAAGTGGCAAAACGAGCTGAAGACTCTGGGTGCGACACTCCTCCCTGGGTGGCCTGGGAGTGGGGCCATGTGGGGACCCCACAAGTGTCTGGAGTGTAGCAAGAGTTTGGGGGGAAGCCCAACGAGGTCTCAGACAGGGACAGGGGATCCCTGTCCTGGGCTGGGGGCTGCCCTCTTCCCTGGCCTGGCTCCTGCCGCCCGTGCTGCCGGTGAAACGCTGTTGACATGTCCTGAATTATTAAGCACGGGGTGGGCTCCGGAGCACATGCTGAGCGGAGCGGCTGGGGCTGCGCGGCGTGGCGGAGCAGCGCTCGCTCCCTCGCTCACTCGCTCGCTTGCAGGGACACACGCAGGGGCTGACAGCTGTGCTGGTGCTGATAAGGGAAGCCACAAGGAGACGATCGAGGAGAGAGACAAGCGGCAGCAGAGGCAGCAGCGGCAGAGGCAGCACCAGGGCTGCGGAGCTGCTGGGAGTGGGAGTGACTCCCCCACCTCAGGCCCCCACCCTGTCCCCGTCCTCCTCCCATTGCCCTGAGTTTAGAAGAGCAGCCGCTGCCACTGCCGCCACTCCGGAGGGCACCGGGGGCTGCTGGCCAGGGAGGGACAGGGGCAGGGAGGCTCCGGCCAGTCCCAGCAGCCGGGGACAGATGCCGATCGAGATTGTGTGCAAAATCAAATTTGCAGAGGAGGATGCGAAACCTAAGGAGAAGGAGGCAGGGGATGAGCAGAGCCTCCTGGGGGCTGCACGGGGGGCAGCAGCCCCCCGGGACCTGGCCACCTTTGCCAGCACCAGCACTCTGCACGGGCTGGGCCGGGCCTGTGGCCCAGGCCCCCATGGACTGCGCAGAACCCTGTGGGCACTGGCCCTACTCACCTCGCTGGCTGCCTTCCTGTACCAGGCGGCTGTTCTGGCCCGGGGCTACCTGACCCGGCCTCACCTGGTGGTAATGGACCCTGCTGCCCCAGCCCCAGTGGCGGGCTTCCCAGCCGTCACCCTCTGCAATATCAACCGTTTCCGGCATTCGGCACTCAGCGACGCCGACATCTTTCACCTGGCCAACCTGACCGGGCTGCCCCCCAAAGACCGGGACGGGCACCGTGCTGCCGGCCTGCGCTACCCGGAGCCCGACATGGTAGACATCCTCAACCGCACTGGCCACCAGCTCGCCGACATGCTCAAGAGCTGCAACTTCAGTGGGCACCACTGCTCCGCCAGCAACTTCTCTGTGGTGAGTCTTGCCAGCTGGCCCGCCAGGCCTGGGGAGGCCAGAGGCTGGCGGGGTGGGGGTGTGTGCAGGGCATCCTCAACAGGGCTTCCCTTCCTTCCGCCACCAGGGGCTGGCCTCGTGTCTCCCCGAAGCCTGGTGTTTCCCTCTGGCTCCCCAGCCATGGAGCAGTGGATGCTTGTTGGGGCTTACCCTGCTGCTGCCGCTCCTCTTCGTGGCCCTGCTGCTGCTGCAGTGCCCAGGTCTGGGGGCCGAGGGTCCTGGAGTGGGCCTGGGGGCCTGAAGCCGGTCAGCTTGTGGGGAAGGGATGCACCATGCCGCGACCAGACCCACTGACCCTTATTTATCTCTTGCTCCCTTTTTCTTCTGTGGCTAGATTCTTCTCCCCACCAAACAAGGGCAATGGGGGAAGGATGTCTGGGGGGCTCCAGCAAGGGAGGGACTTGGGGCTGCCTCTGGGGGAGGCTGGATAGAGCTGATCTTCGCACACACTGGGTGCCAGTGTCTCTTGTCTGTCTCTGTCCCGCACACACCCCCTTTCACTGTCTCCCTCACACATCCCTCTTTCATGCGGCCCCTCCAGCTTCTCCCGCTTTCCAGGCCCTCCCTCCGTTTCCTGGTTCTTGCTGCTCCCTTGCCGGGCTCGGGCTCTTAAACTGAGAATCACTCATTCACTCTTCTGTGCACGGCTCACCCTCACTGCTGCCCAGAACACACACACACACACCCACTGCGTTGAGACATAGTTTCCTGCACACTCTCTCTCACACACTCGGTATCCCTGTCACTACACTCATGTGCACACCTGCACGCCCACGCACCCAGAGAGCTACTCATCTCTGAGCCCACATCCCTGCTCTGACTTAGCTGCCGAGGGCAGGGTCACGCTGTGAATGTTGTCCCCTCTTGTGACCCCACCCCATCTATCTCAACCACTGCTCCCCGTCTCTCACGTGTGTGAATGCACACACACAAACACACACACACACACACACACACACACACATACACTCTCACGGGGAGTGGAGTGTCAGCTTGGGCTGCCCTCCTGTGCACACCATCCACAATCAGGTGTGTGAGGTGTGTGTAGGGGTGTGTCTTGTACGCTGTCTGTCTGTCTGTCGGTGCTCCATTCACCCACAGTCACAGGATGTCTATTATTCCTGGTGCTTGAGATGCCGTCCCCAGTCCACAGTTCACTTCCAGCATTGTGTACGTGTGTGTGGGGTGTGTGTTTTCATTCTTGTGACCACTGCCCAGCACATATGCAAATACATGGCGTCAACATGTGCCCATCCAGCCTAGCCTCTAGCACCACCCCGAAATGGGAGACTTTCCCTTCTCATGGCCCCCACCCAGGTTCTCACTCACTGCCTCGGTAGCACCAGGAAACATGTCCCAAGCATGTTTCTGCCCCCACCATCCCTGCAGCTTCTGGGTCCTCCTGCCGTTGGGTTGGGGGGAATTGGGTAGAAGTGGAGGGAGGGATGGGAAGGAAGATTGTGCTGGGAGAGGAGTCAAGGGGGTACTAGTCTGTTGTCCAGCTACACACCCTGCCTTCTAGGAAAAATCACTGCTCTCAAAGCCAGGGCTGCGATTGTCCCCAAGGAGGAGTGTGTGAATGTGGCCTTTCTGGTCCGTGGGGCTCCTCTGTGCGACATCCTCACCCCTCTGGGTTGGGGGGGGGCACAGACAGAGCCCAGTCTCAGCAGGTGTTATTGGGGCAGAAATCAATGGGGGCTTTGTGTGGAGTGGGAGTTTGTGTCCCAGGCCCTGGCTGGGGGTGGAAGGGAAAGAGGAAGCCTCAGTGGGAGGGGAGGTGGGGGAGGAAGAGATGGAGGGGCAAGGAAGCAAGGTGAAGGAGGCAGGGGGTTCCTGCCTGGCATCTAGGAAAGGAGATACCTGGAGGATATGGGAACAGGGGTCCCCTGCTCAAGGCTGGCAAGTCCCTCTGAATCTGGAGTTGGCTGGGCAGGGGTGAGGGTGGCTCTCCCACAGGCCTTCTCCTACCCTGAGATTAGAGAGAAAAGGATAGAAGTTTGTGGGTCTCTGCTCTGGGGCTGCGGTGGCATGGTGAGGGGTGGTCAAGAAAAGCAAATACTGGGGGACAGGAATTCCCCTTGGACCCTACTCCCCTGTCCCCACCCAGTCTAGTCCTCCTACCATTCTGCTCAAACCCCATCCTTCTGAGTGTAACTCTCCCTTGGACCTGGCATTCTAGGGTTGAGTCTTCTGGCAGTTTACCAGAGTCTCGGATTATGGGTTGGGATGGGGGTCCATGATCCGTGGCATTGGGAAAGATAGGGTGTGTTGTGGCAGCAAGACTGAGAAGGACGTGGACACAAAGACACAGGGTCTCTGATGAGGACATGAGGTCCCTAATAGACTCTGTGGTGAGAACACGGAAGGCGCGATGGGGATTTGGGATCTATGGTGGGGAGATGGGTACGGGGATGAGTGGTGGGAAGCTGCCAGGGCGTGGGTGGTGAGAGGGTCAGTGATAGCGACAGGCTTTGGGTCAGGGGCTCTTATGTGTTTTCTGTTGCTTTTCCTGTTTCCTCCTTCCCACTCCCCACTCTGCTATGACCTTTCCTCTGGAATCCAAGTTAATAAATGTCACATTTTCCAGCCTATTTTTACTCTGGGTAATGCACCCTCCCCCAGTCCCCTCAGCTGCTGCTCTTGCTTCTGTTACCACTGCAATTGCTCTCACCCCCATGCTCCCTTATGTCCCCTCACTGACTCCCCATCAGTCATTCAATCAATCAACATGGAGTTCTGAGCACCTACTACGTGCCAGGCTCCCTGCCAGGTCTGTGGGGGAGAACAAAGAAGGGGAGCCCTGGTCCCCAGTCCCTGTCCTCAAGCAGCCTCCAGTCTCCTGGTGGAGCGAGGATAGAGACACTTAAAAGCTTAACCAACCATGCAAGAGTTAACCAACCATGCAGGCAGTGTCAGGAGGTGGCAGGATTAATTGCCAAACGAGGTACATGGATAGTAAGAGCCTGAGTTCAGAGAGAGAGGCCACTCTGGACTGAAGAGGGCTGGGAAGGCTTAAGGGGTGAGGCAGGCTGGGCAGGGTTTGGAGAGGAAGGGAGGGGTGGGGGGTGGGAGAGCAGAGATGGCTCCTGGGTGGTGGGGGATGCTCCCACCTCTCTGTTCCTGCTCCCCTCCACCTATCTCCCCCATCTCTTCTCTTCCCTCTCCCCGCTCCTCACGCAGTCTCATGCCAGCCCACTCCACCTCCTCCTTTCGCCACCACCTATAATGTTCTCCTCCTTCCTCCTTGAGTCCTACCACCATCCACTCCCTCCACCCAAGTGCGCCAAGCCTCATCTGTACTTTCCCCAATGCGGCTTGCTCTCAGCCTGCCCACTTACTAGAAGGCGGAAATCACTCTTTCTCCCTAGGCTTCGTTTCTTCAGCTGTAAAATGTGGCTCTAAATCTCAGTGTCTCCTCTCAGCTGGGGACTGTACAGTGGAGCAGTCAAGTGTTTGGGTTCCAGAGCCAGACCATCTGAATTCGAACTTTGGCTGTGTGGCCTTTAAACTGTGTGATCTTTGAGAAGTCAAAAAGCTTCCATGAGCATCAGTTTCTATATTCGTTAAATAGGATACTAGAACCTAAAATAATGTGAGTGGTTGTAAGGATTAAAAGAGATGGCCGTAAAGGGCTGAGCACACTGCCTGGCACGCGTGAATTGTGCACTCTGAGCGTGTCAGCTGGTATAAATGCAGCCACCCCGGTTCCTGGCTTCCTTTCACCTGCCTGTTCCCAGCACCACCTGCTATTTTCTGACCCACGTGCTGGCATCTTCGCTACTCTCCATCACCTAGCCTTCCTCCTCTCTTGACCCTCAGGCCCCAACTCCCTCCTACCCCCTCCCCATGCTATTCAACCCTCCCCAGTATTCAGGCACGCATGCGTACATGCAGGAGTGCACACACACACACTCAAGATCCGTTCCTGTGGTGATGTTAATGTTCTGCAACTGTGCTGTCCAACATGGTAGTCACTAGCCACACTGGCTATTAAGCATCATCAATGTGACTAGTGTGACAGAGAGAATGAAAGATCAATTCAAATAGCTGGGGTCAGTGGCTGCCTATTGGACAGTGCAGCTCCAGGTGGTCCTGGGAACGAGGTTCAGGCTGCCACGTTGGGCAGGGCTAGGCATTCCAACTGGCATCAAATGATATAAGGAGATGGCAGTGGTCTGTGATTGGAAGTCCGGCCATCTACTTTGTGGGCTGAGGTCCCAGGTTGAGCTGAGGAGGGGGCCAGTTTCTGGGGATATCAAGGTGTCTGGAAACACATATGAGCAGATACATCTTCTTCCCAGGTGCGGGACATGACCTTGGTCTTTTCCATCCTATTGTCTAGAAAACTGAGGCATGGGGAAGGTGGAGAATCCTTGAAGAGGCAGGGGTAGGGCCAGCCCGTCTCCATGAGGTCATCAGGGGTCCCAGCAGCCCCTGGAGGGGTAGGTGACCAGGGACCTGTAGGTGCTTCCCTGTCTCCATCCCCTCTTGGCTCTCAGACTTTTCTCCCCCTCCCAACCCTCCCTCCCACACGCTGGTGACTGCCGTGACTATTAATCACTCACCCTGTTCTCTTCCTCTCTACTAATCAGGCACAATTAGACAAGGCCTCTTCCAGCTGGGCAGTCCCCCTCCCTGCCCTCTTCCCTCCCCTCCCAGCCCCACCCCAGCTGCCATCAGGACAGCTCAGAGGCAAAGGGAGCAGCCGGCAAGCCCTTTGTCACTCTCTGGCTCCCCTGGCCCCCAGTTCAAGGCTCCTCCGCTATCCTCTGCCTTCCATCCAAGCTTCTTCCTGAGCCAGTCCCTGCCCTGGTGTGGCCAGGCCCATAGTGACAGTCTCTGCGGCCCCTCCTTGATTTTGGGAGGGGCTACTCTACAAACATTCCAACGCTATACCTTTGCCACTGGCTCCAAGGGCCTCAGGGCTGTCCCTTGCCCCCTTGACTCAGGAAGGGAGAAGGTTCCCACCGAGGTTGGTCTGGGCTTCTTGTCTACCAGATGAGTTTACCTCTGACCCTCACTCCCAGGCCAGCTCTCTGTGCCCTCCAGTCCCATCTTCTCCTGGGGCATGAACCTTGAAAACATTTCGTTCAACATCTAGTTCAGAGTTGGTCCTGCCTTCAGGAGCTGGGCAGGTCAGGTCGGAGAGGGCACTCAGTAGGGAAGGGTGGGGTCTGAGGAGAAGTGAAGGTCACTTATTTTTAAAGGGAGGAGCTACCTCTCAGCCCCAGCTGTTACCCTATGGTCAGGGATGCCCAGTGTTAGGGGGTCTTCCACTTTGTGCAGAGAAGCTCCAAGTCCTGATTATTTTAATTAAAAATTACCTGATTTGAAAAAACAATACTCTGAGGGCTACCTACAACTCAGACAGCGGAACCCAGTGTGCTGGCTTCCCCACCTCCTGCCCCACCACTGGCTGCTGCCCCTCAGGCTTCCTGGAGGTGGCGCTCTTAGCCTGGCTGCTTCCCATTGGCCAGTGGAGTTGGTGGAGGGGGATTTGAGTGATGTATCCCAGCAGCCAAGGGCAGGCACTGTTATTGTTGCAGAGGGCTGGCCTGCAAGGGCAATGGGGAGGGCCAGGAGGAACATGCCCCACCCGGCCCCACTCAGCAGTCCTGTGGCCTCTTCATTAATCAGGAATCAACACCGAGCTGGGCTCATTATCAGCTCAGCTTCTCGTGGCACTGCCGGAAGATGCTGATTAGCATTTGAAGAAATGGCCCTCACATTTCCCTCCCGTCCTCCCTCTTTCTCCCCTGCCCATTCTCCTTCCTGGACCCCCACCCCTGCCCTTCTGCTTCCCAGGAGGAACCTGCTCCCTCTTGTGGCTGGCGGCATGGCTGCCTCTGCCGGGCCCAGGCGAGGGGCAGAAAGCATCTGGAATGGGGGGTGGGGAGGCAGGAGGAGCACCCCTGGGAGCATCAGCAGTGCAGAGCCTCAGGGCTACTCAGGTTGAGGCCCCGAGTCAGTGGGTCCCACTGGGCAGAGGAGAGGGAGTGAATGTGAGGTGGAGTCTGAGTGTGGTCAGAGAGATGGACAGTCTCCCTGGAGGAGGGGATGAGAGGGCAGCCCCAGGACAGTGAGTTATCAGTGTTTCCCTGCCCTTCCAGGCTCTACTAGCAATGCCACCTCCTTGGAGCAGCTGGGAAGAAGGGGTGGGGACACCCAGAACGGAACCATGGACAGGAGGGACAGGAGGCCTGAGGGTTTGTGTGTGTGTGTGTGTGTGTGTGTGTGTGTGTGTGTGTGTGTGTGTGTGTGTGTGTTGTAAATCATGGTGGAGGTTTAGGGTCTTGGAACCATCCCAGATGAATGGGGGTGGGAAGGCAGAAAGACAGAGACCCTGGAGGTGGAGATAAGAGGGTTCACAGTGCTGTGTGTTTTCCAGAAGAGGGAGGGGGTGTCTGCAATTCTTCCCAGGTCCCCAGGCTGGGGATGGCAGCGCTGAAAATCCAACCCACGCCCCTAAACGTTCACCATACCCTTGGGACACCAGTTTTGGGTTGGATGGGGGAGCAGTTCCAGAGATACAGGCATAGGCTGCAGCAGCCGAGGCAGCAGCGAGAGAGTTCAGAGAGGAGCCACGGGATGATTAAGGGGAAATGGAGGATTGATTTAGGAGGAAAGATTAAAGGAGCTAAATCCGTGGCGCCTGGCTCAGCGGTGACTAAGCGTGGACAGGATAATAGCTTACAAATGTGTGAAAGGTGTAAATACCAAACGGGGGGAGGGGAGGCAGCTCGGCGGGCCAGGGAAGCGGGGATGGGGGGCTGGTCAGGCCCCTGGGGGACTGGGGACCCTTGGGCCACTGCGCAGTAGGGTTGGATCCTCTCCAGTGGGGGTGCTAGAGGGAGCAAACGGGGTGTTGGGGAGCCCTGGGTTCCAAGCAGGGATCCCATCTCTGGGGCGCAGCTTCACCGGCCAGTGCTGACCTCCACGTTCCACACCCGCCCTGCTGAGGATCTGAAGCCGCGGGTTCAAATCCCATTGGAATCGCTCTGCGCCCCTCGGCACCCTCGGCCTTTCCCTCTGCAGCCATCTGCTGGGGGCCCCAGTCCCGCCGTCCCGGCTCGCGCCCCCTCGCCCTTCCCCGGCCGCGGAGGGCGGCTAGAGGCGGTGTCTCCCTCCGCGGTGGAAGCCTCTGGCGCGGCGGTGTGCGGAGGTCACTTTGCCGAGGAGCCGGGAGCCGGGGGAATGCAAATGAGGCAAACCCAGGGAGGAGAGCGGAGGAGCCCGGAGGAGACGGGAGGGAGGGCGCCCGGGCGCCGTGATGGATGCCTGCCCCGCGGGAGGGAGGAGGGGGCGCGGCGAAGAGCGGGAGGCGGTGGGTGCGGCCCTTCTGGGTGCGGGTGGGCCCGGCCTGCATGCTCGGGTGTACGCGCGGGGTTGGGGGTCACTGGCACACTCACTCACCCACCGCCGCCACCACCGCCGCCGCCGCCGCCGCCGCCGCCGCCGCCGCCGCCGCCACCGCCACAGCCACCATCGCCACCTTCTCAATCTCGGCCCCTGAACGCCCGGCGGGCCACGGGTGTGACTCACTGCGTAAGCAAACTCTTAACGAGTAACTTTGCATCGAGGGCTGGAATGCCAGGGAAAGACTTCGTTACAAATTAAAAATATTCCCGCCTGGAAAATTGACTTTCTAGGGTTTAAGGCCAAAGTGGTCGCTACCTGGGAACAGGTTTGCCTATTTACCTGCGCCCTGGAGGCCCTGCTCTCCTCTCTCCAGTGGAAACGCGGCGCTCCCTGAAATTACCATATTCTTCCACGGCCCCAAGCGCTCCTCGGCTCCCAGCTTCAGCTCGGCCTCAGCCTGTGGTCACACAGACTTGACCATCTCACCATCTCCTACTTTTTCGCCAACGCTCACGCATGTGCATTTGAACAAACATCGTGCCCATTTCCTGCTAGACCCACAAGCATTTCTACCTTGGAGAGGAAGTTCCTTGGAAAGCACCTGGGTGGCTGGGGTCGCTGCGTTGACCCTGTGGTAGGGAAGGGGTCAGGCCTTCTTGAAGGGTGGTCATTCTCCCTGTGTCTGACTGGTGTGTGATCTGATGCCCTTCCTGGGTGGATGAGTGCACTTCTTTGGGAAGTTTTACTCTCCCACCCAAATCGAACTCCCTGGCAGAGGACTTGGATTGGTTCCCCTATGGTAGCACTTATCACAACTAGTCATGATTTACCTGGACCTGGGGTCGCTGGTTTTGTGTGCTCTGTTCTCCGCTGCTGTCCACCTGGCTCAGTGCCTAGATGCTCAGTAAACATTTCTGGAATGAATGAATGCCCCAGTGGCCAGACAGCAAACTCCTTCAGGGCAAAGACCAGCAATTTTGTTCTCTGAATCGTCCCCAGCACCAAGCACAGTGCCCAACGCATCATATCAAGGAATAGTGTTGGATGGGTGAGGGGGATTTGAACACCCAGCATTTCTTGAGCACCTACTGTTTGTCGGGGCTGTGCCAGGTGTATGTCAGCACCCAGAGGCTCTGAGCACAGACTCTGGTGCCAGGTCGCCTGGTCCCCTGCTCTGCCACGTCATGTGAACTTACATTGTCTTTTCTGTAAAATAGAGATGTTAAGAAACCTTCAGAAGAGGGATTTTGTGAGAATTAAGGAGTTAATTTATATAAAGTGCTTAGGACTGTGCTGGGCGCAGAGTAAGCACTAAGTAAATGTTAGCCGTTGTTCGATTATTTAGGTACATCATCTGTTTCCTTATAATACCTCTGAAAGGTGCCTATTATTATTCACATTTTACAGATGAAAAGTGTTGGATCAGCTAGGTTAAATGGCTGAACCCAAATCCCACAGTCAGTAAAGGCAGAGCTGCAACCCTGTACCCTCCACTGATAGGAGAGCCATAGCTCAGAGCTTGGGGGTTTGCCCTAGCAGAATTCCGTCCTCTAAGAAGCAAAATTGCAGTCCCCTCCAAAATTGCTGAGAGAGCCTTTACCAAGGTGCATGATGCCCTGTGAGAGTGGGCCCAGTGGGGATCCAAGATCAAATGGCTGCTCCATCTTGGCAAGGAGTTCCACGCCCCACATGGGCTCCCCGACTTTCTTGAGCACCTACCTCGCATCACTCTGAACTTTGTCTCCGATCCTCACACTGGCTTTAGGAGGAGGAATTACCATTCCATTTTCACAGGTGAGCACTCTGAGGCTCAGAGAGGTTAAATCACCACCCTAGGTGGCCTGTCCAAGGCTGGTGTCAGAGCCAGGATTTGAACCCTGTTCTGTTAGGCTCCATAATGTGCACCCATTTTGCATGTTATGAAGCTTCTGTGGATCTGTTTCCAGCACCACATCCAGTGGTCGATCTCTGCCCCAGTTTGGGTTTTACTGGTCTTCGCAACACTCACTACTAATGAGGCCTTGTGTATATGATTTCACTCTGCAAATGCCTTTGACATTCTTTCTCTTTTGAGACTTATAACCAATCTGTGAATTAAGTGGGGCAGGAATTTCTATCCCCACTTGACGGATGAGGAAACTGAGGACCAAAGAAGTCAATAAATCACTTTACTAACCAAGATTACACAGGCTGTCACTGGTGGAGTGGGAGCTGGGACCAGGGTCTACTGACACCTGAGGTTAGTGGAGAATGCTGGGGCCAGTGGGAGGGGGGAACTGGGTTCTAGATCTGAATTTGCCCTTTTTTCTATATGCCCTTGGATATGTCCCTTGCCATCTCTAGGCTTTTGTTTTGGCCTTTGTACAATAAGGGTTTGGACTGAGTCACCTCCCAGTTCTGATCAGTGCAGACCCGACCCTCCACCCCCTGCCCCCAGCACTTTGAGTTGGTACCGTCTTCCCTGGCAGAGATAGAAAATGAGGAGTCTTTGAACCT
Organism: Camelus dromedarius; assembly: GCF_036321535.1. NCBI lineage: Eukaryota > Metazoa > Chordata > Mammalia > Artiodactyla > Camelidae > Camelus > Camelus dromedarius. Next base: position 82,186,011 of record NC_087439.1, read on the forward strand.
GGACACTTGGGCCACCCCCAAGTGAAGCTGGGGCCTGAGAGCCATCTAACCTGGGGTGCTAGTCACAGTCCAGGGTAGATGAAGATGAAGGACCCCTTTCCACTGGCCCACCCTGGACCCCAGGGCACTGCAGTGTAAGTTCCAGGGGTCTAAGTTAGAGGCATGAAGCTGGACCACATCAGGGGAGGGCTGATGGAATTTGAAGGGATAAAGCTGCCATGGAAAAGTGGGGTAGGGGGAGGTGCCAGGGCCTTGGCAGACACAGGGTGCCCAGAAGGCCCTGGAGATAAAGCCCAGGCTGCAGATTAGCCCTGGGATTAGCCCGGCCTCGGCTGCTCCTGGCTGCTTCTCATCTCATGGAGGCCCAGAGCCTTCTCCCCCTGCAGCTCTGAGCCCTGGCCCTGCTAATTGCTTGTTAACCCTGTGGGCTCTGTGACTGCAGGGAGGATGAGGGGGTGGGGAGGGATGGGGGAGAATGCGAGCCAGCCGGCCAGGGAGAACTTTTCAAGGAAATGGGGGCTGTGGACAGATGGAACTCAAGGGACTGAGAGAGAAGCCACCACTCACAAACTCTGGACAGATCTTCCCCAGCCCCTGATCGTTATCTGGGGCAGACCTAGAAGATGGGGCAGGGAAAGGAGGGAAAGTCTCCTGGGGAAGGGTTCTTGGCTTGGGGAGGCAGCTTCAGGCCTAGGGGAAAATCTAGGAGGAAAACAAGAGTCAGAGACTAGACACCTAGACTAGGGGATAGACCGAGGGGAGAGCAAACAGGATAGAAAGCAGTGGGCAAAGGAAAAGAGAGGCTGAGGTCAGCGAGGCCAATGGGAGGGATGACAGAGGCCAGGGGGATGGCAGGCTGACAGAGGGCAAGGGACAGAGGCAGAGATCAGATGGATAATTGATCAGTCAGGCCAGGAGGATAGAGAGGGACTTGAGGACATTCTAAGATCAGGGGACAGAGACTAGGAAGATGGACAGATCCAGGGCAGGGTCCAGACCAACGCTAAAACAGAGATGGTCCAAGAGGGATGGGTAGAGGGCTGGCTGGAAGGAGGGTGGTGGAGGGGTCCCAGGGGCTGCCTTCAGCGCAGACGTAGTCCTGTCTAAAAGCTGTCCAACCTACGGACAGAGGGGCTCAGCCTAGGGCCAGGAGGGTGGACCTGGGAGCAAAGGCAGAGAGCAAGGGAGGGCAGAGAAGAAGGAGGGCCAGATGGGAGGAGGAGGTGGGCTCTGAGATGGGGACAAGCCCCAGAGGCTGAGGGCTGGGTTAGGGTGAGAGGACCTGGAAATAGCCTCTTGGCCCATTAGGGCACATCCTGGCCCAGGACATGTCCCTTTCCATGGCAAGACTCTGGACCCTCAACTCCTGCTCACCCACCCTCCTTCAGGGCCAGTCCGTGGGGAGAGAGCAGTGGACAGCCAGTGGGACCTTGTGGCTGAGCAGCCGTGCCGTCTCCATGGAAGAGACTGTGGGCTGTGCTGCCACCAGAGTTCTGCCACTTAGGAGCTGGCGTCTCCACTTGCCGCTGCCTGCCTGGCCCAGGGACCGTCTCCAGGGCAACGCTCTGCTCTGCCCAGCAGTCAGGCCTGACCCGGGCTGTGCAGGTGGCCTGGCCCAGCCAGTCTGGCCTGTCCATTCCCTGCAGAGTATTGTCCATCAGACCCAGAGTCCTTTCACCCATCTCCCTTTGTCACCCCTACTCTGCACAGTCGCCTCAAGGGCAGGGGTACTATGTGGCCATCCCTATCCAAAACCTTTAGAGCCAAAGCCTTCCAGGTTGGCTCTTCCCAGCACAGGGCTGGGCTCAGCAACACGTAGCCTGTGGCTGTGTGTCTAGGTTGGAGGTGCCACATAGGGATGCTGCCCCAGCCACACCCAGGTTCAGGATCCTACCAGTCATTCACTTACATCCACCAGGTGATTTATAAGCACTAACTCTACTTTGACATCAGGTTCAGTTCTACTTGAATCTCTACTCTTGTTTACTTGCTGTGTGCTCTTAGTCAAATTACTTTCCCTCTCTGAACTTCCTCATCATGAAACGGGGGCACCAATGCTTACCTTATGTGGTTTTCTTGGAGACTCAAAGAAGAAAATAGATCAAAAGTACCAGCATAGGACCTAGTACAAAGTGGGAATGTTTGATAATGTTCATTTTGCTTTCCTTCCCCCTATCTCATGCCTCTTTCTGCAAATTGCCCTGGGCTCTGGGGATGCCAAAATGGTGAACCAGGGTTCCTGGCCTCAGGGAGTCCATAGCCTCCCTTGAGACTATGGAGAGACCATGACAATGCCTGGGGTTAGGTTCAACCAAGGTGGTGCTGCACACTGCGGGGCACGAGTGAGCAGCTCACTGCTGTCCCCAGCGCAGCCCAGGCCTTGTTTAGCCTTCCAACTGGCCACATCAGCAAGAGCCGATTCCAGCATCTTCTTTGCCCGAAATAGGAAGAGGGGGACTGCTTTGAGATTTGGGGCAAATACTTACGTATGCCCCCCATCTGCCTTTCCCACAGCACTGAGAACCCAGGGATCTTGCCTCAGGCCCCTATAGGGTTCTTCTCCCTCCAGTGACACGTTGAGAGTCAGGCTGTCTTGATGGACTCTTGCCCTTCATCTAGGGCCTTTCTATTCAAAGTGCGGTCCTTGGACGAATAGGTTGTTAGAAATGCAGAATCTCAATCCTGCCCCCAACACACACTTACTGAATCAGAATCTGCATTTTAACAACAGGTATTCTGTGCACACATTAAAGTTTGAGAAGCACTGATCTTGGAGACCTTGGCAAATCAGCCAGCTTCTCCAACTGAGGCCAAACTGAGGAGTGTCAAGTTTCCTCATCTGTAGGATGTAACATGGTTCTGAAGATTCAATTGGAAAGAGTGCATTAAGCATTTAGTGCAGTGCCTGGGGTGGAGCTGATGTTCTGGGACTGTCAGCAATGCCCACTCCTGCCCCACAGATGGACACACAGCAGGGAGCTGGAGTAGACAGGGTCAAGGACTGGAACCCAGAAGCTGGCAAGGGTGCAGAAGGAGGAGGGGAGGGACAGGTGAGGAACTGAACTGAATGGTAGCAGATCTGGAGAAGAGAGTGAGAAGGGTGTAGAGGAGTGGAGTGGAAGGGAAGGAGGAGTAAGAGAAAAGGGGACAGGTGTTGGGTGACACTCCTGTCTCATTTCAGGTGGATGGGTTGACAGGAGCTGGGGCTTGGGGTAGGGTAGGCTTGGGTTGGGGGAGTTGCCAGCAATGGATTGTGGAAACATCTTGAGTCTTGCATCTGGAGGAGTTCCACCTCTCCCACTGACTAGCTGTGTGACGTTAGGCAAATCACAGCACCCCTCTGAGCTGTGGTTGCTTCATCTGTAATCACTGGGCTAATTAAACCCACCCGATACCAGAGTGGCTAAGGCGATGAAGTGGGGCAGCAGTAGATGTTGCCATGTTTTGTTAACTGCACAGTGCTTGTTATGTGTGTGCTTTTGTTTTGAGAATCTGAGGCAGGGTGTTGGTGTGAATGAAGAACTGTACGAGAGGAGAGGAGAGCGTAGCCAGGGTGATTAACCTAGCTGGGATGGAAGACAACCCTGCCCCGCCACAAGGGCGGCCCCAGGCCCCCAGTTCTTAGAACTCCTCACTCCCACAGCCCTCAACTCAGCCCTTTCCCTTCCACACCCTCCCTGTGGAGCTAGGCATTTCAGAATCTTTCCCTAACCCTGCCTTGTGCCTTTTCTCCCAGCTTTTACCAAAGTGAAAATGTTCCCAAGTAGAGGGGAGGGAGAGAGAGAGAGTGATTGAGTGCACCGACCCCTTACCCCCAGGGAAGGTGCTGCCTGTGATGGGTTTGACCCTGGGGCTGGTCCCTGTGGGGTGAGCCTGGCAGAGGGGAACTTCCATCCGCCTCTCTCTCAAGCTCCTCCCCACCCCAGCTGCTCTCAACTCCCAACTGCAGCTGTGTTCCCAGCCGGAGCCTGTTTCTATCTCCGGGGCGCCAGCTCCATCTGGTGTCCATGCTGGAGAACTTTTTGCAAAGGATGCTTATTAAAGCATCCCTGTGCCCTGCTCTGGGCCAGGTGCTGGGGACAGCAGACGGGCTCATTGCCCTTCTGCAGCATAAACTCAAGTGAGGAGAAGCTGGATATTGAACACAGGGGCAAATAGACAATCATCGCAGGTCTTTTTTATTGAAGTACAGTCAATTACAATGTGTCAGTTTCTGGGTACAGCATCATCTCAGGTCTTGATGAGTACTTTGAGCAAATCAACAATCACATTGTGGGGGGAAGATGATGCTGTGTGGTATGAGTCTGCATCTGAAGAAGGGACATTTAAGCTGAGGCTTAAAGGATGAGCAGCCAGCCATGCCAGTTGTAGGTGAGGGGCATTCCAGGAGAGGGAACTGAATAAACAAAGGCCCCAGGGAGGGAAGTTGTTCCATAAGTTTGAAATTGTCACAGAGATCTGGGAGTGGAGAGGCAGCAGAGAGAGGCAAAGGTTTCCTCACGTTGGAGACTTTCAGGCAAGGGAAGCAATTTGGTTTTATTCTCTGTAAAATGGGAAGTCATTGTTGGGCTTTAAGCTGGTGAGTGGCTTGACTGGATCCACGCAGTGTAGACCGAGCACTATGGCTACTGCGTTATGAATGGCTTGGAAGGAAAGGCAAGGAGGGATGAAGGGACACCAGTTAGGGCCCGCTGCCATAAGCCAGGGGAGAGGATGGTGAAAGGGGGACACGAGATGGAAGGAAAGTGGATAGATCCTAAGTAGATTTCAGAAGTCTAACTGCCCAGGACGGCTGCTGGATTGGATGCAGGGTGAGGGAGAGATTTCAGGGATCCTGACTTGAGAAATTAGGTAGATAGTGGGGCCCTTTACTTGGTGGTGGAAAATGGTGAGGAACAGGATTTGGGAAGATGTCAAGAGTTCTGCTGTTGATATGTTAAGCTGGAGCTGCCTTTTAATCACCTAACTGAGGGTGTCAGTAGAAAAGATGGAGCTCGGGGAGAGGCTGGGCTGTAGGTTGGTTGCTGGGATATGGGACAGGGGGCTCCAGGCAGGTCTGGTGCTCCTCACAGGGGACAGGGAAGCCTGAGCCTAAGGCATTGTCTTCCGTCTCCCCTCCTCTTCTCTCTTACCCCCAGGTCTATACTCGCTATGGGAAGTGTTATACCTTCAATGCGGATCCACAGAGCTCGCTGCCCAGCCGGGCAGGGGGCATGGGCAGTGGCCTGGAGATCATGTTGGACATCCAGCAAGAGGAGTACCTGCCCATCTGGAGAGAGACAAGTATGCAGGCAGGAAAAGGACAAGGGCTCCAGCCTGGGTCCTCTCTGCCTGGGATGGGTTTCCAAAGGTCTCCATCTCCATTGTGCAGACGAGACATCGTTTGAGGCCGGCATCCGAGTACAGATCCACAGCCAGGAGGAGCCACCCTACATCCACCAGCTGGGCTTCGGTGTGTCCCCAGGCTTCCAGACCTTTGTGTCCTGCCAGGAACAGCGGGTGAGCCCCGCAAGCTGGGTCCTGGGTTGGGCCCAGCACCAGGCCTTTGGGCTCTGAGGGAATGCTGTCCAGATCTGCCCTCCAGAAACTCCCATCCCTCCAGCTCTCCTGTGGACTTTGCCAGGGCTGTGGGCACTGGAGGGCTGGGTGGGACTTCTGGGTGTAACCCCATCATGCCCCGCCTCCACAGCTGACCTATCTGCCCCAGCCCTGGGGCAACTGCCGGGCGGAGAGTGGGCTCAGGGAGCCTGAGCTTCAGGGCTACTCGGCCTACAGCGTGTCTGCCTGCCGGCTGCGCTGTGAAAAGGAGGCTGTGCTTCAGCGCTGCCACTGCCGGATGGTGCACATGCCAGGTGGGCGCCCCACCCCCCGCCAGCCCTCCAGGGGCAGAACACTGCTCCTGTGCATGGGGGCTGGTGCATGTGTACAGCGTGTGCATATGTCTCTACCCACGTGAGTGTACACGGTATGTGTTTGGATTTTCTGCATGTTTTCATATATGCACATGGGAGTGTGCACATGTGTGTTTGTGTGCATGTTAATATGTATTTATGCATACATGTACTTGCGTTCATCTCTGCTTGTGTACTTGTAGGGATTGCGTGCATGTGCTTGAACACGTGCATGCAAATGTGTGTGCATCTATGTGCCCCCAAGCACACATTGGTTTGTGTGCATATATGCATGTGTATATTTTCATGCTGATATGCACCAGCATGTATAAACTCACATATGCATGTGTATGTGCAAACACACACATGTACGGGCATGCATGTGTGTGCCCACATTTGGGAATGTTGTGGGGGAGCACGGATGGAACCGTAGACTCCAGGAATAATCTTCTCTCCTTTCAGGCAATGAGACCATCTGCCCGCCAAATATCTACATCGAGTGTGCTGACCACACACTGGGTCCGTGCTGCCTTCTCCCCTCCCTGCCTTTCGTCACCCTCTTCTTCATCTCTCTGTCCACCCTTCTCCTCACTGTCTTGGTTCCCCTCCTCCCAGTCTCTTCCTAGGGGGCTTCTTCCTGGGGGGTTGAGCCGTATCCCCATACTTCCAGGGGTCTGAGGACCTTTGCAGGTGTGTTCCTTGGTAAGTGCAGGCAGTGGGGTGGGGGGTGTTGCAGAGAACCTGGGACTGAGAGTGAGGGCTGGACTTCTCACCTTGGTTCTGCAGATGAGCTTGCCTCTCTGGGAAAGTGAGATGACTTTTCCCTTGGTGTGAGGAACGTTGCATTGCTGGCTATTGGTTTAAGTAAGGCAACCCGATCTGTCCATAGGTGTCATCTGATTCACACTTCCTTCCTTCCTTCCTTTCTTCCTTCCTTCGTTCATTCATTCTACAGATGTTTACAGCCTGCGCTGGTGCTGGAGCTAAGAGTGGGAACAAGAGCCCGGTAGGGCTGTGGACAGGCATTACAATGCAGGGTGTTAGTTCTTGGGAAGGGGAACCTCAGGGTTCCTACAGGGCCCCAGGAAAGGTATGCAACCCTGCCTGGGAAGGCAGAGAGGATTCCTAGAGGAAATGACATATGAGCTGAGACTTGAAGGCTGTGGAAGAGTCAGCCAGGTGAAAAGGGGGACATGTTCTAGGCAGTAGGAACAGCACGTGCTAAAGACCAGAGACAGCATGTGTGTCTGGGGCCATGAAAGGGCAAAGTCAGTGTGGCTGGAGGGCAGAGAACAAAGGAGCGGGTGGAAAGAGTGGAGGAGGCACTAGGAAGCCAACAACAGCTTAAGGTGAGGCAAGAATGCCATCTGATTTTAAGAAGGTGACTCTGATTAGATGTGAGGATGGATGGGGGGAGGAAGACCAGAAGCAGGGTGACTGGTCAGGAGGGCATTGTGGGAATCCAGATGCTGGGGCCATGGGGATGGGTTTGAGATGCTGGGGCAGTAGAATCACATTAAGACTTTCTCTGTCCCACACACCAACTACATCTGCCAAAGGGGTGATAGAAGGTGATTAATGAAGGAACAGATGTGTGAGTGGGACTAGGGGAACCACAAGGGGTGGTGAGACTCCGCAGAACTCACAACACCAGGGAGCCTTTCCTCCCTGGGCCTGAAGGGACAAAGGAAAGGAACGCTCCTGGGCCCAGAGAGTGATCCGGGGCTGCCCGAGATGGATGGGAGCCAGGAACCAGGGCCACAAGAGGAGGAATGCAGCCTCTGCCACCTAAATACCCCAGCATCTCTCCTCTCCTTGCCCTGTGATCCTGCCGGGGCCTCCCATTGGGCAAACCTAACCCAAAGACAGTGGACAGGGAGTCTAGGTGATGCATTTGGCAGAGATCAGACCTCTGGGACAGAATAAGGTAGGGAGAGTGGAAAGTGGATCTGAAGCGGTGAACAGAGGAAACCCAGCATCCTGAGAATACCAATCCTGTCCATTTGTTCTTCTGTCCGTCCATTCATCCATCACTCCACTCATCCATATGCATGTGTGAAAACATGCATAAATCCCATTCATCCTAGGATCCTCTCCAAGCCCCTTGTGTGTCCAAGGCCTCATTGACTAATTAGCTCTGGTGAATGGGTTGTGCCCTCCCTCTGAGCCAGGAGGACCTCTCTGCCCCAGGGGGCTGGGAGGCAGAGGGATACAGGAGTGTGCTGGGCGTTCTGCCTCCACCCACTTTCTCCGGTGCTCTGAAGCTGGTCCAGGAAGGGACTCCCATCCAGTCTCCTCTAGACAGTGCCAGCACTGGCCAGAACAGGCCCTCAATGTGGCCATGCCTGCCTCAGGATACCCCTAAGATTCCTCCTTGCAGTTAGAGGGCCTCTGGGCTGCCCCCGGCCCCTATTGCAGTTGGTGCCTCTATATTGCAGACTCCCTGGGCGGGGGCTCCCAAGGCCCATGTTTCTGCCCTACCCCCTGCAACCTGACCCGCTACGGGAAAGAAATCTCCATGGTCAGGATCCCCAACAGGGGCTCAGCCCGGTACCTGGCAAGAAAGTACAACCGCAACGAAACCTACATACGGTATGTATGTGTGTGTGTGTGTGTGTGTGTGAGTGTGTGTGTGTGTGTGTGTGTAGGCCGCCCTCAATAGGCCTGATTTGTGGTGGAGGCTGGGAGTGGGGCCCATCTTTATTAATAATGAGTATTCTGCCAGGAAGGTCCTTCACAGATCCTTTTCTTCTAACCAACCCCTACCTATCCTCCAAGTCACATCCTGTGTCTCTGCCTCCATGGAGGCCCTTCTGAGCCCAAATGCCTTTCATCTCCCACAGCATCCTGTACATACCTCTGTCACTGGACTTACCCACTGTTTTAGAATCCTCCATTTGTGTGTCTTTCTCCCCCAGCAACCTGGCAGCCATTAAGTGCACATGGAGTGAATGCTGTGCGGGGAGGCGGGGAGAACTAGAAGGGATTGGGGAGGAACCAGGTGGCCTGCAGGAAAGGGCCACACTGAACCTTGGGTCTGGTACCCTGCAGCCAATCCACTAATGCTGAGCATCCTCTGAGCCAGGCCCAGCGCTGGATCCTATGGAGACAGAGATGATTAGAACACAAAACTCATGCCACAATTTGTAGATGAGGCCGTGTTTGATGGTGTACTATTGATTCTTAGGCCCCGGGAGAGATTAATGTGGGTAGGGTAGGGGAAACAGGGGAGGTGTGAGTGGGGCGTCTGAGGATCCCGGGTTTGGGTCCATGAGAACAGGAGAGAAGGGAGGCATCCCAGTTAGAGATCTGTGGGATGATGCCAAGGCCAGCCTGAGCAGTAGGCAGGCTGTGTGTGTGGAGAGAAGCAGATAAGAAAGCAGTTTGGATAAGACGGTACAGTGCAATCTTGGTCTGGGCTGTCTTGGTGCAGTCTGATCATGGGCAGTCTTGAAAGTCTGGAACAGAAATTTTGGAGTGGACTGTCAGGCAGTAGGGAGCCACTGAAGGTTCTAGAGAGGTATAGGGATGAGGCAAAGTGAACGTTATTTGTTCCTCTAGAGAAAGCAGGAGGGACTCTTGCAGGCTCAGGAGTTTTGTTTTCCCAGGCCCTTTGCTAACCCTCAAAATATGAACTGACATGCATCTGGGACAGCCTCCCCTCAGAGCTTCTACACACAGGGGCTCTCAGATCTGGATCTGCTGGGCCTGGGATGTCCCTACCAGCTGCCTCCTCAGGAAGACGGCCCCACAGGGATACCCTGCTTCCTGTCTCTGCAGGGAGAACTTCCTGGTCCTAGACGTCTTCTTTGAAGCTCTGACCTCTGAGGCCATGGAGCAGCGAGCAGCCTATGGCCTGTCAGCCCTGCTGGGTGAGCCCTGGCCCTGATTCCTCAGGGGTGGACCAGCCAAGCCTGATCCCTCTGACCGTTCTCTCGTGCTCCCCAGGAGACCTCGGGGGACAGATGGGCCTATTCATTGGGGCCAGCATCCTCACACTGCTGGAGATCCTCGACTACATCTATGAGGCAAGGCATGGGGGCCTGGTGGGGGCCATGCAGATGGAGAATGGAGGGTGGGAGGAAGGGCTGGGGGAAAGCAGAGGGGTGGTGCAGGCTTCCTGGTGGAGCTGGACTGGCTGGGAAGTCAAGCTCTGGGTTCTTTGCTGGGGCCCCCTTACTGGCAGGAAGGCCTGAGGGCACTGAGGAGTCAGGAAGAGGGGATGGGTGAGGAGGACTGGGGAGTCCTAGTGGGGGTTTGCTGGGGCAGCTGGTCTATAGGGTGGGCCTGGTGAGGCCCGTTCTGCTCCTCTAGCAAGTTTCCTGAGCTCGCCCCTCTTCCCCGACCCTGAACCCCAAGGTGTCCTGGGACCGACTGAAGCGGGTGTGGCGTCGTCCCAAGACCCCCCTCCGGACCTCCACTGGAGGCATCTCCACTTTGGGGCTGCAGGAGCTGAAGGAGCAGGTGAGGATGGGCGATGTCAAGTGTGCAGCCAGCATCCCCTCCTGGGACTGAATCCCCCATAACGTCTCAACTAGCCTGTGGGAAGGAGTTCAGGGACAAGGAAGGGATGGCTGTGTGAGGCTTGGGGGTACTGCTTGAAATCTCCTTGTCCCACTCACTCTTCACCCTGCAGAGTCCGTGCCCAAGCCGGGGCCATGCGGAAGGTGGGGGTGCCAACAGCCTGCTCCCCAACCACCATCACCCACACGGCCCCCCAGGGGGCCTCTTTGAAGACTTCGCTTGCTAGGATGGTGCTGTGTCCAAAAGGACCCAGGAGTCTTGGTCCCCTCCCTGGATCCCCACCATAGTCTCCTCCTGCTCCTGGGACAGAATATCTGGGGGCAGTGAGAGGGCGGTGCTCATTGGGAGGGTGGGGACTCAGTTCCTGCTCTTGCCTACCCTGGCGCCAGCTGCTTTGCACAAAGGTCCCTCTTGTCCACACCATCCACCCCTAGGCTGGTGCCCAGGGAGGGCTGGAGACCAGGCTATGGGCCCCTGTGGAGGGGAGTGTAGGGGAGGAGAGAGGGAGGTAGAAAAGGGGGCCCATCCCAACCAGGGTGGAATCCTCTGTACATTTGTATATATTTAGGGAGGACAGGGTGGGGGTGGGGGTAAAGATTTAGAAGGTAAGTGGGGCTATGGGGTGGGTAATTTAGGGACAGCCAGGGTCCCAGCCCTCGAGTGTCAGCAGGAGAAGGCAGGCCCCCAGGACTCAGGACTGCTGGGCTGGTCCTACTTCCTGCCCCTCTCCAGTCCCAGCTCCCCTTTTGGCAGGGGGAGTGGGTGGCCCAGCAGGCCTGGCCCAGCTCCCAGTTCCCCGTTCCCCCTGCTCCAACCCCACTTCCAGAGTCCCCTCCGCAGGGAGAGGTAGATCTTTCAGACCTTGTCTGAGTTTGGGGGTGGGGAAGGGGGCGTCTCAGGCCTCTCTGCCTCCAGTCTGGTTTTATAAAGTGCTGACAAAATTGGGAATAAAGAGGCATAAAGAATTCTCTGTGTGTATGTGTGACTAAGCTGGGAGCTGGGGTGGGGCTGGGCATATGCATGACTTGGTACCTGGGAAAAGGAAATCCAGGCCCCAGCCAGGACAAGGGAACCCTCCATCCTCAAAGCCCTCCCTGCCCCCATGCCTACCTTTCAAAAATTCAGAACTACTAGTCCACACTCAGCCAGTTTATTAAAGGCAAGGAGCTTTATCAGGAGTGCAGAGAGAAGCTGAGAGACACCCTACCCTCCTCTCTCAGCTCCCCAGTTCTCCAACAACTCTTCTACAGCCCAGCACCCCGGGGTGACCCTAGGAAGCAAGGCTGGCGTCAGGCAGACTGCACTGCATAAATATTCGGAGGCCACAGCCTGAATCAGCAGCGTCAAGGGGGCAGGGAGACCTGGTTTGGGGCAGAAAAGGGTGGCTCCAAGGGCACCTCTTCCAGGGCTTGCCCTGAGCCCGAGGACCCCCCAAGCCAGAGAGAGGGGGCCTGTGGGCTGCCCTGGGGTCTGAGGCTGTGGCCAGCCCTGTCCCGCGAGGCTGGCAGGGAGAGGAGCGGGGCGGGGTGCCGCCTGGCCAGGGTTCCGGGGCACAGGGCGGGGTCAGGTGCTATTGCCCTGCTCCTGTTCAAAAAGCAGCATGGCCAGCTGGGTGCGGGAGCCGAGGCTCTCGAGCGCGCTCTGGCGGCAGCGGTGGTACATGTCCTCGCTGAGCCGCGCGCTGCACGTCTGGGCCCGATAGCGCTGCAGCAGCGCAGGCTCCACGGCCCTCAGCACGTGCAGGCTGGAGAAGCGCAAGAACAGCTCGTACACATCCAAGCTCTCCAGCAGCTCCTCCTCCTGCTCCGAGGCTGCCGCCAGCCGCGCCCGGGCCGCCACGTAGTCGGAGTTGTAGAAGCAGGCCTCACTGGCTGCCTGGCGATCGAAGCGGCCCGTGTCTCGGCCCAGCTCCGGGGGTCCCGGGCCCTGGGGTGGAGCCACGGTGGGGTGAAAGGCCTGGAAGTGCATGGGAAAGAAGGCCTGCCAGCCAGAGATGGCGTGCATGCGGCAGCGGTTCAGGAAGTCCGGAGTGAGCACCGTGTCTGGCCCGGCCAGCAGGAACAGCGTGTCCAATGGGTGCTTCTTGGAGAGCAGATCCATGAGGCGCAGTGGTGAGGGTGCGGCTGTCTGCACGCTGAGCCAGGGCACCCGGGCACCGGGAAAACGCCGCTCCAGCTCTGCCACATGGGTCTTGACAGGTGCAAAGACATCTGCATGGGCCGCCCGCTGGGCCTGTCGTGGCTCGTACAGTAGCAGCAGGGTCAGGGCTGCTGCAGCATCGCCCGGCTCCAGTGCAGCCGAGGCAAAGGCCTCCAGGAAGCCAGGGGCCAGGTCACGCTCGGCTGCAGCCAGTGGCAGTAACACAGTGAGACGTGAGGCCTCGGTGACGTAGGGCACAGGCAAGATCTCCACGCGACTCAGTGGCCGTAGTAGCTGCACCCTGCGAGTGAGGGGCCGGCGGCCTCCCTGGGGGGTCAGCGCCTCCAGCTGCAAGTCCAGCGTGTACTCCATACCCCGGGCAGGATCGAAGCGTCGGTAGCCATTAACCAGCTGCTGCTTCTGGAGCCGCAGGGCTGGGTGGTATCGGCGGTTAAGCTCCTCCAGAGCTGCCCCCAGAATGTCAGCCACATCAGCCCTGTCAGCCCCACGCAGTGGGCAGCGGGGCGAGCCATCAGCACAGGAGAAAGCGTGCTGCTCTGTGAAATAGTCCCAGCGCAGCACCTCAAAGCGAGAGGCTGGGCGGGATGGTGCTGGAATGCCCACGGGCCAGGCGGCTGCCCGCTCCCCATCAGCTGCCAGACGGCTGGTGTTCTGGATCTCCCACTGGATTGAAGAAACAGGCCATGAGTAAGGCCTAGATCACGGGGGCCAGCACACAGCTGGGGGACTGGGCAGGTATCAGAGGCCACTCAGGATGGGTTCCCCTACCCTTGCCAACCTCTGCCCACCCAAGACCCCCACCTGTCCTTTCCCCAGATGGAGGAAGCCTGAGAGTCAAATGGGGGTTTCTGGAAAGGCTTCTCAGAAAAGGAGAAACAGATAGGGACTGGGAAGCAGGTTTGTGCTGTGATTCTAGTGCTAATTTTTTATTACTCTGAGATGACTGAGACCTCTCAGCCGCCCCTTACCCCTGCCTCTGACCTGTCCTCCAGCCCAGATCATACCTGTAACTCCTGGATCTCCTGGTATGTGCGTTCCAGCTCAGCTCGGGCAAAAGCCTTGTGCAGCTGGTACATGTGCACAGGGTCACGTACGGGGTGAGCCGTCAGGGCACTGCGGAAACGAGGGTCCCCCTCCTGCACGGGCTCCCCAGGGCTCAGCTCCAGGTAGCTATAGTGTACCCCCTGGGGAGGAGAAAGGGGTGCATAATGGGAAACATGAGGTGATAGTTGCCCCACCACACCTAATAGTATGTGTATCATCTTCCCATTCTATGGCCTGTTGTGGGCTTGGGGTCAGAATTCTGTGGGTTTAGGTCTACCTTGACCAGTTGTGACCTTGGGCAAGCCTCTGCTAGCTCATCTGTGAAATGGGCATGCATCCTATCTCAGAGCCATCCGGGAGCTCAAGTAAGATAATAATCGTCAACATCGAACACCTACTATGTGCAAGTCTTCCTTATTTTTTTCTTAATCCTCATAACAACTTTGAGGAATAATTATTTCCATTGGTATGGATGGGGATACGGAGGCTCCGGGGATTCAGTAATTTACCCAAGGTCACAGGGACAGAAAATGACAGAACTGGCACGGAAAACCAGGCCTAGATCTCCAACCACCCCCTTTGCCTCTCAGGGGGAAGTGTACAAGCCCAGACAGGAGGCACCGGTGAATTGACTTATCTTCCTACCTCGTGGTCGGCAGTGCAGCCCACCCCAGTGGCATCCAGAATGCAGCGGCCCAGCCACTCATCCGGGCGTGCACTGACTATGTCGTTGCGGCAGCTTTCCAGATGGGGGCGCAGCTGCTGCAGCAGTGTGCGCGACAGCAGCACCCCAAAGCCACCGTGGCAGTAGCGGCCTGGAGCAGGCTCTCCACCGATGAAGTCTTGGGGTCGGCCCAGATAGAGGTGGGCAGCGGCTGCCAGGCTGAGGCGGCCAGCTAGGCGCGCCAGTCCGTGCGCCTCGGTGTAGGTGGCATCGGGCACCAGGAAGAACCAGTCAAAGTCGTCGCCGTGCTGCTCCAGCAGGTGGCGCAGTGCCAGGTGCAGGTGCCCGATGGGCCGCTCCTCGCCCAGTGTCACCACGGCCATGCCAGGTGGTACGCGGCGGCCCCGTGAGCCTGTCAGGAACACCACACGCTCTAGCCGGTGCCCCAGAGTGCGGTTCACGGCCACACCCAGCGTGGGCAATGTGGCCTGTGAGGTCAACACCGCCACAAGCAGCCTCTGCCTGATGCCCAGCTCCGTGCTGATGTAGCGGGTCCTGGGTGGGGGAGGGGTGAGAAGATAGGGTTATTAAAAAGACAACAAGGTAGGCAGAGGGCAGCGTACATAGGCTCTGGCAGGTCACACGCTTTCTGGGCTTGTTTCCTCTCTTATGGTAGGATAAGAATAAGTCTCTCCCGGGGTCATGAGGATTTAAGTGAAATATTGATTGGCCTTTTAGGAGATGGCACTATCCATGCAGATATGAGAGATACATTGTGGGTCTGATTCCCTGTTTCATTACTTAGTAGTTGGGTCCTTGAGCAAGTTATTTAACCTATCTGAGCCTTGGGTAGCCTCATCTGTAAAATGGGGCTGATTTTATCTCTTTAAAGCACTTAGCCAAATGCTTGGCACACAGGTAACTCCACACATCAGGTATATACTTATTTCTAAATATTACGCCATTACACGAATATATCACATAAATGATGTAAAGGAATAAATGGCATAGAGATGTAGTGAATGTGTTTGGGGGAAGGGCAAACTAGGGCTCGGGTTTCAGCAACTTACCTTCTGTAACACAGAAGGTAAGTTGCAGAAATGGAATTTGAACTCAGTGTTACTTAGGAGGAATTGTTTCAACTCATATGCAGAGGCATGAATGGGATGGGTACCTCACTCTTCCCCCACAAACCTCACCCCCTCAAATGCCCACACAGGAACAAGAGATACAAGTAAATCCTAGTTATCTCTTTTCTCTTTCCCTCTATGTACCCACTCTATATACCAGTCATTTTTCTAAACCCAGCACCCACCCAGAGGGCTAAGAGGATCTTTGGGGGACCATGGGTTCAAGCAGGTTTAGGAAAGAGGCGGGCAAGTTCTATCCAGGCCTGGATGGGGCCGAGAGAGGCCTCAGATGGGCTCCACACCTCCCGGGGAAGCAGGGCCATAGGAAATTATTGGGGAGCAAAGACTTCCTGGCAGGCCAGCCCCTTCCTTCCGGACCCTGACCCAGCCCCTAGCGGCCTCCACGGCCCGTCCGTTCCGGCCGGTTCCCAGGGGGTGGGGCTGGTGGGTCTAATCCCTACCTGACGGCCTTTTTGGCGGCCTGGCCAGGCTGTGCGGGATGGTAGGGCAAGACACGCGGCTCCCAGTTCTCCCCGGCTCCTACGCCAGCCCCGGGCCTCTCGCGCTCCGCTCCGGGCTGCACCGAGTTGGGCCGGCGTGCCGCGTTGGTGTTGCCGCGCGGCGGTAACTCAGAATCTCCGGGTTGCGGTGGCCCTGGGCCGCATGGCTCCTCCACCCAGGTGACGCTGAGTAGGCTCAGAGTGAAGCCCAGGGAGATGCCCACGGCCACGGGCCCTGCGGGCCGCAGCACCGACAACAGCAGTGATGCCCGCATGGCGCCCGGACCGCGGGCCCCCGGCCGTGGAGCAGCCCCAGAGCAGCCAGAGGAGGCTCCAAGGGGGGCGGGACCGGGGAGGGGGCGGATCCGGAGGGCTTAGGCCAAGCAGGAGGGCCCCCTCCCTCCCCGCCGAGTAGAGTCCCCGGCCCGAGCCGAATCCCCTGCGCCGCGTTCCGATCTCTCTCCAGACGCCGCTTGGTACCGCTCAGGGTCCCAGCGCTGGGCGCGGGAGCCTCCGCTGGGGCCGCCGCTGTCCGACGTGTCACTGGGAGGGCCCCGCCCCTGGGGTGGGGTCTCGGGCTCCAGCTACCGGAGAGGGAGGAGAAGGGGGAGGTTAAAGGGGAAGGACCCCCGGAAGTGCCCCCTCCTCAGTGCGGGAGAGGCAGACGCCGGGGGCGGAGTCACTTACCTCCCCACGGCGTGGTTGGTGCGTCCCCTGTGACGTCAGAAGTAGCCCGCCCCTGCCTGGATGGTGCGCCCTGAGTGACGTCAGGAGCTGAGGCCGGAGCTGTCCATCAGCACCAAGGGCCGCGGGCGGGCTCAGGGCATGGGGCCGCGGCTCTGGGGCAGCCCGAGCCCCTGCTCCTGCTTCTTTCCCTTCCCCAGGCCCAGCCCGAGTCCGAGTCCCCGGACGCCGCGGGACTGGAGTGCCAGCCGGTGTTGGAGGCGGAGCGGCGACGCCGCCGCGCCGGGACTGGTCCCTCCGGCCCAGCAGCCCCCTTCCCCTCACGGGGGACTTTTACCGGACCCCAGTCAGCTGGAACCTCTGGAGCCCCGCAACCCCAGCCCCGCCGGCCCCTGCACAGCCTCCTTCGCTCAGAAGCTCAGGTCGCCTCCAGCCCAGGTAGATCTTGGACAATCCCAGATTGAGCCTCCCACGGACCAGTCTCCTGGCTGCCTCCTTCTCACCGGCAGCACATTGCCCTCATCTTCCCCAGCCCAGTCCCCCTTTTAACTTCTTCATCCCGACTCCCTCTAGCCAAGCACTTTTGTTTCCCTTTGTCTTTTGTTCCTTACTTCAGGGATGCTTTCAGAGCTGTATGATGTGGGCACCAACCACTCCTTTGTCCACTGTGTCCTTGCTTAGTTCTCCCACTCTCATTCTCACCCCCATCCCGGTAGGGACCCAGGCCTCCTCCTTGACCCCTACTTCTTCTCTGTTAGGCTGACCTGGGAGGGTGACTCCCTTCTGTTCCCAGCAATATGCCAGGCACTGTGGCGACGCTGCGGTTCCAGCTGCTGCCCCCTGAGCCAGATGATGCCTTCTGGGGTGCACCCTGTGAACAGCCCCTGGAGCGCAGGTACCAGGCACTGCCAGCCCTCGTCTGCATCATGTGCTGTCTGTTTGGAGTCGTCTACTGCTTCTTCGGTGAGACCTTACCTCATCCCTCAATTGGATTCTCCACTGTCTCCCCAAGTTATTTTTCTGAGGCACCCTAAATCTTCTTTAGAACTTTACTACCACCATGATAGCTACTTTTCTTTTCTCTCCCCTTTTTTCCATCGCACACGTTTGTAGATAATTTAGACTCCAGACCCTAGAGAACACAGGGTTTTGAATTAGATATTCTTGAATTTGAACCTGGCTCTGCACCTTATTAATTGTGATTCCTTGGCACAAGGCTGCTTTGCCTAAAAGAAGGCACAACTTTTTCTAATTTGCACAAAGGTGCCAGATGGTCTAGTGGAGTAAGTGCCCAGTGACTCTACAGAAAAGGTACAGAACTTCAGATAGGGGAGTGAGCATTATGGGCTAGGTATCCAAGGAAAGCCTCCAGGCAGAGCATTATAAGTGGTTGGATAAAGTCCAAAGGAAGCTTAGAGGTCTGGGTTCCAGTTTGGGAAGGGGTGGGGTGTGACTTGTGCTCTGGGACCTCTACATCTCCCCCTAGAATGGCTGGGTAGTAGGCAGGGATGTGAGCCAGATGGTCCCTCCCCTGCTTCCACCCCCGAACTCTGGGCTGAACAATTGTAGAGTGGGCAGGAAGAGGAGCTCCTCTAAGGGTTCAGGACACATGCTGGGTCTCCAAGGAGTCTGTGTCACCTCACCCCCTCCACTATTCTTACCCCTCCCTCTACAGTTGCTCAGTGCAGCCTGACTTTAACTCTCCTGGGCTTCCCTGCCACCCTACCCCTCTTGGAGGCTCTGACTCCCAGGCTCTTGGACTCTCTGAGTCCTTGTGCATGCCCTGCTCCTCTTTCTGACCCCAGAACCTCCAGGACTCAAATGCTTCTCCTCATTCCCATAACTGACTCTCCTCTTTATGACCTTCCTCTTTGGCTCTCCCTGACCACTTGATCTTCATTTCTGACTTCCATCTTCCCAGCTTTTCAGAATCTACAAGTCCCTCACACTTCCAGGTACCCTTAATGGGCTTAATGGGCCTAATGGCCCTATCATTTCCATTTTTCTGAAACTCCATAACCACTATTTTCCCCTATAATCCTCTTTGACTCCCTACAACCCCTTGTAAACCCCAGTGACCCCCAACCACCCTAGCTATCTCATTACCTTCTATCCCTGTGACTCTCTCTATTACTTCTAACATAGAGAGATCCCTATGACCCCATTGCCTGATTGCTCCTACCATGATCTCAATGATTCCATTTCTCTGGCTTCAGTATTACTCTCCCTGAGAAACCCTTTAATACTATCAATGAGCCTACAGATGTCAATCTCTCCTGACCTGCAAAGACCTCAACCCATGGACACCTACCCCAATAACTCTGCTTCTCTTTGTAATAACATCATATCTCTGAAGCCCTGAGACCCCTCAGCGGCCTCATCTTTCTGATCTGTGTGACCTCACCTCTTAAGTTTTTCTGACTTCAGAACACCTCATTTCCCTGAACAATCCCTCCTTAAAGATCCCAGTGACCCTATCACTGATTCATTCTTGACTCCAATGATCTATCTCTGACTCCTCTGACCCCTAAAGACCCAACGCTCATCTCAATGACTGTCTCTCTCTTTTCCCAATGACTCCCAATTACCTATCTCTCTGACCTCCCTTGACCTCAGTGGTCCCTTCACTACTAATCTCAGGACCCCAGTGACCCCCCCAGTTCTCTGATATTAGTGTCCTGCCTCTGGTTTCCCTTGTGATTCCATGTCCCTGACCCCTCTGACCTCCTGCCTTCAGCCCAGTAACCTTGCTTTGGCCTCTCACTAGCCCCTGTTCCCCTCCAGGTTACCGCTGCTTCAAGGCAGTACTCTTCCTCACTGGGTTGCTGTTTGGCTCAGTGGTAATCTTCCTGCTGTGCTACCGAGAGCGGGTGCTGGAGACTCAGCTGAGTGCTGGGGCAAGTGCGGGCATCGCACTGGGCATCGGGCTGCTCTGTGGGCTAGTGGCCATGCTGGTGCGCAGCGTGGGCCTCTTCCTGGTGGGGCTGCTGCTCGGCCTGCTGCTCGCCGCTGCCGCCCTGCTGGGCTCCGCTCCCTACTACCAGCCTGGCTCTGTTTGGGGCCCCCTGGGGCTGCTGCTGGGAGGCGGCCTTCTCTGTGCCCTGCTCACACTGCGCTGGCCTCGCCCACTCACCACCCTGGCCACTGCTGTGACTGGTGCTGCGCTCATCGCTACCGCTGCTGACTACTTTGCCGAGTTGCTGCTGCTGGGGCGCTATGCGGTGGAGCGTCTACGGGCTGCCCCTATTCCCCCACTCTGCTGGCGGAGCTGGGCCCTGCTGGCACTCTGGCCCCTGCTCAGCCTGATGGGCGTTCTGGTGCAGTGGCGGGTGACAGCCGAGAGGGACTCCCACACAGAAGGTGAGAGGGCCCTGGCCAGGGTGGGCATAAGAGAACTGGGAGGCCAGGGCTGGGTGGAGGCGCTGAGCGATTGGGGAGTGGGGAAATGAGCTGTACACACTAGCAGCAGAAGGCCTTAGTCAGGTTAGAGAGCTGACTGTCTCTCTGGGGAGACATCCTCCGTGCCACCGTTCATTCCACAACAATGGATAGAGCACTGGTTCTGTACCAAGCCCATTTCCAGGCACTAGGGATGCAGCAGAGACAAAACAGAAAAGGCCCCTGCCCTGATGGGGTTACATTTGGGGTTGGGGGAGAGAGAAAATAGACATGCAAACAAACAAGATAGTTTCAGTTCTGTGGAGTGATATGCAGGGTAATGTGAAATATAGACAGAGTGGCCAAGGAAGGTTACTTGGAAGAGGTGACATTTAAGCAGAGACCTGAAAGATAAGCCAGGCAAAGAGCTAGAGAAGAGGGAATAGCCAAGGGTGAAGGCCTGTGAAGGAATGAGACTGGCCTGTTGAGGAAGTGGGGCTGGAGTGCTGGGTGAGGGATGCTGATTGCATGGGGACCCTGGGCCATTGATGCAGACTCTGGGCTTTATTAGAAGGGTGATGAGCTGCCATTGGAGATATAAAACAGGGAGAATATAATGTAATTTAGCATTTGGGATGCTCATTCTGGTTACTAAGTATAGAAAGCAACGGAAAAGGGAAGCATAGAAGGAGAACAAGTGAGGAAGCAGCTTAGTTATCTAGTTGAGAGATGACGGCTAGTCTAGGTGAGTCACCTATGGCTCTGGATTGGGAGAAGGGTAATAGCTGCGGAGTGGGTACCTAGAGTCTAGAAATTTTCCATAAAGACCTTTGGAAGAAAGGAACTGCAGGAAGTCCCATCTGGGAGGTGGGAGACCAGGAAAGTAAGGAGGGGGCAGTTATGGACAAGGAGAATCTGGAGGCCTGGAGTCCTTGGGTAGGAAAGAGCAGGCATGCTTTGGGGAGACGAGGCATGTGGGCCTCTGAGACCTTTCTTTGCCCAACCCTTCACAGTGGTTATCAGCCGGCAGCGCCGACGCGTACAGCTGATGCGGATTCGGCAGCAGGAAGATCGCAAGGAGAAGCGGCGTAAGAAGAGACCCCCGAGGGCTCCTCCCAGAGGCCCCCGGGCTCCTCCAAGGCCTGGGCCCGCCGACCCTGCTTATCGGCGCAGGCCAGTGCCCATCAAACGCTTCAATGGAGACATCCTCTCCCCGGTGAGCATCCCGAGTGCCTCCAACCCGGGTGGAGAAGGGAGGGTTGTAGACTGTCCAGGCAGGACTGGGCTTTTCCTAGGGGCTAAAAGGCCTAGCACATGTCCACCCACCCATCATAACCCCTCCCGTGGGAAACTGCTGGATGGGGGAGAGGTGTCCTGAGCGTGAATTTTAATGAGGTGTGGTATGGGGGTAGGGTCTCAGGGCTGTGGACTCTGGGTGTAATGGGGTCCTAGGCCAAAAGCAGACCAGGATGTGATGGTGCAGGGAGGGGATGTCTGCCTGGGGTGGCTTTCAGGGCAGGGGGTCCATGATGGCACTCTCACACCCATGTTTACTCTCCCACAGAGCTACATCCAGAGCTTCCGGGACCGGCAGACAGGGAGCTCACTGAGCTCCTTCATGGCCTCGCCCACAGATGCGGACTATGAGTACGGGTCCCGGGGGCCGCTGACAGCCTGCTCGGGGCCCCCAGTGCGGGTATAGCAGTCAAGCTGCTCCTGCCTGCCTGGACTCATCGGTCACCAGCTCTGCCAGCCTGGGGAGGCCTGCTGGGCCACAACTCAGCCCACCTGGCCCGTGGCCTTGGGCTGTCCCTTTCCCTATCCGGGAGAGGGATGGCCTGGCTGCCAGAAGGGAGGACCTCTCTCAGTCTTAGCCTGGCCTAAGGGGAGAGCCCCCTCCCAAGCTCCCGAGGGGCTCCTGAGGGACACGAGTGTGAGCCCCATTGGGGTGTGCTCAGGGTTGTGAGTGTGTCACTTGTGTGTGCGTGTGTTTGGAGGGATGGCCTTGGAGGGGACACTGGGACCCTTGCCTTAGATTTCTGATTGGTAGGGCTTCTCCAAGGGTGGCCCCACCTCTTCTCCCACTGCTGGAGTCCCATGGGTCACTCTCCTGCATGTTAAAGTGGAGGAGATCTGCCTTCCTCCCACATTGCCTCCACCTCTCAGCCAGGCTCATCTAAGGCTTCTTGTCCTTGACCATGGGGCAAACTGCAGCAGCCCTCACCTTGGTCCCCTGTTCTCTGCAAGCCACCAGCCTGAGGGCAGTGGCCGGGGAGGGGGGTGGGGGGGTACTGCTCTGGGCTGGGCTAAGGAAGGGGGTTAGGGGGAGGGGGCTTAAATGCACGGTGCATGTCTGGTGTCTGTCATGCCACTCTGGACACCTCATGCTTCTGTCTCCCCCCATCCCACTCTGTTTTACATCTTTTATAAATGTGCCAAACTGTGCAGCTTCTGCCAGGAGTGGTGGTCTTCGGTGGCTGTCACTTCCATGGGCCAAGTTGGAAACACTGTGGCCCTTGGTTCCCTGTGTCACTCACTACACGGGGGCTCCAGGCAAGTTCTGCCCTCCCATGTCACACAGAGAGCCAGGAAAGGGGCTGTACCACTTTTATTGTCTCCCAACACCTCTGGTTCCCCTCCCTCCCCACCGCTTCCAGGGGTAAGGGCACACGCCTTCCAAGCTGTCCGAGGGCACCTGCCTGGCCTCTTTGGGTCCTCCTAGCTACCTGCAGAGGAATGAGAGCAAGTGGGGCTGGGGAGAGAGTGGGTACCACCTTCCTCTCTCCTGGCAGAGCCTGGGCTCCTACACAGGAAGAACTGGGCCCTCACCCTCTGCTCCACCCTTTCTGGACTCCTGTCAGGGCTGTCTGTGGGGGCAGGAAAGGGCAGGTGGCCAGTTAGAGGTGGGGCAAGGCAAAGCATCTGAAGGGAATGCAGGAATTCAGGTGGAGGGTAGGGCATCCCTTATGTGGACAAGGAAAGAAATGGGACCAGCTCAGGAGCCCTCTGCCCAGGCTGATGTGGAGCTCACTGAGATGGGCTGAGAAGCCAGCTGGGCAGAGAGCAGGAGGGGTGAGGGACAGGTGAGGGGCACAGACCAGGGTAGGTGGGAAGGAGAGGGACTTGAGTACAAATGGGTCATTCAGGAGAGACAAACGTGGTCTAGAGGCAGGAGGAAATGAGGAGAAGCTCAGAGAGGAAGGAGTGTAGAAAGGTGGGAGTAGCTGCCCTAAATCTAGTGTTTCCCGTTGAGAACACAGGACTCCCTCCTCTCCTCAGCCCTGGCTGTGATGTCCCGCCTGCCTCCTCACTCCCCATCTCCAACACATCTCAGAACCATCTTGCCATCCCAAGTTCAGGAAAACCTGCAGGAGGTGTGTCTCAGCCCACGGGTTCCTAGGCGACCGCTGGCCAGCTGACCTGCCTCTCTGACCTCTGCTCAATCGGATTTACTTACCCTCTACCAGCAGCCGTGTGTGGGCGCTGTCCTGGCCAGCCTGGCAGCAGTAGGTGCCCTGGTCCTCAGGTCGCACGTCATGGATGACCAGGCTGTGGGTGGGGCCATGGCTGCGCAGCTCGTACTTGTCTCCCGCGCACAGCTCGACTCCCTCCCTCAACCAGCACACTTGACCCCCCGAGCGGGACACAGTCACCTCCAGCACCGCCCGGCGCCCAACCAGAACCGTCTTCTCAAGAGGGGGGCGGCGGCACATCTGGAGAGGCAGTGCTGGGGATGGAGGACGAGGGCTTAAGTTAATAAGGACACGCAGGGCCCCCAGGAGGAGAGAAGCATCTTCCCTCCCTCTGCAGCATCCACTCCTGGTCTTAGATCTCTATGCCACCAGTCAGTTCCTCTCTACCCTCAAACTCAAAGTCTCCTCCTCCCCATCTCCTCCCCAGGAAACGCACTGCCCTCTGTGACCCGCTCCAGGAGAGCCCCGCGAGGAAGGAGGCGGGGAAGCAGGGTTCACCGGACCAGCTGTCAGCCTGCCAGTCCCAAGGCGAGACAGTGCCCACTTCAGGCCGTCCTCATCCCAGTTTCTTACCCTCAACCTCCAGCTGAGCCACGGACTGGGCGGGTCCCGCCTGGAAGCGGACCTCTCCAGCGTCCTCCGCGCGCAGGTCGCTCAGCACCAGGATATGTTTCTTCCCTGGGGGTGAGGGGGGCCGCTAGAGAGGCCGGAGCCGCCTCTGGAGAGGGGTCGGGGATGAGAGTGGGGCCGCAGTAGGTCCCCGGGTCGGTTCAGTGGCGGTAAATGTGAGCGGGGCTGGGCGGAATTGGGATGCCGAGGGGAAAGAGGGGCGGTCCAGGACCGAGGGCTCAAACTGGAGGCCTGGGAAGGACCAGGAGACTGCTCCTTGGGCTGTGGGGCGGGGCCTACTCGAGCTGGAGGTGGGACTTATCCTAGTAGGGCGGGGTCTGTCTGAGCCGGGGGCGGAGCAGTGAGAGGCCAGAGTGGGTAGAAAGTCGGCCAGACCTTCTTGTCGTATGCGGACGCGGACTCCGGGTCTAAGCGGGCGGCCTCCGAGCTCCCAGCTCCCGGTGGTCTCGACCTCCGACACGGTGCACTCGAATGTGGCTCCGTCGCCTTCCCGCGCGCGCACCGACTGGAGCTCGGAGAGCACCGACACCTTGCGCTCTGGGGCGGAGTCAGGGGCGTGAGGAGGGAGTGGCGGTACCGGACCACGCCCACATCTCGTCCTCGCTTTAGAAGCACCCAAGAGAGTCTCGGAAGCAAGTCTGGTCCGCAGGCCCAGCACCCATGGCAGTGCCCGGCCTGGGCAGCACCCCGTACCCACCGTGCACCACCAGGTGGACAGGCCCGCCGCGGACCATCCCCACCGCGCAGCTGTAGGTCCCAGCGTCTGAGGAGCCGCAGCGCCGCAGCTGGAGAAGGCGGCGTGTGCCAAGGGACTGGATCCTGAGCCGAGGGCTGGGAGTGAGCGGGAGCCCGTCCTAAGGGCGGGAGTCGCACAGTGTCGGTGTGAACTCGGTTGGGCATCGGCAGCCGCAGCCCCAGTAGGCGGCTGCGCCCTCTGTTGATGCCAAGAGGTTTCAAGGCAGGTTTACGCTATGGGGTAGGGCCATCCCGCGCCTTCGGGACTGGGACCGCGGCAGGAATCTCATGGGAAGGTGGCACCCTTTGGGAACCTTAGGTGTAAGAAGGGGGGGTCACAGGAGCGGGAAGCCTAGAGTCATTTACCGATCATACTAGCCATGAGCGTGGATTCTGGAATCAGGAATCCTGGATTAAAATATGGGCTCTATGTCTGCCCCTGGGCAATGCTTCACCCCACTGAGCATCAGTCTCCTTATAGATAATAAGACCTACCTCATAGGGTTGCTGGATGGGTTAGAGGATTAAATGCAAATAAATTTTAGCACAGTGCCAGGCATATCACTCACTGAGTTTTAGTTATTTCTGTTGGGGCCTTGTTATTGCTGTTATGAAACTGAAATGGGCTGGGCTGGGACTGAGCTCTGACCTTCTCCCAGGTGATGTCAGCCAAGGCCTGGGAAAGCTCACACTCGAACGTAGCTGTGTCACCCTCAGTCACTTCTAGGTCCTGTGGTCCCTGAACAATGGTCACTGGGGCTTCTGGGAGCAGGAGAAGTAGGATACACTTAAGCACAAGGGGTCACTAGTGGGCATATTTAGACAAGGTGATTAACAGAGGGCACCAGTGAGTGAGGGGCATGCTGGGATAAGTGGTCCAAAGGGGATGCTGGTCAGTGGGGGGACACAGCAGGAACAGAGCAGTCAGTGTGACAGGAATGACCAGATAGGGGTCACATTTAAGGGGATCAGTGGGGGACATACTGAGGGTACAGGGGAATGGGGGAAACTGGAGTAGAGATGTCAGTGGAGTTACCCATAGGCAGGCATGGTTAGTGGGGGCCACACTAGCTGGAATGGACAGGAAAAACTGGCCAGTGGGGACAACATGGGCTTAGAGGAACAATGGTGGGACCCTAGAGCAGATGTGGTCATTGGGAAACACACTGGGGCTGAAAGCAAAACCGGGGGACCCTGAAGCAGAGTTGCTGGTGTGGAGTCACCCTCCTGCATGGTCAGTGGATCACTGGGACTTGGGTAGTCACAAGGGCACACTCAGGCAGGCAGAGGGGGCTGCAGCAGGCATGATCAGTGAGCTCACCTTCAGAGTGGTTGGCAGGGCCACGGTCAGGCAGGCAGGCAACAGGGACCACCCTAGCACAGGCATCTTACAGCGGCACAGCCAGTGGTCCACAGGGACTGGAGGCTCAGTGGAGCCACACTCAGGCAGGGCAGTCACTGGTGCCACACGTGGCCAAAGGGTCAAGGGAGTCACACTCTGGCAGGGAGGTCAACAAGGGCCACACTGGGACAGGCAAGGTGAGTGGGAGACACACAGGTAGTGGTGTCAGTATGGTCACACCCAGAGCAGTTAGCAGACAGGCGATGGTTCCAGAGGCCGCACCTCTCACAGTGAGTCTGGTTGCACAGCGCAGGGCATCCGCAGTGAAGGAGATGCAGCCTGAGTCTGCCAGGCCCAGGTCACTGAGTACCAGGTGGTGAGTGTGGCCCTCTGCATGAATTTGGCACTTGGACCCTGGCTGCAGCTGGACTCCACCTCGGGCCCACTCCCCAGTCACACCCTCCTGGGACAGCTCCAGCTGGAAGGTGGCGCTGCCCCCCTCGATGACGGTCACATCCTCCAGAGGCCGCAGTACCCTAAGCTGCCTTGCTGGTGGGGGGAAATGAGGAAAGAGGGAGGATGAGGGCTCCAAATCTGGCCAGGGGTTTGGGGGACTTGCACACCCCTTGGCTCTGCCTGCACCACCCTAACACCCAATCTAGTAAGGTTCTATCGAACAAAGTACAGGACCAGGGTGCAGAAATAAGGGAGCAGAGCTGGCCTTACTTGGGTGAGAGAGGAGCTTAGTGGGGTTGGAGGAGGGGACACATAAAGGGGGTGATGTGTAGTTAGGGGGTGAAGAGGTTGGGTGAGGGGTGCTGTGACACTGGAAGGAGCACAGAATTTGGAGTCAGACCATCTGGACTTGATCCTAGCTCTGTCACACAGTTTGTGTGCTGTGTGACCTTTGGCAAATGGCTTGACCTTTCTGGGCCTTAGTTTCTCCAACTGTACAAGGCTAATAGCATTGAGACACAGGTTTATTGTGATTAAATAAATGAAATAAAATTAGATGAGAATATATATCACCACCAACAACCATTTACCAAGCTCTGTGTGGCTATTTCTCAAATGTTCCCAAAGACCCTTAAAATAGGCATCCACTCCATTTTTAGGAAGATTTGGCTCAGAGAGGTTAAGTAATTTGTATGAAGTCACACAGTTCATAGAGGGCTCAGGGGTAGGGGTGCTATCTGCTTCCTGCTTGTCAGATGGGCCCATGCATCCTGGGGCAGGTAACTGAAAAGATAAACCCAGCACATCTTTCTGGAGTATAACATTTATGTTTATAGCAAAGCCAACTTGGACATATGAAATGGAATGCGAAATCCACATGGACTTCTAAGGTAAATAGAAAATATTAGAAAAAGAAAAGTTTCGCTTTGGGCAGGCTGCTTCAGGTCACACTCCTGGGGGTCGGCCAGGGCTGACTTGCCTTGCGGCAAGGGGCACTTTGGTGGGGGTCTGAAGGGCCCTGGGCCAGCCAGGAGAGGCTGTGCCATGGGGTGGGCGATGCGTTAGGAGAGGACAGGGCACTCACGCCTTACACTGAGCCTGGCCAGGGTGCGATCGTGGTGGCTCTCACAGCCGTAGGTGCCCTGGTCAGCCAGCACAACGCCGTGGATGAAGAGGCGGTAGATATGGCCGTCCTGGGCCATGGACAGGCGGGAGTCAGGGGGTAGGGGTGCTCCACCCCGAATCCAGCGCACAGCCCCCGCTGCACCCACTCGGCCTGTCTCCACTTCAAGGCACACATCTTGGCCTTCCTCTGCCCGCACATCCTGCAGCCGCCGCAGAAACAGCAGCTCCGTTTCTGGGGAGAAAGGGAGAGGGGGCCATGGAGCCTGGTAGAGCCTGGAGGCTGACCCCCTGCTCCCTCTCAGGGATCTTTCCCCCTGCTAGGGCTGGGGCCTGGAGAATAGGTTCCGGGCCAAGACTACTTTCTCTCCATTAGGATCAAACCTCGAACATGGAGCCGGGCACTTGTGGCTGTGCCCCCTGCTCGGGCAGTCACGGTCCCCGCATCCTCGAGCTGGCAGCCTCGCACGGTCAACGTGCGGTTTGACCCATTCTGGGTCATCTCCAGCTGGGGCCCTGGAGTGACAATGGCCCCATTGCGCAGCCAGGTGACCTCGGCATCTGGTGGGGAGACTTCACACCGGAATGTGGCATCGTCACCCTCATGGACAGTTAGCGGTGTAAGCGCCGAGACCAGCTTCACCACCGGTGGTTCTGGGGGGCAAGGTCAGGCAGTGAGGTGGGCTGGGTCTTTCCCCTTCCCTCCTCCTCATCCCCTCCTCCGGATACGGGTCCTCATCTCCCAGTTCCCGAACAGAACTTTCCTGTGTCAGCCATGGGGTGTCTCAAAGGACAAGATGTCAACTCCCTGCCACTCCTAGCCAACTCCTCTCAATGCGGGCCTGGCACCTACCTCTATGACTCCCTAATAATAACATCATTCACTATGGTCCCTATTTATCTTATTTAAATGTCGCAACAGCCCTATAGGACAAGCACTACCCCCACTTTGGAGCTGGGGCCCAGAGAGTTTGAGCAACTCGCCAGTGTTACACAGCTATTGGGAAGCTGAATTCAGATTGGAACCTAGGGGAGGGACGGTTGACTCTAGAGCCCTGCTTTTAAGCACTGGGCTGTGCCTCCTCCTATCTGAGGGTTCCTGGAAAAGGGATCCCTGACACCTCATCCAAGAAATAGCTGTGCATGCACTGGTTGGAGCCAGAGGCAGTGAGGTGGGGGTGGGGGTGAGGGGGCCCAGAACGGTGTGGGTGTGTGGTCCTTAGGGGGCCAGGGCCCAAAGGGTGTGAGGGGTGCACTGTTACCTTCCACGCTGACGAGGAAGATGCGGCTGTCCTGGGGCGTGTCGCACAGGTACTCCCCAGCGTCCCTGCTCCGTGCCCCCCGCACCCGCAGCACCTGCCTTGCCCCGTCCTGTTCCAGCTGCACCCGCCCCTGGCTTGCCAGGCGCTCCCCGTCCTTGTACCAGCGCACAGGGCCCCCTGGCCCAGAGAGGTGCACCACCAGCTCTAGGTCCCCACCTGGGGCGCTGCGAACCCTCATCTGGGCCGCCTCGGGGGCCACCACCCGCACGGGGGGCTCTGTGGAGTCAGAGCTGGGGGTCACTGGGGTGAAGGGCTAGGAGGAGGGCAGTGGGAGGTAAGATGGGGAAAGGGACTGAGAGCAGTGGGGCAAGGGCTGGGCAAGGGGTACTAGAGAAAGGGGAGACTCGTGGGTTTAGGGGCACAACTCTCAGGCAGCCATCCCAGGCTATACTCACCAGCCACTTGGACGTTGAAGCTGAGGCTGGGGGCCCCCGGGGCTGCCCCGGATTGGCAGGTGTAGAGGCCTGCATGGACCAGGTCTGCAGCCCGGATGCAGAGAATCCGGCGGGGGCCCTCAGCGCGGAGCTCCAGGCCCTCACCCTCCTGCACTGGCCTCCCATTGTGGCTCCAGAAGACAAGGGCTCCGGCCCGGGACAGTTCACAGCTCAGCACCACTGGCTCCCCGGGGGCCACGCAAAGTGGGCTGGGGGCTGCCTCTGGGGCAAGGAACTGCACTGGGGGCTCTAGACAGAGAGAGGAGATGTCAGCTGGGGCCTGCCTCTGCCTCCCCTACCCAGGCTGGCCAGGAACACCCACCAGCCAGGCTGACATTGAAGGTGACGGCATCGTCACGAGTCTCGCACACATACTCCCCAGCATCCTCCGGCTGAGCGTGGGGCAGGGTCAGGGTGCGAGCTGGCCCCTCGGCACCCAGCTGCAGGGCCTCCGATGCTTCCACCTCCAGCCCATCCTTGTACCAGCGCACCTGGGACCCAGCAGGGGCCACCTCACAGCGCAGCTCCACACGCCCTGGAGCCCCAAACTGCAGGTCCAGGGAATGGGCGGCTGGATGCACGATCCTCTCTGGTGGAGCTGGTGGGTGGACAGAGAGGGGAAGGTGAGTGGGCTCAGCCAGTAGGCCTCCACCTGCCTCACCACTAGATTCTCAGCCCTCTCCATTTGCAGTACAGCTCTTGGGAATGGTGCCACCTACAATCCATGGGCACTTACTGTGTGCTGGGTGCCATGCTAAGCACACTGCAGCTCTTTTCCCAGCTCCTCCTGACACTCCCTATTTTTGGCTTCACCTTATAGATGAGGACCTGAAGCTTCTTTACAGGGAACTGACTTGCCCAAGGTCACATGGACAGAGGGAGGTAGACCCATACTAACAGTCAGATCTATCTGACCTGAGTGCGTGGCCTCCCCTACCCCGCCCCCACTTCCTACCCTACTTCCCTGTTTTGCCTCTGATGCACTGATTACAACCTGAAAAACCATCTATTTTACATATTTGTTCTGTCTCGCTCTAGCGAGAATGCAAGCTTCGTGAAGACAGGTTTCTCTCATTGGTTCATTACTGTATGCCTCAGCATCCAGAATGGAGCTGAGCACGTATTTGCTGAGTAAATGAATTAGTGCTCCTGATTGCTGGGCTGTCCCCACCAGACCTCTGGTCACTGTTCTGACCTGATCTGGGCAAGCCAGGCCTCTCAGACAGCTGAGAACGAGAAGGCTGGGGGGCGAGAGAAAGCGTGTGCAGCAGGCAGGGCCCTGAACGTGCAGGAAGTGGGAGGGCTGGGTCCCTCAGCCTCCTGCCTCTCTGCCTGCCCAGGACGTCCCAGAGACCGCCCACCTGTGACGGTGACAGTGAAAAAGGCCGAGTCGTCTCCAGCGTCGCACACGAACTCGCCCCCGTCCTCCGGCTGGGCGGCGGGCAGCACCAGGCGGCGGCGGGGCCCATCACTCTCCAGCACCAGGGCCTCGCTCTCCTCCACCTCCAGCCCATCCTTGTACCAGCGCACGGGGGCGTCCTCCCGTGACAGCTCACACATCAGCACCACACTCTCCAAGCTCACAGCGACCAAGGTGACCTCGTCCCGGGGGTATAAGATGCGCACGGGGGGTTCTGCAGAGCAGGGACAACCACAGGCTGTCACAAACTCACTGGAGCCATCTGGCAGCATGAAGTCCCTGTTGCCCACAATCACAAGAGTAATAAAGATAATAATAAAAAGGAATAAGAGGTCCCCAATCTGTTCTCTGAAATCCCTGGGGCCAGAGGTGTCAACGAATCCAGAATGCTTCTGATTCCTGAAATGGTACACTTATCATATATTACATAACCCCCTCAGCCCCCACAGTGCTACCTCCATAATCAGTCACATTAACATTTCTGCAGTGTAACATATAGATATATTCACTCTAAGCAGGGTAATTAAAAAGTAGAAATAGTTTCACAGAGTTAAGCTCAGGTTTCACTGAATTGACTTTTAACACCTAACTTACAAAAAGCCTTTTGATTTTGAGCTTTTGTTAAAAAAAAATCAGAATTGTAGATAAGGGATGGTGGATCTGTAATAGCAAGTACTTACATACCGCTTCCTAAAGCTCCAGGAACTGTCATAAGCATTTTACACCCTCATAGCAATCCTAGGACGTACATATTGATTTATCCTTATTTTTCTGATGAGGGGACTGAGGCACAGAGTGGTTGAGCAACTTTCTTAAGGTCATACCTCATACCTAGTTGAGGGCAGGAGGAAGAACTACCATCTGTTAAAGGGAACAAACTCTGGAAGCAGTGGTAGGGATTCCAAATCAAAGTTTGCAGGAAACTCAGTAATGAGTTTTGCACATGACTAAGTTCCCTGGGGATGTTAAACATTGGTTCCAGGAGTTCATCTCCAATTGCTCTGAAGTGGTCAGTCTTTCACAGAAAGGAGCCATGGCAATATTGGAGGTGACCAGAGCACTGAGCCTGGGCCTGCCCATGCTTCCATGCACCTGGGAGGTCTCCCAAAATCAAGTCTCCAGGCCCCTTTAGTGCTCCTTTAGCATTTGGCCCCCTTGTGGCTGGACTGGGGAACTGCTAGCTTTTTGGTCTAGGTCTCTGCAGAGGTGCGCATGGGCAGATGTGGCCACCCGTGAACATTCAGCCCTTGCCTCCGCCTCCCTAACTGGACTTGTTCCAAGAGTCTAGAAAATGTAGGCTGGTTCTCTGGGGCCTTGCGGGATGACGGGTGGTGATGGAGGCAGTGGAATGAGCACAGGGTGCAGCAATGGGGCTGGGGTGTCTGCAGAGCTGTGGGACCTCAGTTTGGCATCAGGCTTGATTCTCCTGGTCCACAGCCAAGGTGGTGTGTTGTGTGAGCTTCCCCATGGAGAATCCGGTGTTTTGTGGGGAGGACAAGTGTGGACTGGAATGTGTGTGGCCACAGCCATTATGTCTGGCCAGGGCTTGGGGCCGGAGAGGTTGAAGGGAGTCACTGCAGGACAGAACATGTGCAGAAAGGCCTCTTTGGCTTTGTGGCTTGTGCGCACCAGGCTGCACTAACTGGGGTGCATGGAGTCGGGGGGCCCTAAGTAGCTCAGCCTAGGCTGAGGCACTATTCCTAGGGCAGGGCAGGGGAGAGGCAACCAGATGGTGCCAGCAGCAGGATGGTCTCTCAAGTGCAGCCAGTGGGGTTCTTTTGTGCCATCTAGTATTGTTTTGGTCCTACACCCCCTGCCCCCATCACATACACACTGGGTTGGCGCTGTGAGCTGCAGCCCC
This sequence comes from Camelus dromedarius, assembly GCF_036321535.1. NCBI lineage: Eukaryota > Metazoa > Chordata > Mammalia > Artiodactyla > Camelidae > Camelus > Camelus dromedarius. The sequence continues at coordinate 82,218,781 of NC_087439.1, forward strand.
AAAGTTTCCGGCACTGAACCAACATCACTTCCACAGCTGTCCTGTGCTTTCCTGCTTTGAACATTCTCTCCCCACCTTTAGCCCAAACCCCGACCCCCACTTAGCTAACACAGCCCCTGCTTCAAATATCTGTTTTGAAGGCACTTCCTGCCTGCCAACCAGGTTAGCAGCCCCCAGCCTTGGGCTCCCACTGCACGCTATCGCAATACTCGGCCACCCACACTCTACAGTTCTCTAACGTGTCCGGCTTTCCTGCCAGGCTGTGCATTTCAGGGGGGAGGCAAGCATGTGTGTCTAAGTGCTGCTGAGTGTTCAGAGTCCAGCCCAGGGCTGGCTCCTGTGGGTGGCATGGCAACTTTCCCCGAGGCTCTCCCTGAACCTTCTGCTCTGCTCTCTTGAGCCCTCACCCCTCACAGCACTTGTCACGAGGTGTCACTGTACATTTATTTGTGTGTTTATTGGTTAAACACAGGGGTCGCAAACTCAGATGCCCACGGGGGCCAGGTAAGGTAAGGTCAGTGGCTGAAGTGGTCTGTGGGGAGGCAGAAACGGCGGGGAGGGTGGGACAGAAGAATGTGGGCCCCATCTTATGGGGTCAGCTACTACTCAGCGCCAGCTGTCCGTCGCCATGGGGGGAAGCGGGACCAGAGCCGCCGGGTCTTCGGCTTTTTCAAGAGGACGCATAACTCCGGGTTGTTATTTGAACTGTCCTGACTTTGGTAAGACTCTGCAGGCCAAACAAAACACATCTGTGGGCTGTATGGGACCCTAGGGACTGCCCGTTTGCGACCCCTGGTTAACAGTTGCCTCCCCAACTAGACTGGCAGCTTTCTGACAACAGGGACCGTGTCTGCATTACACACCAGTGACCCACAGCAACTGTCCCAGGGCCTGGCACATAGGAATTGCTCAGTAAATGAGCTGGTGGAGCACAGCTATTCCCGGCCTTGGGTGCCAGAGAGGAGCTTGCTTACTCGAACAAGGACCCTGGGCTCTTTCAGGCAGGGACCCCCAGTACATGCACCCACAGTCCCACCTTTCTCCTCCACAACATGCTAGCTAAGGACTCTGTGGCCAACTCCCCCAGGGGCTCAGGACCGTCCTCTGGTAACCCTGGGCAGCTGGGGTGGACCCACACCTGTGACAGTGACGGTGAAAGACGCGGACTCATCGTCGATTTCACACAAGTACTCGCCGGAGTCCTCCAGCTGGACGGCAGGCAGCACCAGCCGGCGGATAGTGTCTTCCTTCTGCAGGAGCAGTGCCGGACTCTCCACCACCTCTTCGCCGTCCTTGGTCCAGCGCACCTCAGCCCAGGGCCGGCACAGCTCGCAGGTCAGCACCACACGCTCCAGGCGCACGGCTGCCACGTATACCTTGCCACTGGGGTACACGATCCACGAGGAGACATCTACAGGACAGGGACAGCCATGGCTGGATGTCAGCTGGGGCTGAGGTGCCTGGCTGCCCTGCCTGATCCATGCCTGTTCCCGGCTCCTGGAAAGTGGGCTGTGTGGTGAAGAAGAAGGCTCTCCCTCGGACCGTGACTCACAGTTGCTCGGACAGTCACCCACAGGTGGAGGCATGACCACAGTCACCAAAGCACATCACAGGCACAGCAGCACAGTGGGGACTGTGGTGTCAGCCTCAGCTGTAGAAACACTACGTTCTCTGGGTTGGGGCAGGGACAGGATGAAGGGTAAGATTAGGGAGAGGAGGGTTGGGTGCCCAGACGGAGCGGGGGTCTCCTGCTGGCCTCAGACCTTCTGACCCCCTAGTGCCTGGGCCCACCCCTACTAGACCCTGCCCTGTGGTAGTGTTGCCAGCTCTGAAGTTCCCTCTTGGCAGGGGCCTTCAGGAGAATGGAGAAGGCAGGGCTTCCCTGTCACTTGTGCAGCTGAGACAGGTGTGCTTGTGACCACACGCTTCCAGCTGGTAACTGAACTTCAGGGTGCAGACCATGGGTAGAGGAGAAAGGGGGTGGGGTGTGTGACCAACTTGGGGGAGGGAACCATGGTCCAGGAATGTGACGACTGCCCAGGTGGGGTTAGGGGACACCTTCCATGTCCCACAGCCCACCTAGAGCCCCACCTGTGATGGTGACGGTGAAGCTGGCCCGCTCATCCCCGGCGACACACTGGAACTCGCCCCCGTCCGGAGGCTGGGCGGCAGGCAGCACCAGGCGGTGATGGGGCCCTTCATTCTCCAGCACCACAAAGTCGCTCTCCTCCACCTCCTCCCCGTCCTTGTACCAGTGCACAGGGGCGTCCTCCCGGTCCACCTCACAGGTCAGCATGACGCACTCCGAAGTTATGGCATGCACAAACACATGCTCACGGGGGTCCAGGATGTGCACTGGGGGGTCTGGAGGGCAGCAGAGATGGGGTCACACAGACACCCACTCATGGGAGACATGAGTCTGTACTGGTCACTTGGCTAGGAGAGTCTCCTCCCAGGAGGACATTGGGAGGGAGGCCAGCTGTGCTGGGGGCTCTGGGGCGATGACGTGGAACACTGAGGGCGTGGCAGGTGAGGCATGACAGGAGATCATGTGGCACCTGAGTGCTGTGAGTCTCCAGAGGATCAGAGGGGACTGGGTGGGGACACAGAGGGTCTTTGTCTAGGCAGAGAGGAGGTCACTATCGCAGGACACATCAGGGTGGTGCTTGCTGCTGTTTTCACGAGGAAGCCCCTGCTGCGTGGCCCCAGGATGGGCAGGAGGTGGTAATGACTTAGTGGTGCCACCATGGGGTAGTGCTCCCTAAAGGTAGTGAGTTCCTCATCCCTGGGTGCATTCAGGCAGGGGCCAGAGGACCTCCTGGCAATGGGGCTGAAACAGGATTTGCGCTCAAAGTGAGAAGATTGATTGAGCTGGATCACTGGTTCCTGAGCTGTCCTCCCAGAGTGGATCCCCAGTCTCTGTCCTGGATATTCTGGCTCTGGAGGCCACAGGAGCCTGGGGCTATGCACTTATGACAGGTTTCCAGGGTGGTTCTGAAGCAGCCAGAATGTAGGCTGACTTCTGAGAGCCTTTGGACTACTGCACCTAAAGCTTCCCTTTGACCCTGGCCTCCTGGGGCGGTGGGATAAGCACTCCTGGGTGTGAACCCAGCTAGGGTGTTTGCTGGCTGTGTGATAATGGGCAGGATGCATAACCTCTCTGAGCTTCAGTTTCTTCATCTGTGAATGGAGGTACTGGTCCTCATATAGTTGTGGAGATTAAATGAAAGTGAAGTACTCAGCACAAGACTTGGCCAGCAGGTGCCAAACAAATGTTAGCTCCTGCATCTTCTTCCCTTACCTGCACTGAGTTCCCCCCACACTCCCCCAGCAGCGGGTATGCGGGGGCCAAATGTACTAGAGGGTGGTGCACAGGCAGCGGGATCTCAAAACATGTGACCCCTGGCCCACTAGGCCCTCCCAGGAAGGGACCCCCAGGCAGGCAGACCAGGGGGCAGGGCTCACACAGCCCTCAGGGTCAGCCTCAGCTGGAATGAGCCCAGATTGCTGTGGTCCCTGACCTCGAACGGTGACACTGAAGAAGGCTGAGACCCCTTCCGTTCTGCACTCAAACTCGCCACTGTCCTGGACGCCGGCCTCAGGCAGGATCAGGCGGTGTTTGCGCCCGTCCATCTTCACCACCAGCGACTCACTCTCCTCCACCTTCTGCCCGTCCTTGTACCAGCTCGCTGGGAAGTCCACCCGGGAGAGCTCACAGGTCAGCACCACCCTCTCCGAGGTCGTGAAGGTCAACGACAGCTTGTCCTGGGGACTCAGGATGTGCACTGGGCTCTCTGCACGGTGAGAAGCACAGTCACAGGCGGCATCCTAGTCTAACCCCAGTAAGCACCCCTCTCCGGTGCATGTGCCCAATGTAGGGAGGGTGAGCACATCAGGTCAGATGATGGCTGTTGACACATTCGTTGGAGTTTTAAAAAATGGTTTTGGGCTCACACACCAACTCTTAGTGTGCATAAGAATTCCTAGGGAGCCTGCTAAAAACCCAGGTTGCATTTTAAGAACACTGCTCTGGCTATTGCTTACTTTGCCCTCCTCTTGGGATGCTGCAGCTAACTGCCTCAAGGCCTCATGCCTAGGCACCAAGGAATTCCTTATCTGGCCTTACAAACTCCAGCAACAGTGCAATGGCAAATGTTACCATGGTCCCTGAATTTTCAGATTCCTACCAAGAACTGTCCTTCTTAGGGAAGCCTCATTCCCTCTCCTCCCCTGTCTCTCCAGGTGGCAGAGTGTGATTCTGGAGACAGACTGCCTGGGTTCATAATCCAGCAGCACCACTCATTAGTTCTGTGACTTTGGGCAAGTCACTGAACCTCTCTGGGCCTCAGTTTGCCCATCTGTAAACTGGGGTGACAAAAGAACCCATCACATAGGGATGTTAAGAGGATTGTGTTAATCAATGTATGTAAAGTGATTAGGGTTGGGCCCGGCACCCAGAAAGTTGCTCTGAGAGTGTTAGCAATTACATGACAGGGCAGGAAGCAGTCAGGCACTAGGGGGCCAGGGGCCGTTTGTCTGAGATGACAAACATGACAGAATTCTGCAAACTACAAAGTACTCTGGAGAATTTGGATATGATGCTGACAAAAGATAATAAGGGGGTCCCTTATCTGCTGTGCATGGGTTGAAATCAGACTTCTGGATCACTAAGCCCTCTATCTGAGCTCACCACAGATGCTCCTTACTCTCCTGGCCCAGATGTGAGAAGCAAGACAGCATCTGCCTCATTTTCCCAACAGGAATTCTGTGTCTTGAGCCTATCTGCCCACCTTGGTCCCCACCAGCACGAACCTTGGATGGTGAGGGCGGCCGAGTCCTGCACACCTGGGCAGTTGAAGCCAACCAGAGCCCCGCTGTCCTCGTGCTTGACAGCTTGCAGGATGAGTCTGTGCTGCAGGCCCTTCTGCTCTATATGGTACCGCAGGGCCCCAGGCCCCACCTGGCCCTCTGGCTCATTACTCTTGAGCTCTGCCCCATTAAGGAACCAGGTGCCCTGAATGATGGTGGAGAGATCGAGGGAGAAGACAGCATCTTCCCCATCATATACCTGCACGTCCTCCAGACCTGCCACCAGGCGAGCTGTGGGCACTGAGATGGGGACAAAGCACAGCCATGAGAACCAGGGGGTGGGGCGGGGCAAAGGGCAGAGATTGGCAGGTAGAAGGCATATTACAGGACAGGGACCGAGGGCTGGGGAAGGGAGGAAGGTGGTGGGGAGGGTGCTACTTGGAGTACCACCGCTGGCCAGCCAGGAAGGACCAACTCACCTAGGTGAGCAGATCCATGGAACACAACGTGGGGACTGCGGCCGTGTTCACTGACCGTGCAGACGCGGAAGCGGTAGTCACCCTCGGAGGGCACACAGTCTCCAGGCACCTCTACGGCCCCAGCCTTCTCAATGCTGAAGCACTGGATCCAGTCTTCCGAGCCCACCTCCTGCCGCTCCAGCCGGTAGATGAAGGGCGTCTCGGGGGCTGGCTCGGGAGGCTTCCAGGTCAGCAGGACTGTGTTCTTGTGGCCCTTGAACATCTCTGCCAACACTGGGGGTCCCGGGGGATTGTGCTTGACGCCTAAGACAGAGGCAGGGTTTGCATCCAAGCCCTGCTCCAGCCTCCCACAGCCCTCGGACCTTAAGTCCACTTTGCCAACCCAGTTTCTGGGCATCTGGCCACCCTCCTGCCCTGATTCTCCTGTCCAGCCCTTGAGAAGTCTGCTAGGGGCTTTCATGCCCTCACATTTGACTCTGAGCAGAGTGGTGGTACGGGAGTTGCCCAAGCTAAAGGTGACCTCGCCAGCATCTTCTCTGGTGACCCCTGGAAGGACCAGGGCATGCATGTGGCCGGAGCTGCTCTGGCAGGTGGCCGGCAGGTCCTCCCCATCTCGGCTCCAGTGCCCTTCAATCCCAGCCTCGCGTGTCTCCACCAGCAGCACTGCGTTCTCTCCCTCAAAAACGTCGAGCTTCCGGGGTAGCCGCTTCAGGATGGGCCCTGAGATACGGACGGTAGTCCATCAGCCCAGGGTCTGGGCATCTACCGGCCTCGGTCTCAGCCTCCTCCCACCGGCCAGCTGACCTTTGACCGTCACGTTGGCCACGGTGCGCACGCGGCCTCGCATCTCGCACAGGTAGACGCCATCGTCGTCTGCCTTCAGCCTGTGGATGATGAGGCGCCGGACCGTGCCCTCCTCAATCTGCTCGTACTTGCGGCAGGGCAGCAGCCGCTGGTCCTCGCGGAACCAGGCCGTGGGAATGCGGGAGTTGGGGACTTTACACTCCAGCACCGCGATCCCATGCTCCCGGCCCTCCACGTCCTGCAGGGGCCTCGTGAAGCGGAGGCGGGGCTCTGTGGAGAAGGGAGAGACCAGAGAGGGCTCTGGAGAGGGCCGGCCCAGGAGACTCTCCTCCCATCATCAACTGCCTAAACCCACTTCGCTCAGGCCGTTTGCTCTTCTCCCAGAGCCAGCAGGCATTGTGGAATCAGAGAAAGCACAGGGAGAGAAGTCAGATGGCCCAAATTCTCATCTGACCCTGACACTTACAAGCCCTCACATCACCTTGACCAAAGCCATTTTCATGACCCTGGGCCTAAAGGGATGGAAGGGCTTGGACCACATTCATGATTTTCAAACTGTTCTCTGGGGCCCCTCACAGGTAGCCCACAAAATTCTATTAGGGTTTGAGCTGAATTTCATTTTGAAAGTACTTTAACCATTTTCAAAACTGCATTTTACAAAAAGAAAGCCTGACAATGGAAAGGGCCAGTGGGTTCACTTGGGCTGCTGGGGAAGCACACCTGTCTTGTCCAGCACCTCTGGGAAGCTCTGCCTTCCCGCTGGGCTTTTCTGTCTCAGGAGGATAGAGTTTAGCCCTGCCTGGCCAGTTTGTGCACATCAAACTGTACCCAGGAGGCCACCACCACAGCGCAGGTGCCACATGCTTGACTGCGTGCCAGGCAGGAATCAGGAGATTTGCCAACATTTTTTCCTCTGAGGGAAAAAGTTGGGTGATAACTATGGAAGGTACAATGTTGTGAGTTGTGATAAACTCCTATTTTGGGGAACTTTCACTTCCAGTGTGAGTTTGGGGTGTTCCTCCCCCCTCACCCATGAATTTCTATTTATGAGCAAAGTAAGCATTTATCAGATACGGTTGGGGACTCAACTTGGAAACAAATTTCCTCTCCTTCACCTTCCTCTTCTTGCAAACCTGGAGAGCAGTCTAATGAAAGGATAGTAAAAATTGTGGGGCATTTTTTTTCTCTCTCCCTCAAGTTGACCTTTGGTGTGAATCAGGAATTTCTCAGTGTGAGGCCTGCAATGAGGCCTTCCCCAGGAGGCTCACAAACTAGACTTGGTTATGAATGCAGCCTCCACCTAAAATGTGTGTAAATAAAATAGACCTCTTGTTTTCACTGATTGACTTTATAAGTTGTAAATAAGACTTGGAATTTTACATCCATAAAATGATCCTTTTATCTGTCTTATATATTGGGGCCCTAGATGGGATTTCCATTGGCGGGGGGGGGGGGCGGGGGGCGGGGCAGGTGGTAAACAAAGAAGTTGAAAACCACTGGAGTACGAGAGTTCTGGGCCCCTCTTGATCTGTACATCAATCATTCATTAAAGCCCTTTATCAAAGGGTGGTTTTACACCATCTGCCTCAGAATCATTTGGGGAGTTTGCCAAGAATTTCCCAGAGTAGGTACCCTGTAGACCTACTAAATCCGAATCCCTGGGGAGTCTGGGAGGTGGGTGGGAAATGGCATTTCAATATTCAGCCTCCCTTACCCCCACCATCTTCTGGGCATTGAGTGGGGCTGGAGTTAGGAGGGCCTAGGAGGGCGCTGGAGGCCCCTCTCCAGAGCCCCGGCCGCCCGGGGGCGCCGCGGTACCTTTGACGTGCAGCTGCACCGCACTGAGCGTCTGGCCCGCGGAGTTGCGTGCCGCGCACACGTAGAGCCCGCGGTCCTTGGCCTGGCAGTAAAGCACCTTGAGCACGAAGCCGCCGTCGCGATCGCGGTACATGAGGCGGCGGCGGTCGGGGAGAAGCGGGCGGCCCTCCCAGTGCCATTCGATCTCGGGCTCGGGCTTGCCCATCACGTAGCAGCGGAACTTGGCGTGCTTGCCCTCATTCACCCAGAAGGTCTTGGGCGCGCACTTGAGCGGCTCCACCACGGGCCTGGGGGCCTCGTCGGGGTCCTCGGGCGGGCTCTCGGGGGGCTGGTGCACCTGCAGCAGCGCGCCGGCCCGCGCGTGGCCGTGCGCGTTGCAGGCGTGGCACACGTAGACGCCCGAGTCGGGCAGCCGAACCGCCAGGATGCGCAGCGCCAGGCTCGCGCCCGGGTGGCCCTCCGCGCGGCCCGGCTCGAGCGCAAAGTGGCTGCTGTCCCACACTTCGTCCAGCGCCATCCCATCCTTCTCCCAGTACAGCGTGGGTGCAGGGAGGCCCCCAACCTGGCACTCCAGCACCACCTCCGCCCCCCGTAGTACCCACTGGGACCGGGGCCCCGTCAGGAACACCGGGGCTCCCTCCCCGGCCCCAGGCGGCGGCAGCGGGCGCTCAGCAGGCTGGGGCTCGGGCTCGAGGGGCGGAGGCTCCAGCACGGTGACGGCAGCCGCCGCGTAGGCCTCTCCGGCCGCGTTGCGGGCGCGGCACACATAGACCCCCGCGTCGGTGGGCAGCGCGTCGCTCAGCAGCAGGCCGTGCTCGGCGCCGTCCGCCGGGAAGCTCAGGCGCTCGGAGGCCGCCAGCGGCTGCCCGCCCTTCTCCCACACGACAATGGGCGGCGGCTCCCCGAGCACCACGCACTTGAGCTCGGCCTCGCCGCCACTTACCACCCGCACGGGCCGCGGGAAGCGCAGGAAGCACGGGGGGCTCCCCTGATCCCCCGAGCCTGCCTTCATCGCGGCGGCGCGGGCGAAGGCCCGGAGCAGCGGCGGGAGGCCAGGAGGCGGGGCGCGTCTTGGGACCGGGTGCCGGGACCCGCGGGGCTCTCCCCTGGCCGCCCGCTCCCGGCTCGCCTCCTTACCCTCGGCCCGCAGCTGCGACTCTGAGGCGGCGGTAATTCCCGGGCCCGGGGCCCGGAGCCTAGAGGGCAGTCCTTCCTGTTTGCCTGCACAGCGAGGGGCCCCGCAGCCTCCCCTGCCTGCGGCCTGGCTTCCTGCTCCGGAGAGCCAGTCTTCCCAGCCCCCTCCCACAGCCAGGGCCTCTTTCCCCTCCTCCCTCCCACCTCCAGCCGCCAGGTCCCCAACCGCCCGCCAGGCTTGGGCCTGAGTGGCAGAGGCGCCTGCAGCTGCCAATCCCCAAAATATTCTCTGATGACACAGCTGGAGGACAAGAGCCCAGACTGGCTCCCCAGTCTAAGTATAGAGCAGGCAGGACCACCTGCCCCCAACCCCTAGCCCCAGTTCTAGCCCCCTCTCCAGCCATTCCCCTCCATGACTGGCCCAGCAGCTGCTTGGCTGAAAGGGGCCCCAGAAGGTCTGAGGGGTTGCCGCATTCTCTCTGACAAGTAACACTTTTAGGAGCTGGCAGACCCCAGCCTCCAGGCTCCTGTCCCACCTGGTGTCACCTCTGTGCTGGGTGCTGGGTTGTGACTCTGTGTGCGTGCGTGCGTGTGTGTGTGTGTGTGTGTGTGTGTGTGTGTGTGTAGGGGGAAGGGGTTGTATGTGTGGGTCAGGTCACTTGGGGTGAAAACCCTCGCTAGCCCTCTCCCCCACATTCCTGGCGGGAGTGGGAGATAAGGCTCAGGGCCACAGACATCTGCGTCAGAGATAGAAGGTCTCAATGCCATGGGCAGGGGCAACTTGGACTGCAGGGCGTGGGAAGGACTGGGGAAGACTGGGGTGAGAAGGGTAGAAGAGGGCAGGTGATGGGATGGGGAGGGGAGAGTGGGGAGGCCCAGGGCAGACCCTGACAGAAGGGAAACAGGGCAGAGTGTGGTTTCACCGCTGGCAGGGCCAGGCAAGCTATGTGGCCTCAGCTGCTCCTCTTACTGCTGGCCCAACGGGGTGGGCATGGCTGCCAAGGGCCAGAGCTGGACAGGGAAATTGTCCTGGCCAAGGTGAGGGCCCTGTTCCTCGATGCCTTGGGACCCCCAGCGGTGACTGGGGAAGGTGGGGATTCTGGAGTCAGGCGTCTGCCCCGAAGACACGCTGTGGGGGGCTTCAAGCGCAGGGGCTCTGAGCCCGAGGAGGAGGATGTCTCCCAGGCCATCCTTTTCCCGGCTACAGGTAATGGGGGTGGGGAACTGGCATCTCGACTTTGAGAAACAGTGTGGTATAGCTTGGGCTTGGGAACCAGGCAGATCTGGGTTTGAATCCCAGACCTGTCACTTAACTGGCTTTGCAGCAATGGGCCAGTTACTAAACCTCCCTGAGCCTCTGTCTCCTCATCTGTAAAATGGACATAATGCCTGCCTCTCAGAATTAAGTGAGATGGTGTATCTAGAGTGTATGGCTCATAGGAGGCATTTGGGAGATAGTGGTCTGGGGGCCCAAGGGTCTCTAGGGACAGAGGTATCTGGGCATGGGCCCTTTCCTGCCACCTTTCCTCCTGTCTTTGCTTTTACTTCCTGCTCCATTGTTTCTTTAGCCCAAAGTAGTTGAGACTTGGGAAGATATCAGGGATGCAGGAGAAAGATTAGTTGGGAAACTTCAAAACTAGTCTATCTTGAGTTCCCTTCTCACCTCCCCATGTTCCATTGACTTAATGAGTAAAGCCCTCCTCTGGCTGGACTTTCTTGTAATCTGGCCCCCTTTTCTCTCAGAAAGGATCCCTCGCCTCCCTGTGCTTTGTCCCTATGCAGTATAGTGAGTAAAAGTGTGGCTTTGGGATCAGGCAGAATCCCAGCCTGGCCACTTAATAGTTAAATGGCACTTCATCTTTCTAACCCTCAGTTTTCTTATCTGCAAAATGGATCATCTTTGGTGAGGTTTATAATGAGATAATCCACGTAATGGTACAGCCCTAATTGCTCAACTTGTACTGGTTCATGATTGTGTGGTGCCATCTATGTAACTGTAAGGGTAAGGATGCCACCTGCACTTTCTTAGAACGCACACTCCTTTTTTTCTGAGCTACATCCTTTCTCCTCCTTTTCCTCTTTCTTGGTGTTAACCTGTCTTTTTAAAGTGTAATTATTTTAAGGAATTTCTCACGCAATTTTTCTGGCATCTAAAAAGCTATAAAGAGTAATATTAACAAATGCCTGTGTATACACCATTCAAGGTACCATTTCACAGTATCAGATGAACAGAAATTAAATCTAACTAACAATTCTAGGTGTTGGTGAAGGAAGAGAGTGCAAGGCCTCTTACACATCACTGATGGGAATATTAATTGGCAAAGCCACTTCAGAGAGAAGTTGGCAATGTCTGGTATTTTTAAAGTCCTTTAATGAAGAAGTAACAAAAGGGGAGCCTCTGTCAATTCTCCCTAGATGGGAGGAGTCTCAGTAGAGTGGCAGGCTCGTGGAGGGCAGCTGTATTCTTCCTGCTGAGGAGGAGGGGTCCTGGGTTCTGCCAGTCAGGGCTGTCCTCTGCCTTCCCTCTACCTCCTGCAGGTGCCAGCTGTGGGGATGAGCCAGCTGCTGGAAAGCTGGCCCAGGAGGCCCAGGAGGGCCTCTTCACATATGTATTCCGGCCATCTCAGCACACACGCAACCGCCAGGTGACTTCAGCCCAGCTGTGGTTCCACACGGGACTGGACAGGCAGGAGACAGCAGCCGCCAATAGCTCTGGGCCCCTGCTAGGTCTGCTGGCACTGTCATCTGGGGGCCCTGTGGCTGTGCCCATGTCGCTGGGCCAGGCACCCTCTCGCTGGGCTGTGCTGCACCTGGCCGCCTCTGCCTTCCCTCTGCTGACCCACCCTGTCCTGGTGCTACTGCTTCATTGTCCTCTCTGTTCCTGCTCGGCCCGGCCTGAGGCCACCCCCTTCCTGGTGGCACACACACGGGCCAGGCCACCCAGTGGAGGGGAGAGAGCCCGACGCTCCACTTCCCCTCTGCCTTGGCCTTGGTCTCCTGCCGCGCTGCGCCTGCTACAGAGGCCTCCAGAGGAACCTGCCGCCCTTGCCGACTGCCACAGAGCGGCCCTCAACATCTCCTTCCAGGAGCTGGGCTGGGACCGGTGGATCGTGCACCCTCCCAGTTTCATCTTCCACTATTGTCACGGGGGCTGTGGGCTGCCCACCCTGCCAGACCTGCCCCTGCCAGTCCCCGGGACTCCCCCTACCCCTGTCCAGCCCCTCTCTTTGGTCCCAGGAGCCCAGCCCTGTTGTGCTGCTCTCCCGGGGACCATGAGGCCCCTACGTGTCCGCACCACCTCAGATGGAGGTTACTCTTTCAAATATGAGACGGTGCCCAACCTTCTCACACAGCACTGTGCTTGCATCTAAGGGAGTCCAGAGGGTGGCCAAGCCCCCACAATCACCAGCCTGGAAGAAGAGCAGAGTTCAGAAAATAGATGGTTCCCACCTCCCCTCTCCTTCTGCCTGGAGGCTCCCCTCCTCACCCCATCCCACAGGTGACATGACAATAAACAACATGGTGCATACAACTTGGTGTGCATCCTCAGGCTTCTCTTATATGGTGTGTGTGTGGGAGATCTGGGCCCTGGGGAACATGGGGTAGTGGGATCTCAGGTCACTCAGCCTCACTTGACCTCGGAAATCTGGGGTTCACGAGCTGTAATTGGATGTGTATCTGCTGGGAAGCTACAACGGTTGGGGATGACGAAAATGTGCTCGAAGCTCCGGGCTGCCTCTCTGGAGACTGAATTGGCTGTCATACAAGCCGGACCTGATATGTCAATTGGGTTGCCTGTCCTGCCGCACCTCACAGTGCCTACATCTAAGTGGCCATAACCCCCTCCCCTGCCACAATCTGCCCTAGCTGATGGACACCTAGCTCGAGGTCAGGTGATTCGTAGACTGGCCAGAGATCATGGCTTTGGGGGTCCCACTGAGACAGATGTTCAGAGCTGGTCAGGAATTTGAGTGGGGAGTAAGGGAAAGATGTATGAGTTGTCAGCCTCTGAAAGTCGACAAAGGGAGAGAGACAAAAGAATAAAGATGTGAGGATTTCAATTTGCTGAGGATCCTGGGACACCTTCAAATCTCTCATTAGCTCTTGATGTAGATTCCAAGAGGCCAGGCTGTACTGGGATTCGGGTTCTTGAAATCTTTGGCTTTCTCAATGTGCCATGTGTAACCCCTTAACTCAGTCCTTAATGTCAGAGGGTGGAAAGGCAGAACCTACTGTCAGAAAAACATTTGATCTTGTGTGAACTTATGCCCGCACTGAGAATCCACAGCAGGATGCAAAGAGTCCTTTTCTTCCAGTCCCGCCTTGATTGGGCCCCAGCTTCCCTGGCCTTCCTGTCTGCTTTCTTCACTCTCCTCCTTCTCCCCTTGGTTTTATTATCCTCCTACCCTGCCCCACGGTCCTGGCTTTCAGCCAGTAAGTTTCATCCAGGCTCCTTTTAAGAAGTGTGTGTGTGTGTGTGTGTGTGTGTGTGTGTAGAGGGGGAGGTTGGGATGTTCAGGTCCCTCAGACTGAAACTCTAAGCACTTTCTGATACTGAAGTGTGTATTTATGCTAACGCAAGACTCCCTTCAATTAACCCAGATGGATGGGGCATGAGGCGGGCTGGTAAGTGCCTGGCCTAGGAAGGTGGTGTGGAGGGGAGAGAACCCACCCTGTCACCCTTAGGCTAACACCTTCTCCCTGTGTGAGCTGAGCTGAATGAGCTATTGTTCCTCACAGCACCAGAGCCCCCAGAGGAGCCCATTCCACGCTCCGGTGCTCCCCCAGTCTCTGCTGATGCTGAATTCCCCAGGAGGCTGCCACTGTTCTGGAGGGGGGAATATGCTTGTTCATGGGCTTAAGTCTCTCCCAGCACCTTCACCTAGACCCAGCATTACAACCAGTCTGCTCAGGCCCCTGGGCTCCCAACTCAGGTGGGGGACTGGGGAGAGGGCTGGTTGGGAATGAGAGATTATCCCCAAGCCCGTCTGAGCACCACTGTCTCCCTGTCTGGCTTCCTTCACCAGATCCCCCCTGCCTTGAGCGAGGCCTATCCCCAAGATCTTCAATCCTTCTACTAGGCTAGGGTGCTCCATCTTCCTGCTGGGGCTGCCTATGACCCTGTGAGGTCCAGACTTTTCCCTGTCTTGGGGATGTGGATAAGACCTGAGGGCTGGGGACACTCTACTGAGGGGCACAGTGTTCTCCACTAGGCCAGTTAGCAGACTGGTGTTGCTAGGGAAATATCTTCCCCTATCTGAGACAGAGTGGGAGAAGTGAGTACAGTATAGCAACTTTCCCAAAGCCAAAGGTATTCTTTCTAAAGGGCTGCTCTTTATTCTAAAGTTACCCTTCCTCTCTCTTTGTCTCTTTCTGTGTGTGAAAGTGTTATTCCTTTTATGATATTATGGTGACGGTAGAAGGTAGTGGTTTGTGGGGGGGGGTTTGGTATATTTTTCAGTTTTTACTTAACAAAATAAAAATTTGGTCATTCTAATCACCACTTCTTAAACCAGTCATCTGTTGATGGACACTTGGGCTGTTTCCGTGTATCAGCTACTGTGAATAGTGCTGCTGTGAACATTGGGGTGTGTGTATCTTTTCAAATGAGAGTTTTTATCTTTTCTGCATATATGCCCAAGAGTGGGATTGCTGAATCATATGGTAGCTCTATTTTTAGTTTTTTAAAGAACATCCATACTGTTTTCCCTAGCTGGCTGCACCAATTTACACTCTAAAGGGAAATTATTATTTTTTTTTAATTGAAGTATAGTTGATTTACAATGTTGTGTTTATTTCTGGTGTAGAGCATAGTGATTCAGTTATATATATAGTCACATATATATATGTGTTGATCCCCTCACCCTGTTTTGTTAATCCAAAACAGGTCAATCCCCTTTTATTTCAAATATTAATTTCTTTCCATAAATCATTCCCTTAGGAAGATGATTTTGCTTTTGTGAAAATATAATTTATCTCAGGCAATCTTTTGGAACTCAGACTGACTGTTGTTTATATATTATCAAGTTGTTTTCAATAAGTGGAAAGGATCAAGGTTTCCTATATTGAGGGGAACAGAAGAAAAATCTTCTTACTCTATATTATTATACTGAGAAAAAAGTTTTCTCTGTAGTCATGGGATCAACACTTCTATCCTGTGTTGGGAGCACTCCCAGTATTTAAACACCCAGAAAAGGTATATTCACCTTGAAATAATGAGGCCCCTGGAGAAAGATGAATTCCAAATCTCCTATCAGCACATTCAAGTCAGCTGGCAGTGAGTAGGCATAACAGGCTTTTCTAGATACCTGGAAGTGGGGTGCTACTTACTGTAAACAGTACCAAACATGTGGCAGTGGCTTCTGAACTAGACTCAAGGCTGGAAGAATTTTGAGGAGCATCACAGAAAGAGCCAAGATTGCTTTGAATAGACCTTAGTAGATATAAGAAAGCTAATGCCAGTGAGAGCTCAAAGGAAGTAAGGAGCCTACCCAAATCACCGCAGGGACTATCTAAATCATTGTGAACAGACTGTTAGTAGAAATAAGAACATTAAAGGCACTGCCAGTGAGGGTGCAGAAGGAAATGAGGAACATACCATGGAAACTGGAGGTTTCTTGTTATACAGTGGCAAAAAACTTAGCTGAATTGTGCCCTGCAGTTATGTGGAAAACAGAAGTTGTAAGTGACAAACTTAGATATTTAGCTAAGGAGATTTCTAAGCAGCCTGCTTTCTTCCTGCTGATTACAGTAAAATGTTGGACGAGATAGATAAATGGACAAAAAAACCTGCTAAATAAACTATGCATAAAGTAAGTAAGCCACAAGGAGATATTGTACAACATAGGGAATATAGCTAATATTTTACAGTAAGTATAAATGGAATATAATGTTTAAAACTTGTGAATCACTATGTTGTATACCTGAAACATATATAATGTTGCATATCAGCTATATGTCAATAAGACATTCAATTAAAATATGTAAAGGAACCAGGACTTGATGATTTGGGAAATTCTCAGCCTACCCAAATGGCAAAAGGGACTAAAATAAGAGACTCACTGTCAGGAAAGTCTGCTCTGTAGAAAGAGATATGGGTACAGCTGTACAACGTTTTCCAAATTTCTCAAAAAAAATCAGAAGGTCTGAGTATTCAGTCACACAAAAAGCTCCTTGAAGAGTTCGAGGGTGTGACTCATAGATCCCCTTGGCCATCTCATTAAAAGCCAAAAATAAAAATATTATCCAGGAAAGATCCACGGAGGAGCCTTCTGTCTCCCATGACACACATAGGAGACCCACAATTTTCTTGAGAATGTTATACCAGCAGAAACATCACCTCTTAAATGGAAAGGGACAGAGAGAGTATGAAATGAAAGAAGGTGGTTGGACGCCTCTCCACCCCACTCCCTGCCCCACCAGTTCTACAGGCCAGAAACAAGCTGATAAAACTAATCATCTACATGCATGTGCCACCTCTCATGAAAAAGGAAAGATGTTCTGGGAGGGAGTCAAAGCCCAAAGGATGAAGCTGCAAGCCAGAGATTATTTCCAGGGCTTGAAACCTAATGGAGTGTGCCTGGCTGGATTTCTAAATTTCTTGGAACTGGTCTTTCCTTTTTTCATTCCATTTTCTGGTTTTTGAATGGGAATATCTATAACTTTTAGCCTATGCCTATCATACCAATGTATTTGGGAGCAGGTAATTTGTTTCACAGGTGCACAGATGGAGAGGTATTGTGCCCCAGGAATCATACCCAAATCCTCACCTATACTTGATTTAGATAATTTAAATCATGAGATTTGGGACTTTTAACCTAGTGAAATTCAGATAAGGTTTTGGATTTTGAGTTGAGGCTATAATGGACTGAAATTTTTAAACACATTTGGAAGGGGGTGAATTTATTTGGTATGGAGCGAATGTGTGGGGCAGAGATGGACTGCAGCATGCAGAATAATGGCCCTCCAAAAATGTTTGTTTCCTAGTCCCCAAATCTGTGAACATGTTACCTTACATGGTAAAAGGGACTTTGCAGATGTGATTAAATTAAGCACCTTGAGACGATAGGGAGATTATCCTGGATTATCTAGGTAGGCCAAGTGTAATAACAAGGTTCCTTTTAAGAGGGAGGCAGGAGAACCAAAGCTGGTAGTGAAAGATGTGAGGTCAGAAGCAGAGATTAGAGTGGTAGAGCCATGAGCCAAGGGATGCCAGCAGCTTCTACAGGTTGCAAGAAGCAAAGAACAGATTTTCTCCTGGAGCCTCCAGAAGGAGCCTGTGATATGTTACTTTACATGGCAAAGGGGGCTTGGCAAATATGATTAAGGTTACTATAGACTTTAAGATGGGGTAGGTAATTGTGGATTATTTGGTGGGCTCAATCTAATCACACGAGTCCTTAAAAACAGAGAATCTTTCCTGGCTGTTGTCTGAGAGATGTGATGACAGAGAAGAGTCACAGAGAGGCAATGTTGCTGGCTTTGAAGATGGGAGAAGGGGACCAAAAGCCAAGGAATATAGGCAGCCTATAGAAGCTGGAAAGGCAAGGAAACGATTCTCCCTTAGAGCCTCCTGAAAGGAATGTAGCCCTGCTGTCACCTTGATTTTATTTCAGTGAGTTGGATTTCTAACCTACAGAATTGTAAGATCATAAATCTATGTTATTTAATGCCACTAAATTTGTAGTAATCTGTTATGGCAGCAATAGAAAACTACCAGGAATAGTGACCAAAGATGAAGTGGTATCTGGGAAGAAGAAAAAGCTTCTCTGTCATTCCTGATGTATCCTACCTCATCCAGGAAATATGAAATTCAGCAGAATTTCAAGTATTTATGCGGTCATTCTTTAGATCCCGTGTGTCTGACAAAAAAATACATTCCTGGATTTATGTACTAGTTTTGTCTCAGAGTAGAATATATTCTGGGTTGAGCAGTTAGAATAGTGTTAAATATATATAGTGGATCTCCTAGAAAAATGTGCTGAATGAATAAACTAATGTGATCAAGACAGGCTCTAAAGGGGACAGTATTACTTGATTTTGAAGTGCTACTTAACACATCTACCTAAGGACTGCTGATCTTAATGTCTTTTTATTTCTAGTTTATGATGGTCATAGCTCTATAAACAAGGATGCCAAGCTGCTTAAAGACTTAAACATATGACAAGACACTATAAACCTCTGAGAAGAAAACATAGGTAAAACATTCTCTGACATAAATCTAAGCAATGTTCTCCTAGGGCAGTCTACCCAGGAAATAGAAATAAAAGCAAAAATAAACAAAAGGGACCTAATTAAATTTATATACTTTTGCACAGCAAAGGAGACCATAAACAAAACAAAAAGACAACCTATGGAATGGGAGAAAATATTTGACAAGGGCTTAATTTCCAGAATATATAAATAGCTCATACAACTTAATAAGAAAAAAACAAACAACCCAGTCCAAAAATGAGTAGAAAACCTAAACAAGCAATTCTCCAATGAAGAAATACAAATGGACAATGGACACATGAAAAACTGCTCAATATTGCTAATTATTGGAGAAATGCAAATCAAAACTAGAATGAGGTATCACCTCACACCAGTCAGAATGGCTATCATTAAAAAGTCCACAAACAATAAATGCTGGAGAGGGTGTGGAGAAAAGGGAACCCTCCTACACTGTTGGGGGGAATGTAGTTTGGTGCAGCTGTTATGGAAAACAGTATGGAGATTCCTCAAAAAACTAAAAACAGACTTACCATATGATCCAGGATTCCCACTCCTGAGCATCTATTCAGAGGGAACTTTAATTCGAAAAGATACATGCACCCCAATGCTCATAGCAGCACTATATACAATAGCCAAGACATGGAAACAACCTGAATGTCCATCGACAGATGACTGGATAAAGAAGTTGTGGTATATTTATACAATGGGATACTACTCAGCCATAAAAAAAGAATAAAATAATGCTATTTGCAGCAACATGGATGGACCTGGAGACTGTCTTCCAAGAGAAGTAAGCTAGAAAGAGAAAGAAAAATTGACATCACTTATATGTGGAATCTAAAAAAAGACAAATGAACTTATTTACAAAACAGAAACAGCCTCACAGGTATAGAAGACAAACTCATGGTTACTGGTGGGGAGGAAGGTGGGAAGGGATAAATTGAGAGTTCGAGATTTGCAAATACTAACCACTATGTTTTAAATAGATAAATAACAAGTTTATACTGTATAGCACAGGAAACTATTCAATACCTTGTATTAACCTATAATGAAAAAGAATACAAAAACAAATATATGTATGTATAAAAAGTCAGAAACCTACCTTAAAAAATGCTATCTTAATAATAAATACCTTTTCAGCAACCCTCCCCCAAAATGCCAAGCTGTATTTTTTGATACTAGTAATATAGCTAAATCAATAATTTAAAAGATGCATAAATCTTAATAGGAGAAATAAGTATTCTATGATCAAACTATTTCAAAATCAGAATGTAAATACTTTTCAGTGTATATGACAAAAAACCTTTCAACTTATCTGACAAAAAGATTTCTTAATGGCTATTGGTCAATGCAGCATCAAGAAACTGAAATGCGAATTTTACCAAATGATTTATCAAAAAGGGGTTTTGCTTATTTTTGTTTCTGCTCAAGAATGTTGTTACATTAACACTGAGCATGTAACAAATTGGTTTGCCTGGATGTACAAAAGTTATCAACATAAGCCAGCCTTGCAACTAAAAATTCAAAACATACTTATCTCAAGAGCTATTCCTAGTCCAAATGTATCTATACTAAGGCTGGAAGATAGAATAAACCCAAAATGTATCTGGAAAAGTAACAAAAATAATTTGATTGTGTTCACGCTGGAAGTATTTTCCTTATTAATATGGCACATCACCTTTCCTATCTGCTACTTCATGGCTTGGAACAATGCTATTTTAGTTGCTGGAGTATCACAGCATTAGGAATACCTGCTTCTCGTATCAGGCTTTCATCTATGAGCTCTCTGGAAACAAAGACACAAAAACAAAGTCAAGAGTTGCAAATTCAGGATGGGAATGTACAATAAAGTTGGGAACATCTAGGATCCTGTGTGTACTGTTGAATATTTGTATCAAGTGACTCTCAGCGGCTAACCTGATTTGAATTTTTGTCATGGGCACTGTATCGTCCGCAGGAACAACTGCATTAAGTACTGAGTTCTTCTTCGCTTCTGGGGAGGAAGACGTACTGACTATTTCAGGTGTAAGGCTTCCAAGTTTTTGCTTTCTCTACTAAAAAGCCTTGAGCCTTGCTCTAGGTTGTATGTATTCTTGATTTTGATGACCCTGCATATCCAAATTCACTTGGTCACCCTGAACCAGTTGCAGAAGCTCCAGGAGAATTTCTTTTGAAATCTTCTGCCATCAATAATGCCACTTTAAAAAATTTCTAATATAAGTTGCTGAGTTTCAGGCATGTGTGCAAAGGGAGCCACCCTTCTCTTAACAAATCCAAGAAACTGAACATTTATTGGGTCACTGTAAGGTCTCAGTTCTCCATTATCTAAACTAAAACTGTTACTTCACAGTTTAAGCAGAATCTGAACATCTCGCAGCTAATTTTTTTCTCATTGCTGTATTCAGACCGCTTACAAAAGGAATGATCCAATCTGTACCCTCCACCTGTAGATGAGTTAGATTTGTTATCACCTGAAGCTCTTGAGGCTAAATGCAGAGGAACAGTCCCATGTTCCCTTGCCTCTTTGCAAAGTTCATTCACAATG